>NC_137201.1:17988792-18116292 GCF_960531495.2 Zeus faber | reverse complement strand
CATTTCGGTGAATGCGCAGAATTAACATGGCAGATGCAACCTGAGGTGTCTACACAAGGTGTCCACGCGGCACAGGAACGTGGAATATGAGAATATGATCAAAGTATCTTTTTTCTTTTTTTCAACCTGTGCTGTCAGCATGCTGGGCATACAACCCAGAGTATTTGTATACTATTGCATCTAGGACAGAGTTAGTCTGCAAGTAGAGTTCAACTTCTCAACATGCAATGCAACTCTTTATTAATTCTTTAATCATCAAGAACTGCTGCAATAACTCTGTCCTGTGGACGACCTGTAGGATGACGAGAGCACAGCTTGTTGTTACACAGAACCACCACCAACCCCCTCTTGGGAGAACTATTTTACAATGTTGGGGTCTATAAACAACGAATCACTACTCCAAGAGGGGGAGTGAGATGAATAAACATAGAACCAAACAACGGCATGTACATGGAAAAAACATAAACATCGGATGACAACATCCAAAAAACAGAGTTAATTAAGTCCAGGAAAACTGGAACAGCAATTGGGTAAATGAGGGAGAAAAGGAGAGGAATGTAACCAGGACTGTATTGGGGTTGTGTTTAAAGCGGGTGCTGGTGGCGTGGGCACGTCTGTGATGAGACCGCCTAAATGTGTGTGTGTGTGTGTGTGTGTGTGTGTGTGTGTGTGTGTGTGTGTGTGTGTGTGTGTGTGTGTGTGTGTGTGTGTGTGTGTGTGTGTGTGTGCGTGTGATGTGTGTGCATGTAAGGTGTCCACCGGTGAGTGTACAGGACTTGTCCCAATTGGTTCTGGTGTATAAGGTCGGTGTTATATCGTAGCGCCCCCAAGCAGCGGAAAGGGCCACCGAGGCCGCCCCCCCCCCCCCCGAGTCCTGCAGCCGCGCAGACACCCCACGGCCGCAGAAAAGCCCCGAGCACCCCCGCCCTGCAGCCACAGAAGACCCCCGGGCCCCCATGTGCAGGCACAAGACGCAAGATTTTATTCCAAATAAAATTGTGGATTTGGGATTTTAGTGTGCATGTAAACGCACTGGCTGTCCCCACAAACCCAGCTTGATGTTATCTGGTTTATAGCGTCGTGTGAGCAGGCAGTAAGGTCCGTCATCAGGATCAATGTAAACAACGTTTTTTTTATTGTGTAGTCACCACATTCCACATCTCACCGCTCACGAGCCCGACGCCTGGTTACCTTGAATCGAAACTCAAACGTTCGCTCCTTTTTTGCAGGTAGAGCCAGAGCCAGGGATGCTGGGGCGGTCCACACATGTTTAGAGAAGCAAATCTTGAACGATCCATGGGACAAATGAGAAGCAGTGACTGCAGTGAGAGACAGACAATGTAGACACGAGCGACAGGGAATAGCTTTTATTGAGCGTGACACGGAGAAATGGGATCTGGGTTTGCGGGGCATTGGAGTGGTAATTGATTCCACGATCCGGGCCCATTGGGAGGCTAACCTCGGGAACACTGTCGTATGGGGGCTGATGGGCAGCGTGATAGCTTAAATACCCATTGGCCTGTGAGATCCAGCACGATGCAGAATGAAGCCTCAAAATGAGATGGTGGCAAATAGATTGCCCTGCTAATTCATTGCCAGAGCTATAATGAGACACTTGGCCTTGTGATACTTATTAATTCATTTTATAGTCCTTTCATACTTCTTCACCAAATGTGTTCCATGTGATTAATCTAATCAGGCAACAGGGGAAATGAGGCCGAATACCAAATTTATACATAAATATGATATGGAGGATATACTGTATATTTCTATTTATTTATTGATTATCCATTGTTCAATTTTTTTTTATTTTCCTTCTACAAATTGAATTACAGTGAGTTAATAAACTGAATTTCAGATAATGGTTGAGGGACAGAACTCGTTTGAGGCATTTCTGCAATCTGCATTTACTATTTTTCCAGATTTATTTTGTTTAAATTGTATGTTTGTTCTTTCTTACATGCTGTCCTCTCCGATTGGTGGAGTATCGGAGCCACGCCCAGGAGGACGTCACCGCTCCCAACATGATCAGGTCCTATACGAGGACGTGAGCCTTAAGGTGGTTTGCATTCATTACACCTCAGGGATTTTGAGTCATTAGCAGTGATCTGGTCGGATAACTGAGCAAGGCACTGGAGCTGCAGAAAGGCTGCATAGTCATATTTACATGAAGTTACTACTCTTTGCATTTATTAATGTTCTGTAACTGTGTGGTAGACGAAAATCTAATTGTTGATATCAGAACTTTTATTTGCTCTCGTGGACTCAATAATATCTAAAATCAGTTTTAAAGCACTTAATTATTGATACAAAAATGAAATGTGTTGTATCAGGAATTAATATCAGAAACTAACCTTTCATTCTCTTTACCAAGTTACGTTTTAAATTGTTGATATCAAACTTTTAATTTAAGATTGCCAAATATTGAATTGCAAAATAACTTTGAAATAATTAGAAATGCTATTATTTACATCAATGATTGGCCTTTTATCTAGTCAAAATGTTATTTCTGAAAAACTGCACAATAACGAACGAAAAAAAATGGCATACTGTGGCATAGTTTTTCCATAAGGAAAAGAGTGATCCAGAGTACAGCACAGTAAGTCATCATTGTAATCAAAAGGCTCTTGGTGTGGCTCTCCATTCAGGGTCCGCTCGGTGCCGCGTGAACACCAGTTGTGGGTGGATGGGTGGCGAGCGCCCAATCTGTTTCAATCACAACGGATGACAAGGCAAAATTCAAATTGGAAAAGTGAACGAAATTACCATTTACTTTAACAACAACATTTGCCTGAATATGGAAATGGGGAGGGTAAAGCAGGTCTTTGAGCTTCCCCACTTCCGGCAGGCCATAACACATTCAGACGGCGTTGTTTTACAATCAAAGTGCGGGCGCCTCGCAGTCTCTAGGGGCAGGCCAACCCCAAAGCATGGCTCAGATGAAATGAATAACAAAACTCAGCATTTCTTATCCTTAATGCCAATCTGGTCTGATAAAACCCCAATGGCACTATGAGTGTAAAGAGAGATTAGGTTTTAGGCCTTTCTAACGTCTATTGTGAACAGTTTGTGTTTATTGAGTAATCCAGTTTATCAGTTTATACACACCGGAGCTTTGTTCATGGATGTATGTGTTGGATGTTAGATGCTAGATGAAGTGTATAAAAAGTGTATAAAAAAATAAGGATGTGAACTATTACATGCATTCATTCCATTGATTAATAAAGTGGCTGCTCGATTAGTTATTAATGATATTTATGTTATAATATAATGGGCAGTAGAGCCTACGGGGCCAAACACTAACTTTAAGAAGTAGTTGCCAAGTTGGCAACGAAGCATCAGCTATTGGTTGACAAGACTGAATATCGTCCCTTGTTTCTGCATTTTTTTAACAGAAGTAAATCGATGCAAGAGAATAACTAATTTTCTTTGGCAGAAGTTTCTAAAAATACAGAGGCAAACGGACCAAATCTGGTTGTCCGTGGCAACTGGGCAACCTTAGTTGTCGGGGCCCTGGCCTGTATGTATTTTCACCTTCCGAGCATACTGAACCATTGTCAGCGCAAACATTTTCATTAGAAAATGGACCAAACATCAAATCCTTTATATCCCATCTAAATGTTAGTGACTGGATGTCACCAGATGTCTCTCTGACAGGCGGCGGGAGAACAAAGTTGAGGCGGGAGTCGACCTATGGGGGATTAAATCACTTGTGGAAAGCAGCTTTGCAACAGTGCATGACAGTCTGAGGGTGGTCAGAGGACGCTGGCCGGCCTGAGGGCCACTCACACTGTTTTACTTTATACGATTATTAGACAGTGACAGACAGGGGGCAGCGAGGGCGGGTCACCAAAACCACCAATCGTCCATACCACAACTGCAAAAAGCCACAGGGACCATTTATTACTATTGTGTGTGTGTGTGTGTGTGTGTGTGTGTGTGTGTGTGTGTGTGTGTGTGTGTGTGTGTGTGTGTGTGTGTGTGTGTGTGTGTGTGTGTGTGTGTGTGTGTGTGCCTGTATGTATATGTATGTGTGTGTTTAATTTGTTTAATGGGAGGTTGCTCTCACTCCTTTCCAGTTCAGCACGTTGATGTGGAGTATGAACTGTGTACAGCAGCGTGGATGTCTACGGTGCATTTCACCCCGGCAGGTTATTCAAACATTCATGAGTTCTTCGGCTCATCTTGCTTCAAAGTGGCCTGTTAGATTTCATCGCATGATCCTGTATTGTGTTGCGACATCCATCAAGCCAGCGCTTATTTGTGGTGATTTCTTTTTTTTTCTCCCCATCATTGCTCCCACAGCATGCAAACCGGGACTACAATGACTTGTTTTGAAGACGAGCTGATTTCAATCTAATGTTTGAATTCACTCTCTTCTCACCCCGACACGTTCAACATCAAATATCCGTGAGCACTCTAGCCACCTTGTCGGTGTTCACATTCACAGAAACCACATTGTGGTATTTTCAGGGCCCCCCGGCACAGAGACACGGACGACGATGGGTTGTAGACTTTAGTTTATGTAGAGAGGACGCTGGGTGGAATTAGCCGGGAGCAGATGGAACATGTCACGACAGGGCTCCGATCCTGAGTGTGTGTGTGTGTGTGTGTGTGAGTGTGTGTGTGTGTGTGGGGGGTGGGGGGGGTTTGACCTGCTGCTCGTTAGCCCAACCAAGGAGCGACAGGTATGCAGCCACCCTGACCCGATCACCAAGATCCAGGTCAGGTGTGGCTGCACAAACCATCCCATCCCCACACCACAGCACTATTTACAACAAATTATTTTAACCCAATTAGCACAACATGAGCTGGTGATGGTAAATATTAAATACTCACTTACGAACTGACGACATATTAAGAAGTATTGTCATTTTTGCGACTATACTGCACTGTCAGAGCAGGTCCAGATGGGGATCAGAGCTGTCTGTGGTCCTGAACTGTCCACTAAGTTCTTGTTCACAATCCATCTATCTATCTATCTATCTATCTATCTATCTATCTATCTATCTATCTATCTATCTATCTATCTATCTATCTATCTATCTATCTATCTATCTATCTATCTATCTATCTATCTATCTGTTTGTCTGTCTGTCTATATCTATCTACCTGTCAGTCTATCTGCAAGATTTCAGA
This sequence comes from Zeus faber, assembly GCF_960531495.2. Lineage (NCBI taxonomy): Eukaryota > Metazoa > Chordata > Actinopteri > Zeiformes > Zeidae > Zeus > Zeus faber. The sequence continues at coordinate 18,111,153 of NC_137201.1, read as the reverse complement.
AGACTGTGAAAATAACACATGCGGACCCTCATCGTGAGAATAATTGTGTATAAGCTTGACTAAAAGGTGACCTGACTTAACAGACCACCCTACATAAATGTTGGGATTGCTGATTCAAGTTGATCCTTGTTGATTTTGAGTTTATTGAATGGCGCCATCAAGTGTTTAAAAAAAGGCTTGCAGTGTTATATCCCACACTAACGTTTATTCCATAAATAATGCTGTCCTACACTTAACAATTTAGTTTAGGCAGCCTTGCCTGAATTAATTTGGCATAAAGGGCAGAGCAGAGTATTTAAAACGAACAAACAGGTCTGCACTCCTGCCGATGCCCTTGAGCCAGGCACTGGCTCTAGATTCAAGAGTTGGTCTGCCCACTGGATAAATGGACAAGGACAAATATCCCAACAGCATCACTGGAAACCCAACTGGAAACTCACAGGCAAAAATATTGTATTCCTTGCCACAGTGCAGAGCATCCAGGTAAAAAGATCTGATCAGTGCAATTTCAGGGAGAGGGAGATGGAGGGGAGAATTTCCAGAAACTTTGAGACTTGTTTTGCTCTCTCTCTCTCTCTCTCTCTCTCTCTCTCTCTCTCTCTGCAGATTTGTTTAGTGCTGCACCTCCATCCACCTGGAGCGATCACACAAAGAAAAGCACAGTACACACACTTCCCATCGGCTCTGAAAGCAGATGTATTGCTGTTGTTCTGCGACGGAGATCCACCCACTAACTAATTAACACTCACACACACACACACACACACACACACACACACACACACACACACACAGGCACTCACACACGCATACACACATCTACACACACACACACACGCACGCACACGTACACACATGCAGGCATGCCCGCACGCACACATGCACACACACACACACACACACACACACACACACACACAAACATACACACACATACATACACATACACACTCACTCTCTCTCTCTCTCTCTCTCTCTCTCTAAATAAAAGAGCATTGTTATGTCCTTTTGACCATCACCATTTGTCATAGTCACTGCTGTTTAATCCTGCAAAACATTATTTCCACCATCGATTATAACAATTCAAAAACCAGCAGCCATGTATGATAGTATTAATTCCAAATAATGGTGGCAAACACATAATTCTTATGCATTCATAATGACGACTTTTAGTAAGTGAGGCCGTCTGCTGCTTCGAGCTACCTCTGTTCTGCGACTCTGACAACTGTTTCCATTCACAAGCGGTCCATCGTCCAAACGCCATCGTCCGCGGCATAGTTGCGATCTCTTTTCTGTGTGTTGAAAAAGCCGTACGTGGTTGTGCCGGACACCGAATAGTTTTGCTGAGAGTAATAAGACGGCACAGTCAAATATTCTTGGTGTGACTGCTTCCCCTGAAGGGCTACAACTTGTTCTGTTCCATGCCCAAGAGAGCAGAAGAAGAGTGCCAAGCGTCAGAGGACGCACAAGCACACACACGCACACACAAACACAAAACATCTTATCGATCTCCTTGAAATACAGTTGTGTGAACGCTATGTTCCACTATCATGTGGAAATATGCAAGTCATGAGAGGGGGGAATTAAAACTGTAAAATGATATCAAGAACCATGGAGCAGCTCCCCTTTGATCTCCATTTATCTCTCGCTCTCTCTCTCTCTCTCTCTCTCTCACACACACACACACACACACACACACACACACCCACCAGTCAGCTGAATGTAGGTCAGCGCTGCAGAGATGTGAAAGTGAATGGTAAATCAAAACCATCTACCAGCCAACGCCAAGGCAACACTTCCCTAAGGCTGAACATTACTGGGCAGCAGGCTGAATGAAATGTGCGCGCGCGCACACACACACACACACACACACACACACACACACACACACACACACACACACACACACACACATACACACGCAAACACAAACACACACACACACACACACACACACACACACACACACACACACACACACGTGATGGCTGAAGAGGTACAGTGGATCTCTTGCATAATTCAACAGGAGTATGTAATACAGCAAACATGAGGTGAATACTGCAGTAAATAGTTCCAAAACTGTTTCCTTTTTCCACCATCAGTGGCAGTAGCATCGCCCTGGACACAGACACATTAAACACAGGACACATTAAAAACAACAGCGGAGGTGCAAGTGCCTGTGTTTAATTTCGTTTTTTTTATCTTCTCCATCCTCGTCTATCACACACACACACACACACACACACACACACACACACACAGCGGCAGCAACACCACATGAAAAATTAGCAGTAATTGTTTGATATAAAATTTATCCGACAATTAGAGTTTTGATACGTGCACCACAAGAGAACTAATAGAGTTTGAAATAGGGTAACAAAGAGCAAGTGCACAAGATGTGAAAACAGCAGAATTATTTAACGTGTCAAGGGGACCAATAATTGCTCTACTTGGTCAGTTAGCAGCCATGGATTAGTATTATTAATTAGGGGTCCAGCTCACATGGCTGGAACCCTTTTGTTTTTGCTCAGATTATTATTATTATTTTTCTCCTTGGAATATTTCTCGCTAAAAGTGTCAGCAACCACCAAACCCACAGAAAATGAATGAGGTCTTGTTAGATTCTGGGCATTTCAGACATTTTGTGGCCTAAGTTTGGAATTAGTCAAAAAAACTGTTGCAAGTTCACCGGAAGCAGCAGAACATTGGCGCAGCAGGAGGAGCTTGAGGAGCGGGGCGCGTCGTGACATCATCATTCAATTTGTTATATATGTGCAGGTTGTGGTTCTGGGGGGGCTTTCGCATGGGGCGAGGTGCAGGGCGTAGACCCCATTGGTGTGTGTCGGTTGCTTCGCGCAGGTTTTTCTCTGGGTCGAAACGACACAGAACTCGGAAAATTTGTTTGAACTGATGCTGCGTTCCAGGGAAACTCAGAAAATTGTGATTCGGCTCAACAAGTAGTGATGCTGCATTTCATGGGAACTAGGAAAACTGTAATTTGTGACTAATGCAACTAACCTGGACCCTGTGTATTGCTGCCTGCAGCTGTATTTATTATTGTTATTGTTATTGTTATTGTTATTGTTATTGTTATTGATATTGTCGTTGATACTGTTATTGTTATTGTTATTATTATTATTTCATTATTATTATTATTTTTATTATTATTATTATTATTATTATGATTATTATTAATATTAGTATTAGTATTAGCATTAGTATTAGTATTAGTATTAGTATCATTATGAGTCCCGCCTGCATTTTGTTATTGCTCAGATTTTTTTTTTTTTATCTTATTGCCATTTTTCAGAATCTGGAACAGCAGTCAACCTCCGTCCCAATCACCTCATCTAAACCCTTATGGAAAGTTCTGGTCTGAAGAGAGAATATAGTATATTTCCACCTCCCTCACCATTCAAAGAACTTGAATAACGGTGTCATATCCAATTAAAGACATTTAAGGACCTGTATGACAGCTTTTCCAAGGAGACCTTGCAGACCTTAATTAGGTCCTTGATATGTTGACGTTGCAATCAGTGTTGCCAGATTTGGTGGCTTTCCTCCCAATGGGACTACTTTTTATTACATTGGGCTGGAAAAAATAGCACTGGGTGGGTTTGACCTGGGAGAAAATAGCATTGGGCGGGTGTTTTTATCCTCCATTTCATAATTTAATGAATAATATATAAGGCGCGCGTGCTATATTAGAAATGGCTTCCTCAAAGGTCATTCATTTCTAACAGCAGTGTTGAAGGCCTAATTAACTTATTAACACTTACCGTAGCTTCTTCATTAAGTCACTTTGTGAAGCCATATTGCAAAATGTAACCTTTGCGAAGAAGTTGATCGAGTGGTCTAAAATCTTCTTGTCTTTGTTTGTTTACAAATGCGACAGAGTGCGTGGAAACTCAGGCCGTTTCTCAATACCAAGTACGCAAAGTGCGGACTTGCGGACTTTGTAGTTCATACTTGGCAAGTTCGACTCGGGAGTACAGACTCCCGGGGACGGGAGGACGCAGGACGGTCATTCTGTGAAATGCATTCTGGGTTCTTGGCGGTCCCAAGTGCGCACAAGTCACCGCCGATGCGTCCTCGATAAAAAGGGGCGGAGCAAGTCCACATCCGGGTATTTGGACTGGACTTGGCTTGATGCGTACTTTGAATTGGAACAGTACTTGGGCTGCGACTGATGACATTTTTTACAAGTCCACAAGAACACAAGTACAGACAAGAACTCAGATTGAGAAAGGGCCTCAAACTCCATTTCCCTGTGATCTGTGACTTCATCAACATGCGGCGGTTTCAAGCAATATCATCCAATGGCGCGGCGGTGGTTCCACACCCGCTGCTTATGCATGCGCGCCGTTTTAGATGTATGCATGTGCACTGTTTAAACAACAGATAAAGATTTTATCAACAGTAATGATGAAGCGATGACGTTTTCATTCATTCACTGTTACGTCTGGATGAAAAATGGTTATATTTCAGTGGCAGGGCTTTTCTTTCAGCATCTCCCGCAAATTATGTGAAGTACTTTGTAATTCCATGTTTTAAAAAGTGCTATAAACTGTAAATAAAGTTTAACTTTAACTTACCTACCTTCTTACGTAAATGCGACATTAATTGCGTATTTTGACATTTTGAATACATTAATACATTTAATCCACATTGTGGTCAGACCATTTTCATGGTGTTAGATAGGCCCACACTATAGTTTTAAAACAATTTATTTTAAATACATCTATGTTCAGCAGAGTGGTAGTTTGTGTCTTAAAGTGAGGCAAGTTATTATTTTATTAAATTGTTAATCACAATAACTTGTACGGCAGCCAGCCAGAATGTCATGATCGAGACAAACCTAATTTGACTTTGCTTTAAACTGACCTGCAGTACTTATATATAGAATTAGAGCTTTGGTTAAAAACGTAATCTTTTGTTAAAAATGTTCTTTATTCTTTTACGATACCATAGCATTACAATAGCATTACATTTAATTACTGTGATGCCTGCACAACCTGTTCCTACGATATAGCATTTATGTTTCTCTTACATACTGTTTCTCTTTTTCTTCAGGGTTCAGGTTGACATTTTGTGTGTTGTCCCAGGTCACTGTTTTTATTTTTTTACTTATCCGTGAAGCAAAACACTTTGCAGACAGGGAGGAAAGAAAATGAAAACAGGAAGAGTACCAGCCAGTGAGGAAGCGCGAATAGACGGAGTTCCTGTGGAAATATGGATGAAAAAAATAATTTCCAAAGATTCTGTCCAGTTGTATTCACAAGTGCTGTATGTGATATCAACGTATATTTATAATATATATATATATATAATATTTAAATTTAAGAAAACCCTGCATTACAGCCATTACAGCCGTCCTGATGTTGCGAGCCACTACATAGTGTGTCACAACCCAGAGTTTGAAAACCACTGTTATGAAAGATGAACTGCCAGCGAGATGCAGCTGCGAGATGACACAAAAGCATGAATACTTTTATGATATTTTCTTTTTTCTTCCTCTTCTTTCTTCTTCTTCTTCTTCTTCTTTTATTTCTCTTGACTACACTCTCAAATTAAGCCCCAATGGCCCATCAATCTATCTGTCTGTCTGTCAATCTATCTATCTATCTATCTATCTATCTGTCTATCTGTCTGTCTGTCTGTCTGTCTGTCTGTCTGTCTGTCTGTCTATCTATCTATCTATCTATCTATCTATCTGTCTGTCTGTCTGTCTATCTATCTATCTATCTATCTGTCTGTCTGTCTATCTATCTATCTATCTATCTATCTATCTATCTGTCTGTCTGTCTGTCTGTCAATCTATCTATCTATCTATCTATCTATCTATCTATCTATCTATCTATCTGTCTGTCTGTCTGTCTGTCTGTCTGTCAATCTATCTATCTGTCTGTCTGTCTGTCTATCTATCTATCTGTCTGTCTGTCTGTCTGTCTGTCTGTCTGTCAATCTATCTATCTATCTATCTATCTATCTATCTATCTGTCTGTCTGTCTATCTATCTATCTATCTGTCTGTCTGTCTGTCTGTCTGTCTGTCTGTCTATCTGTCTGTCTATCTGTCTGTCTGTCTGTCTGTCTGTCAATCAATCTATCTATCTATCTATCTATGTCTATCTATCTATCTGTGCGTGTGTTTGTGCGTGCGTGCGTGTGTTTGTGTGCGTGCGTGCGTGCGTGCGTGCGTGTGTTTGTGTGCGTGCGTGCGTGCGTGCGTGTGTTTGTGTGCGTGCGTGCGGGCATACAGCCGTTTAGGATTAATAAATGTTTACAGTTATTAAATAAAAACTCATCCTTCATCCATTGAAAACAATCAACACAAACAACTTTTATTTCATAAAAGAAACAAAAGTAAACTATTAGTTTGACGTCGCCAGCCCCGCGGCGCGCATGCGTGTGTCTAAAACGGTGCGCATGCGTAAACGCTGGGTCTGGAAGTGTAGCGCGCTCCGGCTCCCGCTCCGGGCGCGTGCTCGGCTCGTTTGTTTTGGGTTTTCGCTGCTTCGCGCGCCGCCACCGACACCACCACCACCAGCACCAGCACCACCACCAGCACCACCACCAGCACCACCACCAGCACCACCACCACCACCACCCGGGCCAAATGGAGAGGGCACTCTTTGCCTTTTTAAGCGTGGCTCTTTGTTCGTCGTGTCTAGCGTCACTGCCGAACTTCATAGTTATTTTTGCGGACGACCTGGGATACGGCGACCTGGGCTGTTATGGACACCCGAGCTCCCTCACCCCCAACCTGGACCGGCTGGCCGCGCAGGGGCTGAGGTTCACCGACTTCTACTGCACCAGTCCCGTCTGTAGTCCGTCCAGGTACAGCCAGAGCAACGACGTCTGTTCAGAGAACTGTCCGATACAATAGTTTCTTTCTGTTGGACAGACATCTGTTTTTTGTTTGTACTTTAAATCTCTAGTTGTGTGACTCGAGAGTGACTAATAGTGTTGGAAGGAAGGGAGGAAGGCTGGATGGGAAGAAGGGAGGGAAGAAGGCTGGATGGGAAGAAGGGAGGAAGGCTGGATGGGAAGAAGGGAGGAAGGAAGGCTGGATGGGAAGAAGGGAGGGAAGAAGGCTGGATGGGAAGAAGGGAGGAAGGCTGGATGGGAAGAAGGGAGGAAGGAAGGCTGGATGGGAAGGAGGGAGGCTGGATGGGAAGAAGGGAGGAAGGCTGGATGGGAAGAAGGGAGGAAGGCTGGATGGGAAGAAGGGAGGGAGGAAGGCTGGATGGGAAGAAGGGAGGGAGGAAGGCTGGATGGGAAGGAGGGAGGCTGGATGGGAAGAAGGGAGGAAGGCTGGATGGGAAGAAGGGAGGAAGGCTGGATGGGAAGAAGGGAGGGAGGAAGGCTGGATGGGAAGAAGGAAGGGAGGAAGGCTGGATGGGAAGAAGGGAGGAAGGCTGGATGGGAAGAAGGAAGGGAGGAAGGCTGAAAGGGAAGAAGGAAGGCTGGATGGAAAGAAGGGAAGGGAGGAAGGCTGGATGGGAAGAAGGGAGGAAGGCTGGATGGGAAGAAGGGAAGGGAAGAAGGAAAGGAAGAAGGCTGGATGGGAATAAGGGAGGAAGGCTGGATGGGAAGAAGGGAGGAAGGCTGGATGGGAAGAAGGGAGGAAGGCTGGATGGGAAGAAGGGAAGGGAGGAAGGCTGGATGGGAAGAAGGAAAGGAAGAAGGCTGGATGGGAAGGAGGGAGGCTGGATGGGAAGAAGGGAGGAAGGCTGGATGGGAAGGGAGGAAGGCTGAAAGGGAAGAAGGAAGGGAGGAAGGCTGGATGGGAAGAAGGGGAGGATGACTGAAGGACAGGGAAGGAAAGGAGAGGGGGAGGGGAGGGGAGGGAGGAAAGAAAGCTAAAAATTGAGAGTAAAGTCTGAATTCTAAGATTAAAAACATCATTCCGGGGGGGGGGGGGGGGGGGGGGATTCACAGTTCTCAGTTTAATCTCATAATGCGGATACAGGAAAAAAAAAAAGAAAGAAATTGTTGGAATTCTGAGATTCTGCGATACCAACTTTAATCTCCGAATTCTGAAACACATCCCAGGACTTGTCACTATGCGACGCTGAATACTTGGCTCACGTCTCCCACTTCTCCCTCCGTAACCGCCGTCTTCTGTTGCCGCGTTCCATCCAGGGCGTCTCTGCTGACCGGCCGCTACCAGACCCGCTCGGGTATATACCCGGGGGTGTTGTACCCGGGCTCCATCGGAGGCCTCCCCCTGAATGAGACCACCATCGCCGAGGTGTTGAAGCCGCTGGGCTACGCCACCGCCGCGGTGGGGAAGTGGCACCTGGGAGTCGGACCCAACGGGACTTACCTCCCGACCCGCCAGGGGTTCGACCAGTACCTGGGGATCCCGTACTCCCACGACATGGTCAGTAAACCTCCCCCGGTCACCCTGATGTGAACGGGAGGCTTGTGGATTTGTTTGCGCGGTCCCTCGAGTTATTTCCATCCATTAAATTTGCCAGTAACAGTGCAGGGAAATACACCTTCTTTTACCCCCCCCCCCCCCTGTTCTGTCTAGGGCCCGTGTTGGAACCTGACCTGCTTCCCTCCAGACATCAAATGCTTCGGTTTATGTGACGTTGGCACGGTGAAGGTCCCCCTGATGAAGAATGAGGTCATCGAGCAGCAGCCCGTCAACTTCCTCGACCTGGAGAGGGCGTACAGCGACTTTGCAACCAATTTTATCACCGTGTCAGTGAAGAACAACCAGCCCTTCTTTCTGTACTATCCCTCCCATGTAAGAAACGAAATAAAACCCGACGAGGGACAACTTCTTAAGCATGTTAAATCACATGTAAATAGGTTTTTATTTACTGGTTTTACCCATTTGCACATAGGATCAACTTCAAGGTATTTCTGGGTTCTTACCATGTCCCCGAGGAGCTTGAAATGCTTGAATTTCGTCCTCAGAAATCTAAGTACCAGAATACCCTGAAAATAGCCCCTTTTGTGCTGAGGTGCTTGAAAAGTGCTTGAATAGCCCTGGACTCAATCCGGACCTATGATATACCCCCTTGTTATTGGAATCGTAACCTAATAAAACATTTCCAGAATCGCTTTTAGATTATGCCAGGGAAATGTACATTTAATCCAACATAGTTGGAAATAGACGTATACTAGGAGCGAGATTAATAATATATACTGTATACATAGATATTCTAATATAAATGATAGACAGCGAGATTACATTATATTTTAATTAATAAAGATCTCATTGAAAATTAATCACATTTGTTCTGGGAAAAAGTACTTGTCCTTGAATTTCATTTGGTAATGCCAGAATGAACCCTGGTATTTGTACTGTAATTTATTTGTCATTTGTCATCCATCACGTTTCACGTTTCCCCTCTTCTCAGCACACCCACTACCCCCAGTACGCGGGGCCTGGAGCCACGGGGCGGTCCCTCAGGGGTCCCTTTGGAGATGCTCTGCTGGAGTTTGACACCACTGTAGGGAAGATCCTGACAACCCTTGAGCAGACAGGGGCGATCAACCGCACACTTGTATTTTTTACTGCTGATAACGGGTAGGTTTGCACCTCTGCACCGAACCTCCATGTGTAACTCGTTTGGTTATTTCTTTATTATATTTACTTTAATTATTTTATTGCTTGTTTTTCATTTTCCATGAAACCGATGTGACTCCACCACTCAAGGGTTATCTGCCTGTTATCTTTGCCCTATTTTAGCCTAGCTTTAATGACCCTGGTGAGATGTTGATTTTTATTGCCCTTTTATTAAATAGCGCGTCATTTAATTTATTATCGTTTTATTGTCGTCTTATTCCTAGGCCAGAACTGATGCGACAGGCACGTGGCGGTAACTCTGGTCTTCTGAAGTGTGGGAAGGGCACCACCTACGACGGGGGCATGAGGGAGCCAGCCATCGCCTTCTGGCCCGGGACCATTAAGCCAGGTTTGTACAGGAGCCCATACTGCATCACCCATTGAGTGAATACATTTTTCAAAGGACGCCCCGGGTCATTTTATAGCGGCTTGCTGATGTAAATACAGTAGATTTGTCCGTCTTTCTTAAGGCGTCGGTAAGTCGGTGTATTTGATCGGCGCTCTCTGTCTCACCACGTGCATCCGGCAGGTGTGACCCATGAGCTGGCCAGCACCCTCGACATCCTCCCCACCATGGCCAGGCTGGCCGGGGCTCCTCTTCCCAGCGTGCAGCTGGATGGAGTGGATATGACCCAACTCTTGCTCGGCCTCGGAAAGGTAAGAGGCATTCATCGTTCCAACTTTATTAATGCCCAGTTCCAGATCGGGTTTGCTGATTTCGAAACAAATGTGTTGATTTCGGTCTCGATTTCTCATTTGATCTAGAGTCGGAGGGAGGCGATGATGTTCTATCCCACAGATCCCAGTGAAAAGTACAGTCTCTTTGCTCTGAGGCTCTGGAAGTACAAGGCTCATTTCTACACACGTGGTATGTGCAATTGTATACTGCAATGCTGGGAACAAGCAGAGGGCCACAGATATTTCGATTGTTTTGAGCCCTGTTTCTTTCTTTTTGTGCGTCAGGCACTACCCATAGTGGAACTGTCCCGGACAAAGACTGTCAGGTGTTTTCGGTGCTTAAGGCCCACGACCCGCCGCTTATTTTTGACCTGGAAGCCGACCCGTCGGAGAACTACCCTCTCTCCCTGGAGAAGAAGCCTGGACTCCGCACCGTGTTGGCCAGGATCCTGGAGGCCAAAGCCAAGTTTGAAGCCTCCATGGTGTTTGGCGAGAGCCAAATAGGGAAAGGCTCGGACCGCGAACTGGAGCCCTGCTGCTCCCCTCTCTGCGTCCCGAAACCCAGCTGCTGCCAGTGCTGATGAGTCAGATTCTAATCACCGCCTTTCGAGAGTAATGATGTGGCTCAGGGCTGTTCAACTGACCAGAATCAAGTCAGATTCGAAGCTCATTCAAACGCTGAATACACAATCAACCCACTTTTTAAAATAAAATGAAGTACAATACATCTTTCCGCTATGTTTAACGCATTAAATACACACGATTAATTTTGAAATCCTGACCAATATTGCTACTGCATTATAGTATACATGCTGCTGACGTGATTTGACTCTATTTCTTTCTTCTGATGGACACCATGGGACAGAAAAATCAGTAGACAAGCAACGCATTAAGATTCGTCTCGGTTGGAGTGGCAGTGAGATCAACCTTCACAGGAAGCCACGTGAAGTTGGTGCAGAAGCTCGACGCTTTTGGGGCCGCTGCCGCGGTCGTACGAGCTTTTGTTTGCTTCAAGCAAGACAACCCATATGGATCTCACGCTCTTCTGTGATGGAGTTGTGTCGTGGCCTAATGTGCTTCAGTTGTAATGGTGTGCGAGTGTCCCCGGCCGTGTGGCTTGATGTGCACTGGACGGGAACGTTTTTTTTTTTTTTAACGGAGCAAATGTTGAACTTTTATTGAACTTTCATTGTCTTCCCTCACATATTAATTTGACTGTTAGAAATAGTCACAATTACCTCCAGCGGGCAGAGGACCTAAGTGCCTGTGGAAAAGATGCAAAATTATGGAAAGAGCGACAGATAAGGAAGAGAACCAGGTGAATGTACAAGTGCATGAGATGTGTGCTACTTGATATCGATTAACAAATTGTGATGTTTTGTAAACGCACTGTTTTAAAATGTAATGTTTCGTAAATGTTTTGACGTAATGTGCCCTGTATTGATTTCATGAAACATGATTTTAATTGTCCACATTATTCTTGTCTGCCTCCTTTTTTATGTCTTCTGGGACAATTGGCAGGGACAAAATATCCGTTTGATTTCACTCTCCTGGATATACAGTATATTTTAATAAATTAGGAATTAAAGTGTATGTTTGTAATGAGAGGGCATTCACATGCATTAGGAATTGAAAGACACAACCCAAGTATCTGGACATCAAGCATATATTTTATTCATTTGACCAAATCCATGACAATGCAAGGTGATTTTTTTTTTCCCTCATTTCTTTTTCTTCATTTTACCTTTCAATTTTTACAAGTCCTCGTTTTTTTTATTTTTTAAAGATACAAGATAGGATATGTTTGTCGTGTCATACTGATTTGCCGTAGGTATACCGTGAAGAATTCTGTTGATGTGATAAAGTCAAAAGTTCGCTGTAAATGTCGTTAAATGTACTGTAGGGCTCAGCTGCTATACAAGACTAGGTTATCCAGAGGTCGGCTCGTGTAACTATGCAGGGGAGAAAAGGGTCCGTTCACTAGTCTAACGAGATAAAAGAAAGTGGGAAACAAACAGAGATCAGAAAGGGGAGCACGCGGTTGGAGCTCAGTGTTGTCGTAACTATAACCGGCACGACGCAATAAAGTTTATTTCTTTACGGCGGCTGACCCACTACTCGGCTCTAGCGGCGGAATCGGCTGTGGGCGCGTCGCACGACGACGACCTCACATCTTGAGTTCACAAACGTGTCCTACACGGTCGCCTGTGGAGTTGGCAGGGAACTGAAAAACGCAACCTTTGTGACAAACACTGAGAGAATAACATTTTAGTGGGAACTGAAATAAAATGATCGCAGATCACATGAAAGGTTGTATTGTTTTTTTTTCTTTTTCCCCCCTCTTAGTTTTTTGTCTGGTTGTGATCTTTTTTTTTTCTTAATTAATGTACATATTAATTTCAATAACATACTTAACATAAAGGACACAGCACTATCTTTAGTTTAGCTATTTGTATATATACATAATCTAACCGACAGCGATACACATGTAAATAACGCACTAGCCGCCTCACGCCAGTTCGACTGTCTCAACGTTAAGATTTACCGCTCGATCTGTGCGAGTTGTCACTGAGCGCAGCGGCGGGTTGGAATCTGGGACTAACAGAACCGGCGTCTGCTCCAACTATTTGCTGCAACTTTTATTTTTGAAATCACACCCTCCTCTGTTTTAACGCTATACTCTTAAAAACCCCAGAGCGGGCAAACGCCGTGCCACCAACGGTCAGGTTGAAGCGTAACACATCCGTTCTATTCCACCGGGTGCTAGTTATGCAGTATAGAAGTAATATTGTTTGGGGGGGGGGGTGACCAGTGTAAGCAAACCCACTGGGCAACAATAAATCAACCCTCCGTTTTTCAGCCGTTTTGTGATGCAAGGTTTATCCATCGGGTCGAACCGGTCTTCCTTTTTTTATCCCGCCGATGTCAAAATCACCAAGTCAAAATAAAATGGGGGACTATGGAAAAACTAGCACGGAGGAGTGGGATGATATGAGGAGCCATACAGGTTTAACAAGTTGAATAGACTATGGATGGAGACTAATGACTGTCACTTCTTCTATTACCCCCCCCTCCAAAAGCTGGTAGTGGTAAACCTTAACTCACCTCTTTTACATTCAAGTATTTTACAAAACCGCTCGGCTCCTCCGCTCAACGGCCCCTCGCGCCCACAATAAAACTTTGGGCGACGTCCCCGCACCCTCTCTCCCTCTCCCGTCTCTCTCTCTCTTTTTTTTTTTTTTTTTTTGTTCCGTGTGAGATGTGATTCCTACGTAGTGTGTGTGAGGCGCCCGTATGTCTCTACGTTCTATACATGTATTTACAACACGCACTAAAACTTCTATGCAACACAGGGGTAAGCTCAGACCAAGGACAGATCACTGTACTCTCTCTACATGGCCGCAACGTCGCCGTCGGTAGAAATCAAATCGGTTTGCAGTTTTGTCAGTGTTGAACAATTACATATTTACAGTTCACCGACCAGCGTCCGGCGCCACCTGCACTGTGGCCCCGGTGCGGCGTCCCCGGTGCGGCGACCCCGTGCTCCCTCCGTGTGCATTAACCCCACTGCCCATGCATCGAGAGGTCAAACAGCAGTAGTAGGTAAAGTATCAGCATCGGACGTTTTCAAAATGGAAGAGGAATCTTTTTAAGTTTCATATCATAGAAAAAGATAAAAGAACCAGGCAAATTAGTCCATCAAGATGATGGGAAATCAAATCAAGAAACAGATCGCCGTATGAACGAAATCAGTCAATTGCCTCGCGTCGTGTAGAAATGAAAATGAACGTCCCTGCGGGTATTGGTTTTTTTTTTAGTTTTTTTTTTTACAATAGCGAGAGAAGACCGCCCAAACCCCCCCCCCCCCCCCCCCACACACACACACACACACACACACACACGCACGCACGCTGTCAGCGACCCCTGGTGGCGAGGCCGAAACACATACAAGCTGTGGAGCAGGACGAAGAGCGAGCGGTGCGGTGCGGTGCAGTGCGGTGCAGTGCGGTGCGGTGGTTCCGGCGGCGGCGGCTCCTACTCCAGGTAGATGTCCTCGGTGGGGCAGGCGTACTCCAGGTGCTCCTGGTAGTACTCCTGGAAGGCTCGCCTAAAGACGCAGGACAGACAGACAGACGGGGGTCACAACCAAAGATCCTGTCTTCCAAAACACAGTTCGCCGGAGTAGTGGCTCCCCACATTTCTTCGGCCCGTCGGCGTTACGACATCCTAAAGAGAGTCGCGCGCTGCCTCACGCGAGGAATACGTGTTAATCCTGACCTTAAAAGAGAAAACAATTAACCTGACTCCAGGAGCTGTACAGGATAACAATAGAGCTGTCTATTTCTTTTGGTACATTTACTACAAATTGCCGTGAACGAAATGTCAGAATGTCTGTTTTGTCTATTTTTTCAATTCCTTTCATCTGTCAGACGCAGCACTGATGACTGCACTTCATTTTTTTTTTTAAATAGTAACAACACCAGTCACGGTCCAATCTTGTTTTAGAAACATCCCCCTGTTGTTGTATAGCACAGGAATATAGGAATATAATTTGGTCTTTTTTGTCGACTTTTTTTTTGTTCTGTTAAAGGGGAAAAAGGAAGCAGTTATCCTCGTAGTTTGTCTTTTTTTTTTGTTTTGTTTTGTTTTTTAAAACCTCGACCGGTTTCGTCCCGTCTCGTTCGATGGAACGGTCCTGGCGAACGCAGCTCCGGTCTGGCCGGCCACTCAGGCCGGCGTCAGCCTGTTAAATTATTAAACGGCAATCCGCTCGATGCAGAGCGAGATTAACGAGTCTCAAGATAAGTTCGTGCAATCATTTTTTTCAACCTCTAAGAGACAGCAGGAACTTTGCCCGATGCTTTTTTATGAACCTGAAGGAGCAGAGTTTGGAGGAAGTGCTTAAGTCTACTGTCCAGGTCTTTCGGATCAGTAGCAATGAGGGAAAAACTCAAGGAATTGAGAACTGCACGGCGTTCTAAAACTGATTTTCAACGCTACTGTACCTGGAATTAAGAAAGGCAGACGCAAATTAACGTAGCTCTAGACTTCCAGAAAATAGTAAGTAAATAGTCCAGAAAAAAAGCTGCTCAGCCCTGCAATTCCTTGCGTCTCTGCACTAAGATGGTGACTCACCCAACACACTCTGCTACACGCCGCATTGACTCCTGGGATACAAACACATGGCAGGCGAATCTGTTCAGCATTGGATGCTTGGTGATGAAGCCGAAGTAGCTGCAAAGAGAGAAAAAAAAAAACAACAACAAACAATGTGATCCAATTTGTCGATCGCTTCAACTGTGGAGGACAGCAGAGAACACCACCTGTTGATTTACCAGTTGTTCTTAGGATGGCATCCGCAGAAGGAGATGTTTTTCATCTGGAAGAAGTGACTACACCTGTCAAACTGGAAACGCAGAAAGATAAAGTTAAATAAATGATAAATGTTAAATAAATGCATCGTGTGATGTCATGGATCACACTGCGTTGTGCTGTGTACAACATGCCCTATAGTTTTAAATGTCCACTTTTTGCAGTGAGTAGGTAGAAAGGTACATTGGTATTAGAATGGCGTGCATGGAACAAAAACCCTGCTGCAACACAAAGTGCTGCTTCGGCACATCATTCGACAATTACCGTGTCAAACAGTTGTCTTAAAAGCACGGTTGTTGAGCGAACCACCACTGCATTAACTTCCGCTATTATTCTCACCTCATCCAGACTGTCATATTCATCCTCCAGACTCATGATGAGTTTCACTCCTTGCAAGCTGATCTCCAACTCGCACAGAGAGGGTGGCCGTACGTGTACAGTCCGTTTTCTTGATATAGCAATCTACCAGACACAACAAAGCTCTCGTTATAATATCATGTTTTGTCACGAATAATGGATGTGTGCCGGAGATGTGGTTGTGCTTCATTTACTTTCTGCATTGCAGCGCATAGAATGCCGTTGCCTTGGTGATAAGGTACTTCTACAGAACCCAGGAACTGAACATTGAAAGTCTCAATCCATGCCGGGTTCCTCTTCACACCTTAGGGGTCATACAGACACGGATAAATACGTTGACGTCGTCCGTGAGGAGGCAACCGCACCCGCGAATTCGTTTTCCTCGCCACTCACCCAGCAGCTCCTTAGACTGACCGATGACCTCGTGGGCGTAAAAAGCAGGGAATATGCCTCTTTCTCCCGTGCGCATGTTGTAGCCTCTGTACCAGTAGTCGTCTTCCTCCTCCTCAACATACAGCGGGTCGTCCACATCCAGCTCCAGCTCATCCGCATGCCTGGGAATGAACCTGCAGAGGGCAGCATTTAGAGGGGGAAAACCAGTAAATCATATCTGCCCATACAATTTTATGACATCTTTGTAGGGGGGTGCTGTACACTGGCTGGGTCAAACGAGAAGACCCCGCACGGCGGGTAATCGATACAAGAGCACTGTAAAACAGGGCTCATCCGATGAGGACGCACCTCTTTTTGTATCAGGTGACTCTCCCCGTGGAGAGTCCAAACAGCGGCGAGAGATGAGACGGACAGCCACACAGGCAGATAATTATGGGGAGGGATAGGTGGGAGGAGAAACTGGAGCACAGAGACAAAGGACTGCAAATCATGTCATTTGGTGGGGGTGTTGCTCCCGGAGGCAGCGTGAGAGGAAACAAACACACAGACGCGCACGCAGTACTCGTACGCGCGTGAGTCGCGAGTAGATGGCCGTCACACTGAGCAGCGATGTGCGCAATTCTATGTAATCCCCTGGACTCAAATGCGCCGCCCGAAACACATGCGGTACCGAGGCGCTTCAGCAACGGACACGGGCGGCGGCTAGCGGGATTATGAAGTGTCACCCTGAAGCACTTCCAGAGAGACAGCTGTAGCCGGCGCGTTCCCCCAATATATTTGACAATCTATCACGGGTCACGGGTCTGCCGCAGCACACCAAAAGCCATTACGGAACCGAGGAGACATGTTGACTCAGCCAAAATCTCCTTGGCGGTAATTCATAAATGATACGTATGAGCGACAAAATGCGGGGTGTCTCACCTGTAAACCGCTCGGTGTGTCTGGTCCCTTTCCTCTCCATTGATGGTACAGGAGAAAAGGCCAAACGATTCTGTACCTGAAATGAAATGAACAGTTGTGGTTTCAATTAAAAGTAAGTCCAGAAAGGCATGCTTTTGATTGGTTATCTTCTTTTCTTTAAACCTCTGATTTGTTGAGGAACATTTCAATGATAAGCGTTCCCCTGGCAGTCTAAATGAAAGGTAATTGTATTTATTAAAAGGGAAACGGAAAAGAAAACCTCTTTAATGAGCCTTTTATTATGCAAATTAACATTGATTAGTCATGGCGGGTTAGGCAAGTGCAGGAGCCACATCTAGGAGTCACATCTCTCACACAAGTCTTAACTCATGTTTATGCATCATGCTGGCAGAGCTGCACGTGTATAATCATCCTGAGACTCCTGACTCGATAACATTGGAAGTGCTGTCTCCAAGAGATGCCTTACAGAACCCACCCACTATGCAGGCTAATGCAAGCGTTTGGCTAAAACGGCTCTTTTGACTCCTCAGAAATCATTATGGCAGGAGCTCTCCATTAAAGGGGTTCGAGTTTCAAGGGTCGTTGATTCTCAACACTGACTCACTGGAGGAGCGGGAGGTGCTGTTGACAAACACATTGAGGAACTTCTTTGAAAAAGGCAAGTCAGCTTCAGGGGAGGAATCCTCGGAGGAGCTGAGGAGCTCCGGCCGCACCTCCTCATCACGTTGGCCGTAGCCGACCTCACCCCTCCCCAAAGGCTCCTCGTCACACAGTGTGGACAGCTCGCTGTCGTCGCTCAGAACAGAGGTGCACCTGTGGGGAGAGAAAGTCAAAACGCATTAGTTGAATGGCTCAATGAAAGGGTAGAAGACTTTTATGATTCACTAATGGGTTATACTTGTAATATGTATTGTAATTTACTGTCACATTTACATTTGTGTTCATATACATTGTTGCTTAAATTACATTGGGTATTAAATAAGGATAAAGAGAATCACTAAATCCAATAAATCTGCGCACAAGACCATTATTTCAACTTCTCCTTGAGATTCCCTTTCTGTCCGTCTCTACTAGTGCCTACCTTCTGAGGCTGACCAGTTCCAGAGTGGTGTTCTCATCCACCACCAGCGTGTACTTCATTGAGTCATAGGCCAGCCCTTGATCATCGGTCTGCTGCTTGAGGGCCAGATCTTTCTCACACAGCGGGAGGTCGTGTTCCGACAAGGGAAGGCTATTCACACTTTCATCGATGGGCGGTGAGCTGTCCAAATACAGGTTGCTCCCCCTGTAGGACGCCTGCTTCCTCAGGCTGCCGAGGAAAGGGGAAGAGTCATCGTCGTCCTCTTCTTCATCATTGTCGGTGGAGTAAGTGAGGCTGAAGCAGCGGTTGGTCTGGGCCGTGGGGATGTCCAGAGTCAAGCTGTGTTTGACTTCGGTGATCCGCTCCAGGGAAGCGGAGGAGCGACCAGTGGGCTTGGGATCTGTCTCTCGCCCTTCATCCTTGTCGCTGACCACACTCTCGCTCAGGCTCGGAGAGTCCAGCTCCGTTTTTCCCTCCAGCATCATCAGATCGTTATTGGGCTCTGGAGCATCTTCCTCCTGCCTCCTATCGTTTTTGGTTGATTTAGCGGATAGGTTCTTCTCAAAGTCTTTTGTGATATTGGTGTGGCCGGAGCCTCTGTTTTCCCTTCCGTTGTTGACAGGATGCTCCACAATCGCTGGGGATATACCGTCACTTGTGAGGCTGCCCTCGTACAGGCAGGGACTGAACTGCTCATTGCTTTTCATTGGTTCTTCCTTGTGAGGAGCTGCATTCTTTACTCTGCCTTCTGCCTCCTTCCTGTCCCTTCTCAGGCCTTTACTTTCCTCCTCCTCTTCCTGGAATCCCTTCATCCCTGATCTGTTCCCTTGTTCCTCGTCGTTGAAGCCATCTGCCTCTATGTCTGATGAGGGCGAGATGGTGTCGGACACGGACACTTTCCGCTTGAAGCATTCCTCTGGACAGCTAATCGGGTAGGACCCCTCCGAGATCATCTTGTTGACGAGGTTACTTAGTAACCAGGGTGAGTCAGAGTTCTCACTCAGCTCGTCCTCACTCTCCGACTCTGAGTCGCCTTCGCTGGTTCCGTCGTAGTCGTCAGCACTTGGCATTAGCCTAGGTCCTACTGGCAGGTAGAATGAGCGCTTGAAGCACTCAAGGCTGTGGTCTGGCTCTATCTGCAGCAACATCTGTCTGGAAAGGCTGTCTTCACAGCATTGTGCTGGGGGCAGAGTCTCATCTGGGTCGGCTTGATGCTCAAAGGACAGGTCATCATCCACACTCTGAAGCCCCATCAGAGCCTCATCGTCGTAGGGATCCTGTGGCGACTCCACCGGAGACAGGGTTGCCAAGGTCGGGGAGCGCAAGGGAGAGGGAGAAGGTAGAGGAGAGTCTTCTTTGATTGGGTCAGGTTGGCCGAGAAGAAGAGAAGCCTTTACTGCCACAATGCCACTATCCTGCTCCAACTCTGTGTCTGGGTCCAGTTCCTGATCGGAAGTGGGAGAGCTGGCCTCCTCAATTGAATTAGTGAGGTGTGATGAGCGTCCACTGCTACTGTCATCACTGGTCAGATCCAGCTCTGTCTCTGATATAGAGGAGATCATGTTAGAGACCAGATGACCTCCACAGACAAATGCTGCCTCCAGCTCCCCCTCAATGTCAGAGTCTGAACCCGGGGAGCTCAGGTCTTGATCCTGGTCTGATGTCACAAAGCTCCTCTTTGCGTTCATGTCTGCTATACCAGGGTCTGAGGACGGCGAGGTGGAGTCAATGGCTGCAGCGTCATTGGCTGCAGCTGCTGTAGCATCTGAACCATTTGACCGGTCAGCAGTATCAGAGCGACTGGTGGACACATAGCTAGAGAAAGAGGCTAGCTCAGAGGGCTCAATAGAAGGGAACTCCACATATGAGGAGCCATGGTTTCCCTGACAAACCATAT
This sequence comes from Zeus faber, assembly GCF_960531495.2. Taxonomy (NCBI): domain Eukaryota; kingdom Metazoa; phylum Chordata; class Actinopteri; order Zeiformes; family Zeidae; genus Zeus; species Zeus faber. Next base: position 18,090,865 of record NC_137201.1, on the reverse strand, counting down.
CGTAGGTTTCCTTGCACATGAACTCCACCTCAAAATCCTTATCGAGCTCTTCGTCAGATAGGGGAGTGTCCCCACCATCAGTGCCCCCGATGGGTGCAGTGGAAGACAAACAGTGACTGGTTCCGTCTGGGTCTAGGTCGTTCTCTGGGTCCATTCCCGACTCACTAGTGACCGTGTAGGTGTCGGTGGTGCATCGGTTAAGGTGTTTGTGATTGTGATCGCTGTTCAGGTCATGGTCCACTTCAGTGTCAGAACACTGCGAGTGCTCGTCGACAGAGCATACTCTGGTCGTTTGGATTGGAGTGTCAGCCTTGGGCTGAGTGATATCACCAGGTCCCGGGTGGGAATTATGTTGGCCAAATGAGCCTGCGAGGGGGAAAAAAAAACTATGAAAAGCAATGAATATGGTTATGTAGGGCTGAGAATTTGGCACAAGTATATATTGTGGAGTCAGCATCATGTCCTTCGGAATCATCAAAAGGAGAAGGAAGGTGCATCATTTTTACAGATGTAATAGATACACAGATATACAGATATACAGAGCCATGAGGGAAAAGAGAGTTGTAGCACACAGAGCACATGATAGAAAGAAGACAAGAAGCAACATTTTTAGAAGAAACAAGATCTGCATATTTATATATCAAAAGATAGTTTGCTGAACCAGTGTATCCAAAACAGTTTTAACTTACAATGCATTTTACAGCACAAAACAACATTACATAAGCTCCGAACTTGGATGGTTGGCCATTTTGTTACCGTATTCAGGCCTTTCCCGCCGGTTGCCCTCCATGTCGCAGAGGAGGGGCCTGCGAGGAGACTGCGGGTGCCCGCCCTCCCCTGCCTGTTTCGGAGGAGTACCTTTGCTCTGGGACCCTGGCGCTTGTGATACTGGAGCAACTGGGCACTGGCCTGTAACATGGCTGCTGTCGTCCAGACACGAGTGGGTTGGAGACAGACGGCCTGGAGGCAGAGCAGAACTCAACTGCTGTTACATGGTCATTCATTTATTTTTAAATTTAAAAAAAATGCTCTTAGCATCTTAGCCTTAACCTTAAAAATTCGACTAGAATCTGCGTCCTCACCTTGAGAGACGGGGTTGCGTAATGAATCCTGCCAGCTGCCTTTCTTTGGGGACAGACTACTGTTGTTGTTCAATGAATCCTGGAAGGAAACAAGACGGAGACATCTAATGGGTTTCAGTGGGACCGTTGCAGAATGCCGTGTTTATTTATCCGCGCTTAATGTCTGCTTGTAGGGGACTACGCCGGCCACTGACTTGCGACACGGCGGTGGTGAGGTTCAGCGTGGTGGGTCTACTCTTCAGGGTGCCTAAGGTAGGGGAGGCCGGAGGGGAGGCTGACGGAGAGGGGGGGCCATCGGGATCAACCTCGTCCTCTTCCTCCTCCTCCTCCTCATCCTCCTCCTCCTCCTCCTCATCCTCATCGTCGATCATTTCAAACTCCTGGAAGTCGTCCTGGAAGGAGAAGACCGGGTGGTGCATGTCATTCTTCTCTAGAATCAGCGAGTCCTAATGCATGAAGTGAGAGAGGGGGGGGGGAAGCCACATAAATCAATGTAGGGATCCACATATAAACACCAGTACAAAAAAGGACAAAAATACTGTCTCAGCAGATTTTAAAGGACAGCAACGCAACAGAAGACATAGATGGGACGCCTCTCATACTGACAAAGCCTACACGTATGGGAAGAAAGGAAAATCCATTTCATCTTCATTAACTAATTACACAGCAAGGGGTGGTCATAAACGTGCACACACACACACACACAGACACACACACACACACACACACACACACACGCGCACACAAAGAAACAGACAAGATTCTGCTGATGCCTTGCTTTCTGCAGCATTCAGTGTGCATGTGTATACATACTTCCGTGACTTGGAGCGAAGGTTACCGTGGCCTTCAGCCGTGTTTGTTCTCTGCATTAACTGCGATAGCGAAGAGAAGAACGGTAAAAGAGCACACTATGCTACTTTGTGTGTGTGTGTGTGTGCGTGTGTGTGTGCGTGTGTGCGTGCGTGTGTGCGTGTGTGTGCGCGCGTGCGTGTGTGTGCGCGCGTGCGTGTGTGTGTGCGCGCGTGCGTGTGTGTGCGCGCGTAGAAGGCACAGTGAAATGGGAGTGGATCAATAAAATGTCTTGGGTTTCATCTGGTTTACAGGAAAGCAGGGGCACTAAATGATTTTCAAGGCTCATAGCACAGGCGTGTAAACCTGAGTAACTGTGCACGTACTGTATGCATCCTGCGTTAATGTCCCCGTTATCTGTGTGTTGCTTTGTAAAGCAGGAGGCCTCTCTGTTCAACAGCTCTCACTCTAAATGCAGCAACGGAGGGGATTTCTAAAGGTCTTTGTATGTTCTTCATATTTCAAAAACAAAATAGCAACGCCACTTATAAGAATGGAAGAAAGAAAATGTGTTTGCCAGAGGTTCATTTTGTCATACAAAGGGATGCTTTATTCTCTCTGGGATTACTGGAATGAGGAGACAGCCACTGTTACATCACTCCGGCTCGGCCCTTTTTCCCCCCCTGCACTGAATGTGACAGTGAGAGCCCAGGGATAGAACCTGTTCGATCTGCTTTGCATTTTTGAACAGCACAGCAGATTCCCTATCTCCCTCTCTCCCTTCCAGAGTTAGTCCTTTAAAGGGATGCATCAAAGGCCGGCATGCAGATACTGCTGATGCCTCGCAAATGATGCCCGAGTGCCATAGCAACAGGACTCAACAACTTCATCCCTCCGCATATCGACCACGATGCTGAGGGTGCTCCTTCGACTTTAAAATTGATGAAAAACAAGCATGAAATGGGGTTCATCATAGAGGGCTCATAGATGTGTAACCTGATTTAAAATGTTTTTATTTTTACGAGTCATTGGATGAGCATGGAGAATCTGCTACCTACTGTAATATGACCTACAATAATACATCAAGTGCGTCGCTGTCACATAACTCCTGGACACACACTGATATGCATCAATACAGTCGTGAGAAGCCACGTCTCTCTACGATTCTGGGCTATGATGAAATGGCATGTAGGCACCGCGCAGACGGGCAGGCGGGGGGAGAAAGGGAGAGTACCGCTATAAATAAGAGCTGCCCCGCAGGTAAGATCGATCTCCACGCTCTCCGGTTCCCAAGGACGCCCCCTCGAGGCTCGGCGATTGTCCTCACTTTCTCACCCGGCTGTGGACTGACGCAAGCACCCCCCCCTGTAAATGAGTTTAGGCCGTCCCTTACGCCGGCAAGAATAGAGGAGTGTGTGGTCACGCTCCCCTATTCTATTCACTAAATATTCAAATGTTCCTCACCGCCACAACAAAGCTTCTGCCGAGCGTGACTTTATTTGTCAGCTCGGCCAATTGTCCACAACAAAAGGCACAAATGGCCGGGGCAGCGGGGCGGAAAGAGAAGCCTGGTTGGATGCGGCTAACGGGCTCTCTATCGATGTGGGGAAGCACTGAGCATGGAAGTGGGGAGGCGGGGGTCCCAGGAATCAAGGCAGCACAGGCAGCAGCACTTCACGGGGCTAAACACGGCTGGGGATGAATTTGACGGCGGGGATTCGGGAGATGAAAGGCTGAGGAGAATTTGACAGAACAACAGCAAAATCGTAGCGGTGGAGCTGCGGCAGGAGAGCGGGTCGGCAGACACTCAAAGGCGCCGTGAAATATATAGCTCTATTTGATAAGGATATTGTAGAACTATTAAGGTAGACCTCTGCAGAACTACTAGTAGAAAAAAAAAAAATACAGTACACAATTTGCATTGAACCGCAACTGTCAAATTTTCAAACACTCATAGAGGATTAATGTCAAACGAATGCACCTCATGTTTTCCGACTGCTATAAAAACAGTGCGGGAAATATGGGCATGTTGATTGACATTGCAATACAATGTGTTTGCAAGCCTGTTATTGATCGAGATCCTTAGTGACTTAGTGACAGCCGGAGAGATTGGTTGCAAACTCCCAGCCATGACGCCGTTCTGTCTCTTTGAACACACAGAGCCAGTGGCACAGGCAGAAACCACCGCTGCTGCTCTGTCATCCTAAATGATGAGGCTTAATCTGCGCTTCTGCTGTTTGTGCGTATGTGTGTTTTAGAAGCGATAAGAAAGAAGGGTTGGGCGCCTAGTACTGAAATATGTGTGTACGTGTGTGTCGTGTGTGTGTGTGTGTGTGTGTGTGTGTGTGTGTGTGTGTGTGTCTGTGTGTGCGCGTGCATGTGTCGATATGCTCGAAAAAAAAATATATTGCTCAAAAAGACAACTTGAGGCTTAAACGCTGTTAGAATCTTCAGGGACATGACAGAGGACAGCAGGGGGTCGGTATCACCATGGCGTCATGACATTCGGCGAGCAATTACTGCAAATCCCCCAGAGACGCAGAACTGGACGCTTCGCAACGACTCTAATTGCCTGTCTCTTGAAAAGGATATCACCAAAAAGTCCTAATAATAAATGCATAATGTGCAGCTATGAGGCTCTCTCTTTTTGTGTGTGGTGTGTGAGTGTGTGTGTGTGTGCGCATTCACAGCGCTATTTGTATGTATCTACTGTATGCAGCAGATCATAGAGGTTAAACGCCGTGGTAGAGCGCCGTGGCGGACTGATAACCAGGACTCTGTAACGAATGGGAATTTACGGAATCTGGGAATTAGGGTGGTCGGGATAATCCCACTGTTTAGATTGGCAGCTCGTCCTGAACATCAAAGACGCGCTGTCCAATCTGACCCCATCACACCGACATAAAAACCCAAAGCCTCTTCCATCATCCCTGCATGTTATCTGACGGACAGAGATGAAGACAGAGCGTCATGATCAAATGCATGCAAAACGCTGTACACACACGACTGTCTCGACTGTCTCGACACTCTCTCTCTCTCTCTCTCTCTCTCTCTCTCTCTCTCTCTCTCTCTCCTCTCTCTCTCTCTCTCTCTCTCTCTCTCTCTCCCTCCCTCCCTCTCTCTCTCTCTCTCTCTCTCTCTCTCTCTCGAATGAGTGCACAGCTTGCCACCACAGTGCATTCTTGCCTCGTGTCCATCCCCTATAATCTGGAGCGTCGGGTCCCAGTCAGCAGGATTCCTGCCTCTGGGCGGCAATAGGGCGGTTGGCGTCAATATAACATAACAGGGACCGACATTGTCCCTGCTCTGCGCTTCCATGTCTCTGAAGTGAACAGTGTCTGTGTGTGTGTGTGTGTGTGTGTGTGTGTGTGTGATCGAGAGAGAGAGGGAGAGAGTGGCTCCTGCTTCACGATGACCTCCTTGGTCCTCCTCTCTTTCTGGAGTTTTTACATCTTGTCGTTTTTCATCTCCCGTGCGTCGCAGAGCGGCTTTATCGGAGCAGCGCTGACTGCGCCCGCAGCACAAACTACAGATCGGTTCCCCTTCGCTTTTGTTGGCGGATTAATAAGGATAAAACATCGGGAGCAGATTTATGCCGCGAGCATTATAGTAGGATGCGGCCATCTTTCATTGGTTCCCCTGTTCCTAGCCTCCTCGGAAGACGCACAGAGAGAGAGAGAGAGAGAGAGAGAGAGCGAGAGAGAGACGGAAGGTAGGGATGTAGAGAGAGAAAGAGATGACTCGAAGACCGGGAAGAAAAAAAAAGCGGGGGAGATGAAGGAAGGAAGGAGGGAATCTCTTCCCCCCGTCTCCAAGCGACGTAGTGCATGGCGGCACGCCTTCCTTTGGAGGGAGGAAGCCACGGCGGGAGGGAGGAGGGCTGTCTCTGCATAGCAGCAAACTGCACTGGGTCACCTGCCCCGTGCTGCAGCCATGGCTGCACGCCACGCGCATTAAACATTTACATCCCACAAAATGGAGAGGGGGGGGGGGGGTCAGGACGAGTGACAACAGCGGTAGAACTGCTCTAAATCATTGGCTTTGAGTATGATTCTATCGTTGCAATTAAAGTGAACGCCGATGACAGGCATTCGGCTCCAGTAGCAGCTTAAACATAATTCCCGGGTGAATCTGAATCACACGGGATGCGCATGGTGCATTATACCAGCACGTTAAAGCGTTAAAGCCACACACAAGTCAGTGTTTCCTGGGCGTGATGATATCCTTTTTCTCGAGGTCCTCAGTGCGGTCGCTGCTCTCCTTTCTCACGACCGTTTGACGCGGCTCCGCATTTGCCGTCCAGCATAAACATGGAAATCCCTAAAAATTACAATTTTTTTGTGACCTTTTTCCACAACGTCACGGCTTTAATTGGCTTGGATGGAACGGCGACGCTACGTGTGGTGTTATGTGTGACTCAGGCACATTGTCCGATTCTGCTTAAATCCTTTTTGGAGCCTCGTCAATTTATCGTCAAACATCTTTCCGCCAGGCTGCAGCTCGTACGCAGAGATGTTTGGATCACTGTTAAAATCGTGTTTATCAATCGACAAAACGTCTCGGCTCAGCGGAATCAAGCCGTTTAGTTGTGTTAGTTGTGTCAGGAAGCTAAAATACGTAAGCCTAAATCTGTGTTAAGCTATTTATTTTATTATTATTCTTTTTTTGTATGTGTGACCCAGAACAGTTATAAAGTGTGTGTGTGTGTGTGTGTGTGTGTGTGTGTGTGTGTGTGTGTGTGTGTGTGTGTGTGTGTGTGTGTGTGTGTGTTGGGGGGGGTACTTTTTTTATTTGTCACTTCTGGCCATCGCTGGTAATTGTGTTATGGTGATCTGGAACTGCGGGCGGAAGGGCGACTCATGTAATGAATGCAGCCCTGGGCGGCGAGCAAATGAATCAAAGCCGGAGGCGACGGAGCATCACATAAGGAGGACGTATGCAAATGCACGGTCCTCACCTCGACGGGTTTCTTCATTTATTTTTCATTCTTTGTTAGTTTGGATATTTTGTTCCTTTGTTTCTCTCTATGTTTCACCGTTGCTTTCACGTTCTGCATTCTCCTTTTATTTTGCGTCCGCAGCTCACATACGAGAAGCCGTTATCTGGCGGCGACGGGCAGTCGCCCGTGGCAACAGTCGACAGCCAACACCACGTAGACGAGCCGCGCGTCTGAATTTCAATGCACCGGGGACGGGGGAACACCGCCAGTACAGTATGTACAGCCGTCGCCAGATGATCATGTAGATCGTGTGTGTGTGTGTGTGTGTGTGTGTGTGTGTGTGTGTGTGTGTTTGTATTCCAATAAGGAAATAATAATACAAAAGAAAACCATCAGAGGTGCCTTACCTTTTCATATGGATCAGAGTCGTAGTTTAGTCCGATCCCGCAGTCGTCGGTGATTTCGGAGAGATCCTCATCGTCAAACTCCTCCAGACTGATATCATGGGCCGGCCTGAAAAACACCCCAGAGAGAGAACGTTACATTCACAGGACATTTTAACATAGAAATAAGACCCCCCCCCGCTCGCTCGCTAACACACACACACACACACACACACACACACACACACACACACACACACACATACACACACACACACACACAGACACACACACACACTCACACACACACACACACACACACACACACACACACACACACACAGACACACACACACTCACACACACACACACACACACACACACACACACACACACACACACACACACACACACACACTCACACACACACACACACAGACACACACACCCTCCCTTGGCCACACATAATAAAGCCCTGAGTCGGGGGAAGCCCACCGAGAGTTACGGCCACCATCATCGTTTCAGTTCTCAGCCTTACTACTTTAGACACAAGCTGCCAACCTCACACACACACATATACACACACACATACACACTTTATTACCTATTCCCACAGTCCTGATGGATTGTCCACTTTAAACATGATGATTTTAACCCTTCTGAACGAAGGCAGCTGGGGTGGTGGTATATAAGTCAGTGGCAACATTTTATTGGTATAATAAGTAAGAAACACATTTCTATTGACAAAACGGGACATTTCTTAAGGATTCTGGCTTTTGATGACTACTGCATCAGAACTTCCAGCCCCGGAGTTCCTCAGCAGAAAGAAAGAGAAAAGGCGTGCAGCAGTTGCGAAATGTGCCTTCTGTTTCGTCTCTGCCCCATTAGTTTCAGCGGGCCCTCGGCACTGGAGCAGTTTATATCTCGACGTGTGGAGCTCGGAAGAAAATGCTGCATTGCAGCTCTTCCACTGAGGACAGGGCTCTCCGAGCACTACCTATGGATGCCTACAGCTGAGCTCACAGCAAAGGTGAGCAGGGGAAGAGGAGTGTTCACGTCACGCTTTTTCATACAATCTGATCCCAACGTGCTCAATCACGTCCGCAAAATCGTTGCGTCTTTTCCGACCATGCCCTTCGTGATCTGCAGCGTGAGGTCATGGGAATGTTTGTCATTTAGGCCGAGTCCCCAGCTGTGCTCTTTGTGAATCATCTCAATAAAAAGTAAAAATGTTGTAGACTGAGGGCGTATGTTCTAGTCCAAGCTGGTATTCGCAAATGGTTAAACTAGAGAAGGCTTCGGAGGTTTAAAGCGGTTCACAACGAGCTACGAAAAGATCCAAACTAACACTTGGAAATCCTGAAGCGCTCTCTCATCGTGCAACTGGTTTGTACAATCTTACAAATAGATGTGATACTGGGGTAAAACGGGATTATTCCAAAATAAATACCAGTGCGAGGAAGTATGGTCATCATCGAGGGTTGAACGTTGTTTATACTACAGGATAAATGATCAATATCATCTATTATGAATCAAAAACCCATCAAAATCCACTTTGGGGCCATTAGGCTATTTTACAGTTGGAAACCAGAAAAGCTCACAGAGGAAAAAAAATATATATATATATATATATATATATATATATATATATATATATATATATATATATATATATATATTAATGGGAAAAATCAATATTTCATTTCATTCAATTTGTCTGATACTTGTAAGATCTACAAAATAATATTTTCCAACCATACAGGCTCGCATAATCAAATGCAACCCTCATGTAAAAACAGCATATCAAACATAAACAGCTAATTTTCAAACAAAGTTGATATGGTCAAGCACTCCTGTACCTTTTTAAATGTTTAAGGTGCCACTCATATCAGCGTCCTGATACCGCGCTCATTTTCCATTTTCCAGTAAACAAAGAGCAAACACCTTGCAGGACGTGACCTTGGTGCTGATACTGAGATAGACCCAGTATCAAGCCTAACTGAATTAAATGATACGACTTGAAGTCAAATAAAAATAAAGACAAAAAGAGGGGGAGAGTGAGATTTTTAACGCTTGATTTATTTATTTATTTCCACATATCTGAATGCACAGTATCTATTCTAATATCGAAGTTTGAATTTTAAATTATTTTTTTTTAGCTTATCTTCACTTATTTGTATCTATAATTTTTTTTTTACATTTTTCTGTCTTCTATTATTTTTAAGTTATATAAGAAAAAGTGCATTTTTTTGTTTTCCGTTGACATCGGCAATGCAAACATATATTTCCCATGCCCATGAAGCCATTCGAATTGAACTGAATGGGGCTAAACCGACTCAATTAAACCGCAGTGAGAAAGAGAATGCGTGCAATGTCATTGCAAATGAAACATTTCATTTGTAAAATGTCAAAAGTCCGTGCATCGGGGGCCATCTTTATTTCGTGATTTCTTGACCCCTTATCTAATCCTCACAACGTTATTGTAACGTTCCCTCGCAAAATGGTTTCTTAAGTATCGCTATCAAAGAAAAAGGCGAGTGGAAGTCAGATAGCGAATACTAACGGGACAGCGTGTTTAAGGAAAAAGATACGGCGGCCACGCCGTCGATAAGGCCTGATACAAGGCTCGGCCACTGGTATATAAACCCTGGTCAACGCCGCTTCAAGTGCATCAACCCAGCGGTGTTAAACGGAAGGAACATGAAGTGTCTCATCGTTGTTTTGGCGTGCGCCGTCCTCGCCGAGGGGCTGCTCAGGTGAGAAAACTCCTATTTTCTGCTTCCCTCAATCATACCGCTCTATAATGTTGCTCTTCCTCCCCTCCCGCCCCCCGCCTCCCGGGCGGTAGTCGACTCTTGTAACTGACCGCGCTGCCTTGCTCTCTTCCCAGGATCCCTCTGGTGAAGCACAAGTCGATGCGTGAGGCTCTGAGGGAGAAGGGAGTCATCCTGGCCTACCAGGACCCGGCGCTCAAGTACCAGTCAGAGTTCGCCACCTCCACCACCATGTACATCAACAACTACGCTGATGTGAGAGGGACACTGCTCATTCGCTAAAAGATTCTCTGAGTTTTTGTGTCATAGGAACATTGTCGGTCTCAAGGCATTAAAAAAAGGAGTGAACAACATGGGAAGGCAGACTGGGATTGTAGTTAGTTAAATGAATTTGCGTCTCACTTCATTTAGACCTATAATGTATTATTATATTTATATTTATTATATATAATATATTATTGTACATACATATATTGATCTCAGCTACAGTGTAATTGCAATTTACCTTGTGCATAGATCACATTCTGTATATATATATATATTTTTTTTTTACGTTACTTCTCTGTCTCTGATTGTACAACAATGCACAAACTCACACCAAGTCAAATTGCTCATACGTGTGAAAACTTATAAGGCCAAATAAAACACATTCTGATTGTAAAGCACGATAAACAAAAAAGAAACGCGATCTACTAGTACCTGAGCATTGTCACTTTACATTCTCCCTCTGGATCTCTAACTCTTAACCCGTGTGCTCGGCAGACCACCTACTACGGAGCCATCAGCATCGGAACCCCGCCCCAGTCCTTCCAGGTGCTGTTTGACACCGGCTCCGCCAACCTGTGGGTGGACTCCGTCTACTGCAACACACAGGCCTGCAGTGAGTGCTTTCAATTGCCCTTGTGAATTCGACTTTCCGAAAAACGTAAAGGCTGCTATATGAGGAGCTCTCAGAGCTTGGTGTTGAATGCTGCGCCTGTATGGGATTTTGATTTCTAGTGTAATTACAGACATGTCACTTAAGATTTTCCATCTTTTGGGAACCGCTGGCTTCTGTGTAACATTGATGGATTGTGTTCTAACGCCGCTGGTTGAAGAAATAACCTTTAGCTATGCAATTTCCAGACACACACACAAAGTTCAACCCCCAGCAGTCCTCCACCTACTCCGCCAAGGGCCAGACATTCTACCTGCCCTACGGAGCCGGAAGCCTTGAAGGAGAGTTCGGATATGACACCGTGAACGTGAGTCCCACTTACTAGTGCCCTACATCTTAACCTCCGCTTGTACCAAAAATGCATGTCATGCTGTTAAAGGCTTTTGAAGCTAAGTCAAAACTCCCCAAATCCACTCTTCAAGGCTAGAAAATAAATTGGCTCAAATTTCCAGTGCTGCTTTCTGACATGCCACCTGTAGGTGGGAGGCATTGTTATCACCAACCAGGAGATTGGCCTGAGCACCGACGAGCCGGGTCAGAACTTCGTGGTGGCCAAGTTCGACGGCATCCTCGGTCTGTCCTACCCCAGCATCTCCGCTGGAGGAGAGACCCCCGTCATGGACAACATGATCTCCCAGAACCTGCTGCAGGCCAACATGTTTTCTTTCTACCTCTCCAGGTATCCCAGCACGCAAACAATCTAATTGGAAATTGCACATTATACGACCAATGTCAAAGATATGCTACAAAAAAAGCCGGTCGTCACTTTGAGATGAGATTGTGTTGTTTTGTCTTCGCTATAGGGGAGGACAGCAGGGCAGTGAGCTCTCCTTCGGTGGAGTGGACCCAAACAAGTACCGAGGCCAGCTCTACTGGACCCCAGTCACTTCTGAGACCTACTGGCAGATTGGAGTTCAAGGGTCAGAACCTTGACGTTTCATGGATTTCTGCTGAAGGACTCATTATAAAGTCACGAGAGAAAAAAAAAGCTTCCATTTGTCCTCAAGCAGAACTTGACCATGACCGATGTACTCCGTGTAGGTTCCAGATCAACGGCCAGGAGACAGGCTTGTGCTCTCAGGGCTGCCAGGCCATCGTGGACACCGGAACCTCCACGCTGACCGCCCCTAAGCAGGCCATAGGAACCATCATGCAGGCTCTCGGAGCCCAGAGGGGCCAGTACGGCATGGTGAGGTCCCAGCCGCGCAAACACACACGCACACATTGAGCCAATATTCGCCACCACTCGAGACTTTACCGCGTAATAAAGCACACGACTCAGCACGTTTTTTTGTCAAAAAAGATCCGGTATTTAGAAATGAATACAATTGTTGAGTACAGTATGTAGGCATTTTAGTCTCTATAATCGCTGTGGGTGATTTGTTTTCAGTACATGGTGAACTGCAACCAGATGTACAACCTGCCAACTCTCACCTTTGTCATCAATGGGATTGCCTTCCCCTTGCCTCCATCTGCCTACATCAGCCAGGTAAACTGCTGGACCTTTTTCCACCTCTTAGACATTTCTATGTGTTCCATACGGGTTACAAAGTGTCCATGCACCATTCGCTGAAGGATTTTATTTTATTTTTATGTGCAGCAATCCCAGAATGGATACCAGCTCTGCACGGTGGTCATCGTCCCCACCTACCTGCCCTCTCAGACCGGAGAGCCCCTCTGGATCTTTGGTGACGTGTTCCTCATGGAGTACTACTCCGTCTACGACCGCACCAACAACCGCGTTGGTTTCGCCACAGCGGCGTAAGCATCGGCAGAGCTGTAACCCGCCCCGGCTGAGGGACACTCCGTGTTTTCAACAGAAAAAGTATTGTAATGTATTGATATGACTTCAATCAACTGGGTGGGATGTTTGCCTGTTATGTTTTAGGAGGAGGTATAGTGTGTTGGATTTGATGATTGTGATTGGAGAAATGAAATATTCAGATGTGAATGAAAAATAAAAACAATTTCACAACGGCACTTTTTTTGTTGTTCGGGCTGTTTTTTGGGGGTTTTTTTATCTTTCATTTCATATCATTGCAAGCACGAAGCACGTTTTCATTTGGGCAAGATGTGTATTGCGAACTGTCTACAGTGCAAATGTTCATGGCAGTGGGCTTTGTATGTAATCTAAACGCACGAGTCCATTTAAACAGAATATAATTCGAAAGTAGAGTCAACATTATCGGGGAAAGAAACAAAACTAACTAAATGTTATGGGGGTTTCAATGAGATCCACTCTTATTTAGTGCCAGCTCATCTATCTGGAGCTTGCTTTCAAGACTTCTTTTCCCACAGTGAGTATCCAACACTGCTTATGCGCGCACGCGTGTGTGTGTGTGTGTGTGTGTGTGTGTGTGTGTGTGTGTGTGTGTGTGTGTGTGTGTGTGTGTGTGCGCAAGCACTCGAGTGGTTCACTATGGAAAAACACAATATCGCTGCAGCCGTCCTGCCCTGTGTCTCCATGGCAGCTGTCACTTGAGGGGAAAAAATAAAAAAGTCAAATGGCTCATTGTGTCAAGCCATGGAGAACTTACCCTGGGCGAGGCGGGTGACAGAGGTCTCCCTAAATGACATGTTTTGTTTCGTTCTTGAAGATAAAAAAAAAAATCGACAGGCTGCCATTCACGTGACCAAAAAAAACCAATGTTACATAATCTCACATCATAGACGCCGACCCACCAAATACACGCCACGCTAGCCTTTATTCCCTGGTATCGCTATCGTGTCCCTCCCCGTCTATTGGCTCTGCTTATCGTTGTGTTGAAAAATCCCTATTTTGTTTATCTCGGCATCAGCATGCTTCTCGGCGGGCTTAGCGCTCAGGTCCTCTGGAAGCCCTGCAATGTGTGTCACAACTGAACACCCCCCCGCCTGAACGCCGAGGCCTGAGCAGAAACGTGTGTCTGGCAAGGAGTTGGCAAACTCAGGGCGATGTCCGCATAACAGGCGTCGTTCCCCGCAGTTGGATCTTTATGAAATGCCGCCAACCCTGCGCTCCGGCGAAGGTGTCAAATTTTTCGCTGAGACCGCTGGGATGCACCTACTGCCGTTTGAGTCATGTGAGTTGCAACGACTTCTCCCTCCTCGCTGTTTTGCCAGAGTCAAAGTGAATCAAAGGGATAGTGACGGTTGTGCTTCCCTTGCTGCATTTTTTCAACGTGCGACAATTCGACCCTTGCATTCGGTCCATCCCTGCAAGGGATCATCATAATTTATGGCCAGAGAGAGGGGGGAGGGGGATGGCGTTGGGCATGAAGAAAATATGTGCAATGTCAAACAAAACAGCCTGTCCTCTGCATAACAATCGTAAAAGTAAAGGATAGCAATTTTTTCTTCTCAAGGTGATATTTTCATGTTTAGTAGACATTGTGGTCGGGCTGAAAATAATTGGGCCTTTAAATCAATCATCGTCCATGTTCTATTTTTTCAATAAGCATAGCCCCAAATCAGACCCCTGGTGGAAAACAATGGGTCAGCATCAAATGATCAAACTTGAGCATCACACTGCCATGTGTCCATGATGCTCTTACCCCCCCCCCCCCCCCCCCTCTCTCTCTCTCCCCATTTATAAGGTTTATATTTGTTCTACTAGTAGTAGTTCCCTACCATCAAAGACTGTGGCCCAGATCAGATCTCATCACAACCTGCCTGCCATGTTTTCTTGGTGCCTCTCACTCCATTTGCAGATGCACACACACACACACACACACACACGGAAAACCAAAGACAAGTGTCAAGGGTGCTTCTCCCACGATGACATCATATATTAGCCAGGAACGTCTTCAGCACAGCAGTGGAAACCCATCATAAAGATCAATGAGCAGGATCAGCCATCAATTTACGGAGCAGTGTATGACACAAACGTGAGTGAGTCATGCAATTTTTAATGGCCATTTTTTTTGCCCGCCTCAGATCTAAACTTGTCAACCAGTCATTTTTGAAACACAGGCAGGAATCATGCACCTTGATCTTGCTTTATTTAATAATTAAATTAACAGATCCAAAAAATAATAGTGTAGGAAAAAAATAATAAAGCGTACCGTGCATCATGCTGATTAAAAGAAAGGACCACATAAATGTGGTCTTTAGAAAGCATGGTGAGGGCTGGCTGTATAGATAGAGACTGGAGGACTGAGATATTCAAATGAATGGGGAAGGAGAGTGGGATGAAATGCTTAAGCGTCAAACAAATCTGTGTATTTGATTTAATCCCTCTTAACCAATCGGAGACCCGCTTTATCGTGCCGTCCAACCCCC
Organism: Zeus faber; assembly: GCF_960531495.2. Lineage (NCBI taxonomy): Eukaryota > Metazoa > Chordata > Actinopteri > Zeiformes > Zeidae > Zeus > Zeus faber. Next base: position 18,075,701 of record NC_137201.1, on the reverse strand, counting down.
AACCCCCAGCCCTGACCCGACCCCCCTGCTGGCTTCAGCGAGTCACACGCAAAATTGAATGTTGATCGTTAATCAAATCTAAGCTCAGCAGAAACACGGAGGATTTGGATGAATGGTGATCGCGTTCCCTACTCACTCTAAGTGGTGGAACACTGATGTTTCATTCTTAAACATTGAAAGGCGTCATTTGTAACTGAACATCGCTCATTATCAAGACCGTGTCAACCCGAAAAAAACTAAGCTCATTCTCAATACTCGGCCACTGCTATTACTACTACTATAGATACTATATGTATCCTTACTCTACGTGTACAGTAACACATGGTCAGTTTTTCAGTTTTCCTATATCAGAGGGTATATAATGACGTATTATTATTAATATTTTTTTCTCCTACAGAAACAAATGTTTGAATTATAACGCATTAGAAATTGTTTGTGTTGAGAGAAACCCAGCCAGCGACACACTTCTGGTGCTGGTCAGAGAAACAGCCATTCGGAGGGCTTATATTTCTCACTGGGATCAGTTTGGAGGTTATGTAAGGGAGATTACTGCTCAGACACAGCACTGCACTACCAGTGGCTTTATCCATGAATCAGTCAACCTCAAAAGCACACATACTGTATATACATGCACAGGCATTAACATACGCGCACACACACACACAGACACACACACGCAGAAAAATTAACAGCAGCAGCACAAACAACGAACAGATCACTGCTCTCCTCAAATCAATGTTTCCTTCATCAGATTTATTGGTGTGCAAGGCTCTGGAACCAGCAAAATAAACAATGACTCTGAGATCTGTGTATTCTATGCTGGACATTTTTCTATAGAAACTGATCCAGCAGGTGATTTTATTTTTTTTTCTAAATAAACATCCCCCACTGATGGCGCTAGTTCGAAAACAAGTAGTCCAAGTCTTTACCCATAGCAGATCGGAGGCTCTTCGGAATCAAAACAAACAAATGATACACACGAGTGAGTCATTTTGAATTGGAAAATATAAAATGGACTCCAACAACACAGCCTATTGGTTCTCCAACTTTTTTTTAGTGGTGCACCCCTCCTCTAAGATATTTTTTCAGCTGACTACCCCCTTCACTGGCATTGGTAGAAATAATAAATAAAAATAACATAAATGATGTACTGTATGTGCGTTGTATGTGTTCTGTTTTTCAACCATTACATACAACCAATATTTTCTAAACACATACATTTTTATTTTTAAAGTACCCCCTGCAGTACCTTCAGAGGTACGAGTCACCCCATTTGAGAAACACTGATGTATACTGTAGATAGGTCAGGTAAAAGAAAGAACAAAAAGCTGAAATTGACTAGTCTTCATTTACAGTCATAAATCTCCTATTACTGCACAGACTCAATAATGGCAGACAGACAAATAGATGGATAGACGGATTGATGGATAGACGGACAGACAGACAGACAGACAGACAGATAGATAGATAGGTAGACGCACACATAATGTAACTGTTCAGACATGAGGAAATGTATTCCTAAAGCAACAGCCTTGGGCGGAAAATTAAATGACTTTCATAGAGCACATCGCTGTGTCCTGGAAACGATATATCGTCTGCGTTGGGGGGGGGATTACGTCCCAGAATTCCCTTCAAAAGTGCAACTTTTTTTTTTCCTCCCCAGTTCTTTTCTTGGTCACCTGGTGTGATAGGTCACCTGATTCCACCCGGTGGTACTCGTCCCTTTTGTGAATACTGATCCATATGGACAGTTCACTGACCGCAACGGGCTATCTATCTAACTAGTTGCCAAATTCACCGCAGTTGCCTTTCGCCGCGCTGCCGGGAGAGGCGGACCCTGCCACCGACATTGTAAACAGGATGTATACTGTGGGAGCAGATGCCGAAAAGAAATGCATTTTAATTGTGACTTTTTTTTTTTTTTTTTTTTTACGCGCCTAAAAAAAAAAAGTATCAAATATGTTGTTGTTGTTGGTTTTTTTTTTGGTTTGTTTGTTTGGTTTTTTTTTACTCAATAATCCCACGGATTACCACTTTAAAGTGCTTTGGCGGTTTGTGCTGGGGCTGGTCTCGACAGGGCGTGGGCCTCTCACGGAGACTGCGCAAGGCGTGATGGCTCAAATCACATCAATCACCTGCCCTCCCTTTCCACAATACACCCTTGCCGTAACCCATGCTTTGTTACGAAATAATAATAAAAAAAAAAAAAATAATAATAATAATAATAATAATAATAATAATAATAAACAACAATATTTAATAAGTGATCGGGTCAAAAAGAGACACGACACAAGCAAACCTTCTCCGCATCTCGGGGTCCGGGAGGCGGGACGAGCGGCCTAGCAGGCTGGGATTTACAAAACAACCCTTTTTTTGTTGTTTGTTTTAATTTTTATTGGGGGGATTCGTCGAAGCACCGATGTAAATAAATCCCTGCCGCATTCACCACATGCATCCCCGTCGCCCGACCTCCCGCCGTGGGGGATCGTTTCCGTCCGTGGTCGTCGCCCCCCCTCACACACACACACACACACGCACACACGCACACACGCACACACAAGCCATAGACTCTTACCTGCACCCGGGAGGGGAGAGGGAATGGAAGGTGGAGAGGGAGAACATCTCAGTGCTGTCCGCCATCTTCTCCTCCCACAAACGGCTCCAAGTGTCTGCCTAGGGTGGGGAGGAAGAGACAAAAAAAAACGATCGCGAATCCAGAGAGAGCCGCAGTCCATCCACGGTGGCCGCGCGGCAGAGGACGGACGCGGTCCACTCTCCCGCCGCCTGCCCGGCCGCACGGACGCGCCCCGGCCGCGAAACCGGCAGCCGATCAGACGGAGCCGATCGGTCGGATCGGCGTGTCCGCTCCGAAGGGAGGTGGGGGGGGGATGTCGGACCGAGCGGGTTACGACGTCGCGGGGAAAGGGATGGGGGAAGGGGGGGGGGGGGAGGGAAGAAAATTATAAAAAATAAAAATAAATAGAAAAAGAACACAAACAAAAATGAAACGACGCAAAAGCCCCTGCGTTCCCTCCCCCCCCCCGCCCCCGATCAACGTCCGAGCGCAGAGCCGCAATCCGGTGCAGCCTCCACCAAATCTCTGCCGCCTCGATGCTGTGGTGCTGATGCTGATGACACACAGGCGGCGGGCCAGCGGTGCAGAGCCTGCGTGTGATGGAGGAGGAGGAGGAGGAGGAGGAGGAGGCGGAGATGGGGCGGGGCTATAGCGTCATCGGAAAAGAGAATAAGCGTCATAATTGGAGGCCTTTCTTTTCCAGAGTCAGAGAGCCGGCCAAGCGGTCGAAATTCCATCTGCGAGCCTTGGAGCTTGGACGCTCGCGCCTTTTGTCCACAATCCACAGTTCTCTGGAGCGACTGTAAACTTTTTGATTCATTTTGGTTATATGCCGTCCTGTGTTAACGGTTAATATCTGGACACCGTTTTCCCAATTCCTTTCAGAGAATGTAATTCTTTGACTTGTGCACTTCAAAAAAGGATTAATACAACTTGTGAACAGCCACTTAAGTCATGGGGAAAATAATACTCACTCAATACTCACAAACACGCTTCTGGTGTTTGCGCACGGCTGGCAAACCAAATGACAGGAGACTACTACCTACTTTCCGTTTCCTGCTTCCACCTACTTCCTGTTTCCGGATTGCAACACACAAGAGAAGTCAAGCAGATGGCCCCTGTTGCGCATGAATCAAAGCAGAGGACAGAACACACCCCGCCAGGCATCGTTAGATGACCACTACGAAAATCAGCCAAGGGGGTGACCTCAAGATTCAGCCCTCTTAGGGAGGAGGCGGATGACCTCAGAGACGGGTCTCAGGCGGTTCTGAGAGGTGCCTTGAGAAGATGTCCTCACCTCTTATCTCCTGGAATTGTCCATCGCGGCTTGGGAAACACAGAAGTGACCGACCCCACGGGCCAATCATTGCGGGACAGCTCACTTTCTTTCAAGAGCCCAATGCCTGCAGTATGCCTACCCCTGCAGGCCTCATCCCCCGCGCATCTGCTCTGCCGAGTGGGCGAGCACTCATTACTCCGGCAGGGGCAGAACTCATTGGCTGAGGCTTGTACCTGCCTCCACTGGGTCTTGTAGAGGTCTTCCCTTGTGAAGTGACCCGGGGGAGCAGATACGCCAGACTTCTGGGTGAGAAGAATTGCAGGAGTTGGGAGGAATGGTGTGTCCGGATTGGAAAAGACTGGCAGCAATGGTCTTGCATTGATGATTGCTGACACTTTAACCAGGAGGGTGCAAAGGACTTCATGATTTAGGTGGAGTGACTTCCCCTGTAGCATTGAGTCCAGGATTAACCCCCCGCCATGTGCGAAGTGCCAGGAGGTTGTCTCTGTTTTGTTTGAGTGATGAGACTTGTGACTTGGGGATGGATTTCTTTTTTTCTTTTTTATTTTAACCACCAACCCCCCTCTTTGGAAAACAATTGATCATGTTTGGGTCTATAAACAACTGATCACTACTCCAAGAGGGGGCGAATCACGACGGGTGAGACAAATAAACATAGAACCAAACAACATTAACACACAAAAATAAACATTGGACGACAACAGGTATTGGAAAAACAGTTAATTAGGTCCAGGAAAACTGGAACTACAACTGGTCACGTGGCCGCTTCCTGTCATAGTTATGGCAGTTAATGAGGGAGGAAAGGAGAGGGATGCAACCAGGAGGGTGCTGGGGTGCACTCGAAGCAGGTGTTGTGGCGTGTGCGTGTGTGTGTGTGTGTGTGTGTGTGTGTGTGTGTGTGTGTGTGTGTGTGTGTGTGTGTGTACATGACTTATCCCAATTGGTTCTGGTGTAGAAGGTCGGTATTTTGTCGTGGCGCCCCCAAGCAGCGGAAAGGGCCCCGGAGCCCCTACCAAGCTCCGCAGCCGCGTAGACACCCTACAGCAGCACGAAAGCCCCGAGCACCCTGCTCTGCGGCCACAGGAGACCCCCGGACCCCCAGAGAAGCCAGGGAGCACGAGGAGACCCCCCATCCCCGGGGCGCACACATACAGCCAACCCCCAAGTGCAGGCGCAAGACGCAGCCGCAGGCACAGAACCTGGGCCGCAGGCATTTAAGCTCTAGAGGAGTGGGTGTGTCATGAACTTGAACTGGACTGTGATGCTTAATGATCTCTATCACTTTTCTTTTCCATGTTTGTAGCTTTGATCCAGCTGTTTGCTCTGCTTACTGTTTTCCTGGCTTTTCGCTGTAACTGCGCCGAACTCCGTGCAGTCTACCTACTCCCTGTTTCCTGTTTCTACCTACCTCTTGTTTCCTGTTTGCGACACATAAGAGAAGTTCAACAGATGGCGCCATTGCACATGACTCAAAGCAGCTGTTTGTTTTTATTTGACTGATTTATTCGATGATTTGATTGGCGGTCCTTCGGCGACGGGGAGCAGGGGGCTTCTCCTCCGTGTGATCCCCACACTCACAACATTTCATGGCCCACAACGCGGATAAAAGTCAATAACTTCTGATTTTGGATTCAAAATGGGATATAAACTGATGGAAGGATTGATGATGTAAGGCGGCCAAAATTTGCGGGCGTACCCGGGTCTCCTGTTTACATCGGAGGTGGAGCCGATTAAAATCTATCTATCGCTGGGTCATTTGACCCGGGACTGAGACCTGGGTTTTTTCTGTCCCGCCGGGGACAAATGCCGATTGCTAGCGGGTGTTAACGGATTTTTGGCGCAGTGGGAAAGGGTTATACGATAAACATTACGCACAGCAGTCGTAATTCAGCAATAACATGCCTCTGAATAGGCTTATCTTTTTGTAAATGTTGCTGCATCTTTATATTGAATCCTTTTCCCTTGCGTCGTAATGGCACCGTTTTCAAAGCCTCTGTAAGACATACAATGTTTTTCAAAGATAGTACTTTGTTTATTTTACACAAAAAAATAAAATATATATATATATACAGCTAGATCGATGGATAGATGGGTTGATGGATGCATCGATAATAATATCCCATATGAATATATAGGTGCAGGCAACAAGGGTCGCCGTCTCTTCCGGCCTGGTCACAGTGTGATTCTATGATCAGGTGGTGCTTGCGGCTGTGGGTGGGTTTCCAACCCCGCAACTAACAAGGGTTATCATTCTGGAGTAGGGCTGCACGATTATGGCTGAGATGATAATCCCGATTATTCTAGTCAATATTATGATCACGATTATTCATCCATTTTGACACTGATATTATTGGGTTTTTATGTTGAAAGAACTTACTCTGGTGTATGCCAGTTGTTCTCACAAGCGTATTATGACGTTAAATACGCTGCTCTGATAATACTCAAACCTATTTTTTTTTTAAACATAATAAAGCAGTTAGAAATAAAGTAGTAGTATTAGTAAGTAGTAAATAGTAATAATAGAATACCTGTCATTTTGTAACTTTGTATGGTTAAGTGTTTGTGTCTTCCTCTAGTTAAAGTCCAATCGCGACTTTATCTGTCACTAGACTACAGCGCTATCCCGTGATCTGTGGATCACAAACTTCTTCCACAATACTGAACCGACCTGGACCTCAAAACTACACTATGTTGGCACTGCCCCGAATACACATCGCATTCGGATTGTCTGTGGGTTCATGGGACCTATGACATCCATAAAGGTCTGAGGCGAGTCACATAGGATCCGACGCTATCTTGTGGCCTGTGCGAGCCGTCATTTGCATGTTGCGGCAATGGTAAAAAAATAAAATAAAATACAACTTTCTACAAAATGATTCCACAATCATGGACTGATCTGGAAAACTTGGACGATGGCATGTCAGGACCACCCAAGGTTAGCCATGACATGACTACTGACAGTCATTCATTAACAAAAACCATCGCAAAATAAATAAATAAATCTTAAATACCTCATCCGGGGCATCACAAGACAAAAATCATTATGCTTATTTAGATCTGATTCGGGGAAAAAAACAACAACCAAAAAAAAAAAAAAAGGTGGGGAACACATTTGTTGCAGATTAAGAATTAGATAGACTACGACACAATTTGGAAATGGAGCCCAGTGTTGTCCGCTTCATGCTGGGATGGAACAGACCAGAGAGGAACTGTCCACCGCAAGTGGTTCTGAAAGCGGCTTCTGCAGACATCTCTGGGGTGTAGAACGGTAACAAACCCGAACCTGTCTGTTTGTCTGTCTGTTTTATTATTATTATTATTAGTATTATTATTAATAATAATAATAATAATAATAATAATATTTTTTTTTTAAACATAACTAAATCAATTAATAAAGGAATTAATTAAATTTGACAAATTTGAAAAATGACGGCTCGCACAGGCCACGAGATAGCGTTGCAGTCTAGTGATCCGCATCCTATGTGATTCCTTAATTTGTTTATTTATTAATCGATTGATTAATTAATTAGTAGGACGTAACAGAAATTCAATGTTTCCACCCCCCCCCCCCCATTTTTTTAAAATACAAAAACAAAAAATTCACCCTCCCACCCCTTGTTAGCCTTCATATTAGTAAAAATAGTCTGTATGGTGCATAAAATATATACTGTACATATAAAAAACACAAGAGAAAGACAAGGGGAATTAAAATTGTTCATAACAGACAAGTGAAAAGAGATGAATGATGAAAAATGAATATTTATATTTATTTATATTTATATTTAATTGAATATATGAATTAAATAATGGTTGGTTGATTGATTGGTTGATTGGTTGATCGGTTGATTAAATGATTGATTGGCTGATTGGTTGATTGATTATTTGATTGATTGATTGGTCGATTGATTGATTGGTTGATTGATTGATTGGTTGATTGATTGATTGATTGGTTGATTGGTTGATTGATTGATTGATTGATTGATTTCAAACCAAGGTAATGTTGAAGAGGCCATTCTAATATGGACACTAATGTAAATTTTAAGAGCATTGTATGTTTTAATTACTATGACATCACAATCTGTATTTTATTTAATAAGTTAAATGGTTTTCCTCCTCTGCACGAAGCGCATTAAAAAAAAACGAGACAGTTATGGTTCATTGAGTATTTATTTTTATTGTGATAGCAGTGGCAGGTTCTTGACTTATTGAGCCAGTTCATCAATGGCGAGGGGACCAAAAGTGATGTAAGTATCCCATGCAACTGAAATGGAAAAGAAAAAAGACATGAAGTTATATAATCTGTGCCCAACAGAAAGCTTGAGCAATCTCTACAACAAGAGACCAAAACCTTTTCAGAAATTACTAGCTTTAAATGATAGCTATAACTGCTGGAACACATCGAACACAACTAAATGAACCATACCTTGCTGCTGATCCGCTTCACGGATCTTCCTCTTAGTACTGGCTATACCACCACCACCCGAAGTATTGGGTACAGGTCCCGGTGCTAGAGCGTCACAGGTACCGCAAACTCCATCAGCTCCACTTGCCTCCTTCCACCTTGGGATGAAAAGGGCGATATGGCAGTGAATAATCATTTCAATGAGGAATTTAATCTTGGTTATTATATGTTATGTGTTCGATAAACACCAAGTTTGAGACAGAGACATTGTATCAGAAACGCACTCACACTTACCCATTGATATAGGAACATGCTCTGTGGTTGACATCAAGCACATAGGCAGTAGAGGATGCTCTCAAGTGGCATGTAATGTAGAGCTATTGGCACAAAATGATGGCTATTGTTAGAGTTTGTTTCAAATGCTGCCTATATAGTGTACTCCGGTAAATTGAAAACATCTAAAACGTCTAACCACTCCACTCTCTGCCCCCGGGAATCTGAAGGCCTCCAGCTGCATTTGGAGCTTGTTCTCAGTAGAACGAGGCAAGAACTTGGAGGCAGAGCCTGTGAGTTTAGCATCAATAAAACATCTGTGTGGAGGAAAAAAACAAAAACCGAAAGAGACAAATAAGTTTGTACTGTATATCAGCACAATATTTACAGCATTTCTCAAAATGTGAATCTAATTCTACTGTTCAAACAGCAACAGAAATGATAAGTGAGGGGAATTGTCTTCGACCTACCCATGGCCGTCGATGAAACTATATCTGGGGTTGGAGTTCATGTCAGGTAACAAAGTGGCCGTACAGCTGTCCACAAAGACCCGGAGTGGTACGTGGAAATATTGCTGGACAGTTACCAGAACATTAATCGTGTCTCCCAGGAAGTACTGGTAGCTTGGCCTCTCAAATTGCCAGTCATCTGGATCAAGAAATTGCGAAATTTAGAAGTCTAATAACTATTTTGTATCAACATTAACTGACAATAAATAACAGTAATTCTAACTTTCAAGAGATGTGCTGATAGTGATAAACATAAATGAAACTCTTTTTACCAGTCATAAGCACCAGTGTGAAGTACAAAAACTCCTCTGCCACCTTGGCAGCAGAAAATGGCACCCACTGAGGCTCCAGAGGAAGACTGCTCACATTGTGCTTCCTATACGATCAAATATATCTTTCTCATATGCAAAAAAAAACCTCAGTTCTCAAGGAAACGCAAAGGGATGTGTTGAAATACTGTTGTTGTGCAATAATTTAAAAGCGTAAGCATACCTGTGGTAGTGGCACTCCACGATCACTGCAGCTGGGCTGGTCCTCAACACAGGGGCACCGTTTATGGCTTTGGGTTGATAGTTGAGAATGAAGGAATAGATAATGGCATCATCAGTCATCTGCAAAAGAGATTTATATGAGTACAAGTACAACATCACATCCTTTACACAATTATTCATCATAGAAATCATGCATACCAACAATTTGCTGCCACAGTCATGCAGTTCAGCCTCAAAGATCAACACTTGAGCAGCAAGATCCTCTGCAACGGCAGCACAGTTTCCCAGCAGGAGGTCGGCAGCATTGACTAACTGGCCAACTCCGAACATATCCTTCTTTACTTCGACATGAGCAATCTTCTCCCTGCACTCCACAGCTACAGTGACGGCAGGAACTGGATACTTCAGCTGAAATGGCACTTCTGGTTTGGGTGCTTCTTTGGGATCGATGGGGAATTTCCACTGGAGCGGGGTATCATACTTCTGCTTCGTCTGCTGCGGCGGAGGCGGAGGCTGGTATTTCGGCTTGCCTTGAGCTGAATACTGACCATTGCACAAGCAGCCAAGCACCGCCACTGTGACCAGGCACAGGCCGCTCCAATTCATCACCATGGCTTCACAACAACAAGTGATCAAGTTCACGAGGTGCTGTGAGGAAGGTGGAAAGCGTGCAGTGGCTTTTATAACGAAATGAGAATGTTTACTTGTCAGTCATTCCCGCCCCTCCTGTTGGCCATCCTCTCACAGATATGCAAAGCTTAGCCCTCGGCCAATGAAATGGCTGAAACCTCACAGATGACACTGCGATACAATGGCATACAGTCACTTATTTACACAACAAGCCTTTATTTCGGAAACACGTCTGAGATGAATACACAAATAGCAGGTTGTTTGTTAAGGTGGGAGGACTCACAAGATAAGTAGAGTAAAGATTATTTCAACAAAAAAATGGTTGTTAAATTTTGAGGTTATCTAGACCTCAAGCCAGGTCTTTATGAACTCATTCTGATGTTTAAAAAAAATAATAATAATAAATAATACTTTTTGCAGAAACCCTTTGGACAGAACAGGGCTGAAGATAAGATGACGGGTAACATTGGCTCATGAACTTTAATATATATTCAGTATTCAATATTCAGATATTTGGTCCAGCGCACAACTTACAATTTCATCATTTGCAAATTCTCAATAAGTTGAAAAAAGTGTAATAAATCAAACCTTTTTTTTTTTTAACAATTAAACAACTCCTTCCTTCCTTATTCACTTGCAAGGTGTGGACACTTTCAGAAATGACTATATCTGTATTGTACCCGCAATACAGGGCATCCACATTATTACTTTGCCGAGCTTTGGAAATCTAAACTTTGGGCGAAACAAGATTTTGGCATTATTCAGTTTAATCCAGAGTAGTCCCATCCAGAGTCAATATTGAAGGGCTGCGTGGACTTCTGCACCCATCGAAGTCCCCCAGACACAGTATCCAGGTTATTTTAACCTTTGCAGAACATGTCACAATGATCTTGTCAAGGTTCTTTAATTTGTTCAAACAAGCCCGACATTTGGCAATATATTGGACCTTTAAATGTAGGAGATGATAAAGTTTTGTCTGAATATGTATACAGCTCAATGTAAACAAACAGGAAACTATATCAGGCAAGACATACATTTCTTAATTACAAAATATGGATCTATTGGTTTCAGTTTGAGGTAAACTTTATCGTTACATAACCCAACCTCAAAAGTATCTGATTGGCAGCCGTGGTCGGCAATGTCCTGCAAGATGGGTCATGCTGATTTAAGTCAACATGACCCACCCCTTATAAAAGTCAGCACACAACCTCCACAATTTCCACAGCATCTAGTGAACTTTGTGGATCACTTGTTGCTGTGAAGCCATGGCGATGGAGTGGGTTTCTGTTTGCCTTGCGGTAGTGGCCTTTGGCTTGTTGTCTACTACTGATGCTCAGATTTACTCAAAGCCTCAAGCTCCGAAATATACACCAGTTGTGACACAGCAGAGGCCACAGCAAGCTACCAAGCCTATCTACCCGCAGCAAACTGCTCCGGTTCCATTGCCACCTCAAGCCCCGAAACTCACACTGCAACTGCCGGAGCAGAGGCCACAGCAAGCTGCTAAGCCTACCTACCATCAACAATTTCCTGTGCCGCCTCAGCAGAGTCAACTCCCAAAATATCCGTCACAGCAGCAGGACCAGAGGCCACATCAAGGCCAAACTAAGCCACAATATCAGGTGGGTCAGAAGGCTAACCAGAACCAACAGAATACTAAGAAGCCTTCTGGAGAACCCTTCCACACTTGTGAGGTTGAGGCGTTGGACAAGATACAGTGTGGCCATGACAGCATGAGCGGTCAAGAATGTGAACATATCAACTGCTGCTATGATGGACGGATGTGCTATTATGGAAAGGCTGGTAAATCATATTTCTTTACTGTTTCTAGACAGGTTTCAGATTTATGCAAAATTCAAAATGATGTTAATGAAATAATCATTTTAATGATATATGCTCAGTAAACTATAGTTAGATTGCTCTTACTCAAGATCTTTGATCATAGGAGATCCTCTAACTTTGTCCTTATTGGCTTCCCTGGCGCACGCACGCAGAGCCTATGTGAAATAGAACTGACCATTGTTTCCGCTTTCGCTTTTCACCAGTGACTGTTCAGTGTACCAAGGATGGCCAGATTATTGTGGTGGTTGCCAGAGATGCCACTCTGCCAAACCTTGACTTGGAGTCAATCGCTCTCCTTGGAATCGGACCATCCTGCGTACCTGTCGGCAGCACCTCAGCTTTTGCAATCTACCAGTTCCGTACCACTGAATGTGGTACTGTGTTAATGGTAGGGTCTTGATTAAGCGCAATTCAGCCAATCGTATTTCTCACTTTTAAGTCACCAGCTGTGAATTTTCTACAGGAACAACCTGGTGTTATAATCTATGAGAACAGAATGTTGTCCTCATACGAAGTGGGAGTCGGAAAACTGGGATCCGTCACCAGGGACAGCTCATATGAGTATTATTATTATTATTATTATTATTATTATCGTTATTATTATTATAATTATTAATAATTATTGTCTTTAACACTAATCAATCATTGTATGAAATTATTATGTCTATGGCTATTTACTTTATGTTGCTTATGAACTTCATTGATGGCACTTGATTGTAATGCACTTATGCTATACTAGCCAATTCATCAACATGGCCAATTCATCTTGTCATTAATTAAATATTTAAATATTCCGCTAACAATTACTTACAAAAACTTCTAGTCCTCTATTTATTCATGTGAATGCTTGACGTTACCACTTGCTTCCTGAGAGCATTTCGTTTTCCTCAGTCTGCTGTTCCAGTGTAAGTATATTGGCACTTCAATTGAGGTTCTGGTCGTTGAGGTCAACTTGGTTCCTCCACCTCAACCAGTTGCTGCTCCCGGACCCCTGCGAGTGGAACTCCGGCTTGGCAATGGAATTTGTAATGTCAAGGGATGTGTGGAAGGTCAGTGGAACGGCATTTCATTCCCGTTGGAGTTTTTCTTGGATTGTTAATCTGCAACAGATAGTCTTTCTCATTCGGCAGAGGATGTGGTTTTTGCCTCCTTCTACACCGAGTTTGATTATCCCGTTGTCAAGACCCTGAGGGACCCTGTGTACGTTGACATATTTATGCTGGAGAGGACTGACCCAAATATTGTCTTGAGTGTTGAGCACTGCTGGGCAACCACCGACGCCAACCCCTACAGTCTTCCTCGATGGGACTTGCTGGTCAATGGGTGAGACCAAGAGGCAGTGAGAGGGAAAGTCAAACTTTCAAAACACATTTCATCGTAAGAGCAGCGTGACTCATCAATGACTCACTGCCTTTCTTCTCTCCTTTGATCCTCAGCTGCCCCTACGTCGATGACCGTTACCAGACAAGATTGATCCCTGTGGGCCCCGCATCAGCCAACGTCTTGTTCCCAACTCATCACAGACGCTTTGTTTTCAAGATGTTCACCTTTGTGGAACAGACAACTCTTGTGCCCCGGAGGGAAAAGGTATGACAGCCACCTCACGAGGATTTTTTATTTATTTATTTATTTTTTTCATTTCAAGTTGTGTTTCATATATTGATTTCATATATATTTTGTCCAGGTGCACATCCACTGTGGTACAGCTGTGTGCCAGCCCACTACTACCAGCGGTTGTGAACCTAGGTGTTTCAGAAAGAGTAAGTACTTATCCTTTAGTTGGGGAGGGAGTCTTAAATTATGTTGTTTGTTTAATTGAATACAGTTTGTTGAGACCCTGCAAACCAATCCTTTGCTCTTGCTGACTCTGCCATATTGCCATATGTTCCATACAGAGAGACACGCTACTGCAGTACAGAAACTCAGACCTGAGACGACTATTGTTACCAGTCCACCAATTATGATGGTCACTGACAACCTGCCTTCTGAATAAACATCCAGTCAGAGCTTTGTCATGATGACACCTCTGGTCACCAAAATGATTGCAAAATGATGGATGAAGATTCAAATAAACCTCAAAGTCCTTAAATATGTTGTCTGTTCTTATAGAGTGTGATGGGTGAACGTCCCGCTTCTCAACGCTTTTTCAAGTCTAATTGTAATTAAATTTAATTAAGTAATTTCCCCCTGGGATTATTAAAGTATTTCTGATTCTGATTCTGATTCTGAATTGTCATGTATGCGACATGTATGAGACCAAATGGAAGCTTAGGTTAGCAAGTGATCACTTTTCTTTTTAATAACATTTTTTATTTTATTTTTTTTACTTTGGCTCTGACACACAGAGCATTGCATTTTTGTTTTTATAATTTGTACAGTCCAGTTGCGTTACGACCAAATAACTTTCATATTTCACACGTTTTAACCCACAATATGATTTTGTTGATTGCAGAGACTATTTAATACTGGCCCTCAAATGTGGTGCCCTGTGCATTTCTTGCCTATACAGTTGAAATAATGGGAACTTTTGGTGTTAAATTAATAAAACCTTCTGTGTGGTTCAGTTAGTAGTTTGCACAAACCATTTGATTTGGCAAAGCTACAGGCTGTCAAATGCACTGCGTTGTAGATTCAAGATTCAAGATTCAAGAGGTTTATTCGTCACATACATATACATACTTTCATATATATATGAAATGATACATATGTGAAATGTCAATGCAACATACCCGGTGATTACACACAATATGTTCTAGACAGAACACAATAGCTCCCTAAAAATGGCTACTTGACTAACTGATTCCTAAAGTGTAATGCAGTAAGTCAAATACTATAGAATAAAATAAAATATATAGAATAAAATACAATTTAAAAAAATAAGTACTCAAAGGTAATGCAGAGTGGGGGTACAAAATAGAATAAAGGGAATAGGCGTGTATATATATGGGATAGACTTGTGTAGTATATGGGAAAGGCTATTTATGTATATACAGATATGTACATTAAAGTGGTATGTGAATAAAGTGAGGTAGTGTGTGTGAGATATACAGCACAGTAAACAACAGTACGGCGCAGCAATACCAGAACAGTGATACAGTATGCAGTACAGTATACTACATACAGTACAGTAAGGTAGTGGAGCCTATGTGTCTGACTCAGTGAGGACCCCTGGTGAGGCCAGCATTGACAGTTCTTATGGCTTGCAGGAAGAAACTGTCTCAGTCTCTCTGTTCTCACTGTGTGACTGCGGAGGCGCTTGCCCGACCGCAGCAGCTGGAACAGTCCGCTGTTGGGGTGGTGAGGATCCTTCATGATCCTGCGGGCTCTGCTACTACACCTCCTGGTGTATAAGTCCTGCAGGGAGGGGAGGGTAGTTCCAGTGGTACGTTCAGCTGAACGCACCACCCTCTGCACGGCCCGCCTGTCCTGAGCAGCACAGTTCCCAAACCAGGCGGTGATGTTGCCTGTCAGGACGCTCTCCACCGCTCCACAGTAGAAGGACTTGAGGATCCTCATCGAGACCCGGAATTTCCTCAGCTGCCTGATGTGGTAAAGATGATGCCTCGCCTTTCTCACCAGAGTATCTGTGTGTATAGTCCATGTTAAGTCCTCCATGATGTGGACTCCCAGGTACTTGAAGCTGCTCATCCTGTCGACAGAAATCCCGTTAATCACCAATGGCGCGCGCGTCCTCAGTTGTAATCCTCTCCCAAAGTCCACAATCAGCTCCTTAGTTTTGCTGACATTCAGGAGGAGGCTGTTGTCCTGGCACAAGAGTGACAGGTCCGCCACCTCCTCGCGGTAGGCCTTCTCATCGCCGTCGGTGATGAGGCCCCCGGCAACTGTTAAAGGAGTTCTGTCTAACACTGAACTACTGAGGTGCCTGAGACCGGGGAAGACCTGGCTGACGCGCTCGATGTTAAAAATGCTCTGCTCACCTGATTGCCCTGTGCTAAACAAAACAAACGCATGTAGACAACCTTGATGTGGAAATCCAAAGTGGTCCATTTATTCCCATACAGCACATTGTCCACAGCAGTTCCATCATCATAGCAACAAGGGGCCGCGCGCAAGCGGTCAAAAACCCTTTGCCCTGTCGGGTCAAACACCTGCCAACAACATGGTATTTCCTACCTAGATACCTGAGGTCAATTTGCAGACATGCGTCACCCAGTGTTACGCAAACGAAATTACAACATGAATACAAAACAGCATTTTTGGCTCTCACCACAACGGCGGTGCTGGAGTTGGACCCGGCCACACCGTCATGTGTGTACGGGGAGTACACATGAAATAACGGGAAAACCTAGAGGTGAATTATTAAAAAATATATGCAGTAGTTCCATTTTGTGGCCGAACACACACACCATCATCATCATCACCATCATTGTCTGACCAGCAATGGACATTTATCACCTGGTCCCCGGGCGCGTCCACGTATGCTGCCCACTGCTCCTGGCTGTGCCCCCGGAGGAAGGACAACCCAGGATGGGTCAAAAGCAGAGAATCCATTTCACCGGCCACCATCAAAGCATGTGCATGTGTGCGTGTGTGTGTGTGTGTGTGCAAGCATGTGTTGTAGTGTGGTGTGTGGCGTGATGAATAAACACACACACACACACACGCGCGCATATATTCTGTGTGATCACTTGGTATTTTACACAGACTATAAACAGGATATCAGTATGTGGCGCCGTCTGCAGTTTGAATCGTTCTCAAACAGTGCGCTACAGAACCTCAAAACAATCAGCAATTAATAATAATATTCAAGTGACGAGAATAAGAAATGGAAAAGAAATTGGCAATATACAACACATCTAAAAATGAACAATCGAAAATAAACCTCCGTATCAACAATTCACAATATGCGTTGAATCGCCACCTTCCAATACATATCGCTCCGCTTCTGCAAATAAAATGACATAAAATTACAATTGAAATAAAATTAAAATTAAAAAAAAAAAGCAACGAATCCCTGCGAGGAAGGGACGACATCACCCAAAGACCCGTTTGAGTCGTTGTCGTAGGCGTGGGCGGCGCCTGAGCAGGAGCCAATCACACCTCCCCGTCGCCAAACTGGGCAAGAAATGATTGGCCGGTGAAGGTGACCGTCATCGAAATCGGTCGACCGCTCGAATCGTGCACCGAGCAGACCCGGAAGAGGGCCGCGCGGATTGGCGGATTGGCGTCCCCGCGGTTGTAGCTCGTCGCCGGCGACGTCCCATGCGAGCGTCCGCGTTTGCTCGGCTATTCCGGTCAGCTAGCGCGGCCCGAGTCGCCAGACGTTGTCCGTCCCTCGCCGGGAGAGTCGCCATGCAGACGGGCGAAAACGGGTCCGGGCCTCGCACCGACGGACCGGGAGCTTTGGGAGGAAACACCCGGACTGTCGCGACCGGAGACGCCGCGCCGCCCTTGGAAAGGAAGCGGGTCGGAGACAGCCTCCTTCTCACCGCCATAGAAAACAACCTGCGGGCCCCGAGTCCCCTGGGGGCCACCTGGGACGACGACTCCGAAGCGGAGTCCTACCGCGACGGACGAACCGAGGAAGTGGACGCCGAGACCAAAGGCAAAGCGTTCGACTGGTGCCGAGACTTTCTGTCCGGCTCCTGGAAGACCGTGCCTAAAACGGACTTCCAAATCAGCATCGTCAGGTAACTGACTGGTCGCTTGTATCCATAACTACGTAGTGAGGAACATACGACGAACTCTGTTTATTTCAACTTATAATAACTTTTTAGGGCTGTTGTATATCGACATGTTTGCACTTTTTATTTATTGTGTGGGTTTATTGCAATGTTTGTATTTTTTTTTCGTGCGTTTCTATGCCATTAATTGACATTCGACGCTGGAGCATGTAGTTGTTGCGACATCTCTAACATTGGTTTAAAATCCAGATTAAATTTGGATGGAAACATCGTGATTGGAGCATTTGAATCGTACATAACTGATCCGGAGCTGCTGAAGAAACTGCGATCAGGCGATTATGAAATTTCTCGGTTTATTGCCAATTTTTTCCGGTGCCATTACTTTAATGTTGTTATTGCCTATTGTCTGAAGCACGCAATGTGATAGGGTAGAACTACAGACAGCGCCACACACTGATACTGATATGCTGTAGCTCAACCAAATCCAGTAGTTTTTGTAAAATGTGTGTGTGTGTGTGTGTGTGTGTGTGTGTCCCTGTCCCTGTCTGTCCTAGGTCATCCTAGAAAGATAAATGGACAGAACAGTGAACTAGTTCCCCAACATTCATTGGGCGCTTATCTTTTCCGATGTGTCTTTATGACTCGAAGCTGTCTATGGTCAGCTGTGATATCTCTTCTCTATCTGTTTGCAGCGGTGGACTGAGCAATCTGCTCTACATGTGCAGTTTGCCCGACGATGTGCCCAGCATGGAGGAGGAACCTCGCAGAGTGCTGCTCCGTATTTATGGCGCAATTCTTCAGGTGCTGCTGAAACACCCTTTTGTAGAGATGAATTTGCTCATACCACCGATGGAGATGTAGCTAAAGTCTGTTATTTAACAATCCCACAGGGGGTGGACGCTCTTGTACTCGAAAGTGTGATGTTTGCTATTCTGGCGGAACGAACTCTTGGACCAAGGTTGTATGGCATATTTCCAGAAGGACGTCTAGAACAATACTTACCGGTATGATACACACACACGTAATGCAGAGACACTCTCTCCTTCTGAAACTATAAATAACCATTGTCACTATGTCCATTTCATTAACAGTACATTCTCTACATTGACTGTGGAAACATATCGCACCAGGCCCGTCCTTCACTTTCAATACCCTTGAATTCAATTTGACAGGACAATCCTTTTTCTGTGTCACAAACAAAACAAAGCACAGCACAAAACCTTCAGTGGCCAAACTGAATCCAAATTTATTTTATATTTATTTAGGCTATGCAACCCATTTCTAGCTTGCAATAAGATTAAGATACAAGTCTAAGAAGCATTTTCGCTATTATCAAAAGAGACATTTCTCCTCTCTCTCTTCATCGCCGGAGATATGTGCGAGGGGGGCGGGGCTCCCTCTACCTGGCTCTCTCTCACACACACACACACACACACACACACACGAGGAGACCCTGCTCTGAGTGAGTGTCAATGGCACAGTGAGCGCAGATTGCACCCCGATCGCCCCCTACTCCGTAGGTAATGTGCAGCAGCAGTGTTGATTCAGTCTGCTCTTAATTTGTTTTAGTCTTTCTCTTAAAAAATAAAAAATAACTGATAGGAGTACCGGATCGATGAGCAGTATCTGTAAGAGTAGTAGTAGTAGTAGTAGTAGTAGTAGTAGTACCATTAAATCTGAGTGATACCCATCCCTACTCGTGCCCCGTTCCTCTGTGCCCCGTCCCCACACTGTTTTTAGTTGCTTTATTTGGAGGAACAGGGCACGGCCCTCTGTGATGGTGTCCGGACGCAGATGATTCACACATGTAAAAATATATATATAATATATATTAGAATTCCCCTTTTTTTTATCTAATTCTTCATTGCAATATTATCTCTGTGCATTTTGTTACCTAGCTGTTTTATCCTGTTATTGTAATGCACACTGACTTGACAAAAAAAACAATCAAACAACCTCCACTTGAATAATCTCAGTCGACTGACGGGTTTGCGGCTGACAGGTCGACTTTCAGGCGGCAGGCCTAGATGCCAAGGACATAGACACTATTGATCTACCTATCAATGTACAGGCCCCGTTTGGTGACATTGAGTGATTTCTGAGCCTCTGAATTTGCTTCCCCAGAACAACCGCATGTGCACAGAAGATCTTTCAGTCCCCTCCATCTCTGAAGAAATCGCGATCAAGCTAGCACGCTTCCATGGAATGGAGATGCCATTCAACAAAGAGCCCAAGTGGTTATTTGGGACCATCAACAGGTTAGGGGTCCCTGTCCGTCTCTCTGTTTCATGTAAGCGCACTGGGAGGGAGTTCATATTATTTACACCTGACTGACATAATAATGACGATGATGATAGTAATAATAATAACCATCCTACTACAGGCTTGGGCGGTCAGGTGAAACGCTGGAGGGCAGCGATTGAGAATTTATTTCTATCGGGATGGAGGGCAAGACGGGCTGTGCGTGCATAGAATGTAAAGTAATGCGGCCAATGCGGTCTCCCCGTTACAGAAGTGCAGGAATTATTTACAAATGAAGTATTTACACGAAAAAAAGCGAGTTTTCACTTAATTGAGTCCCATAGAAAGCAGTGGATTTTTTTTGGGGAAATGGACGGAACGGGACAGTCCCTTAGCTCAGTTGTGTTTTGAAGTTTTGTTTTATACAAGTAGGAAACAAATGGAAATAAAAACACAGGAAAACCGGCAGGGGAGTCGGGAACTGGCGTGCGCATGTTGTCCCCGCACACATTGCTTTCTGGAGGAGGAGGGGGAAAAAAACTCCAAAAAAAACTCCAATCCAATTCCCTGATACCTCTTTTCCACTGTGGACGTTGACACATAAATAGACAGGAATATCCGTGTATCATTCGATCATTTCATATCTGATTTAGAAAAAATCCTAAATCCAGATCAGAAGTTATTGACTTTAATTCCCGCATGCGAAACCATGAAATGTTTTGAGTGTAGGGGCCGCTCTGTGGGGACCAGTGGAGATTCGCGCAGGCGACAATAATAGATCATTTATTATTTATTTTATTTTTTGTTTACATATATTTTTTTTTTCATTTATTCAGTGTTTAACGTGAAGCCATGAGAATACACTTAAACTGTAAATTGAGCATTATTATTATTCTTATTATTAATGAATATATATTGTGATAATTATTGACATCGATCAAGATTAAAAAAAAAAAAAAAAAATGTTGTGATTACATTTTTGGCCATATTGTCCAGCCCTACATGGAGGACCCCCACACTCCCCACCTGGCTCAGAGCCACTCCAGCAGCGCTCCAAGCCGGCCTTCCGAACTGGAGGAGCGTTTCCGCTCCCCGCCGCCAAAGGACCATGCCCGATGCGCGCCATCAGTTAGCTTTATGCTTTTCATTTGCTATACAAGTAGAAACTAAGGAACAAAATTAATTCCATATGAGAGAATTAGGGCTGTCATTAATTACAATATTTAATCGCATTATTGTCCATAGTTAATTATGTGTAGTTAATCGCACATTTTTTATCTATTCAAAATATACCTTAAGGGGATGTTTCTCAAGCATTTAACAATCAACATGGGAGTGGACAAGTATGCCTGCTTTATGCAAATGTGGGTTTATTGTAAATCAATTAACCCAAAACAATGATAAATATTGTCCAGAAACCCTGTCTTTTTCTCATCCGCAAGACGGTGGCAGAAACCTTGTTTATTTAAGGGAACAGCTGCTCTCATTGCCAACATCGGGGCACGCCGGCAACGCCATACCGGAGGAACATCCCTGTCCGCTCTCACAATAGTGAATCCCGTTGAGACATGTTCCTGAAACTGTAAACTATACTCCCTGTATATCTTCTGCTTCCTCACCGGGGCAGCCAGCTCATCAGTCCTGTTGGCCAGCAAGTTCACGTTCCCTATCAGTACCTGACGGAATATAAGGCTTGTACCTCTGCCACTTTGCCATTAGCTTAGCCCCAGCTTAGCCCCAGCGCTGCAGCCCTGGTAACTGCGCAAAGGAGGGAGACTCGCACCCTTCATTGACATCAGGTGGTGCGACCCAAGACACGTCACTGTCTGCAGTCGGGAGCTGCTGGCGGGGAGCCTCAGACCTTATCACATGCCCAGGGGGTTCTTGCAGGCCATTGTTTGTTTGTGTGTACATCCGTCCACGGGTGCCATCTTAACCACGGGTCGGGCAAATGGTCAAAACAACAGAACGTGCGTTATGGTGTCAAAAAAACGAGTGGCATTCCAACATCTTTGCGTTACCGCGTTATTATCAATTATCGTGTCTTTCGTCAGCCCTAGAAAGAATATGAAAGGAGTTCCATTTCTGTGGTCAAGTCGTTTCAGACAAAACACTTCACAATGAGGGTTAGAAGAACACGTGAAGTCAAGACGATGAGTCATCTTTTATGTTATTTAATTTTTTTTACGTGAAATGCAAGAACACTTTTACACAATGAACATTACAAATAATAATACAATCCAAAACAGCTCTGAGTGAGAGAGCGTCTCTCTCCCTCTCCGCTCCCACTCTGTTCGATTCAGAGCGGGGGATCAGTTTCAGGACACGGTAAACTGCACTTACACCGTCTAAATGCCCAGATTTTTCCTGGCGGATTAAAAAATATATAATAATTAGTCTGTCATTAATGTCGATCGTCGATTGTCGATTTAATCGTTGATCTGCCCAAGCCTATGCTACTACACTCGTATCCCAGGACATGTTATTTTTGTGTTGCTGCTGTTACGTAATAGAGCCTCGTCTCTCTTCCGCATTTCACTAAGATACATGGATCAGACCCTTAAGCTGAAGTTTACACGAGACGCACACGTGAAGAAGTACAACAAGCTGATGAAGCTCGACTTGCCCAAAGAGTTGGAGAGTCTCCGGTGAGTTTGAGGGAAAACATTGCCATGTTGAGTTGTTGTGACAAAGGATTACAGAAAACTTGTGATGGCTTCCACTATTTGGTCGTGCTGTGTTCTCAGTAAATCTTTTCGGCTTTGACCTCTCACCCATCCTCAGTAGTTTCAGCCTCGAGGCTTCCTACAAGTCTGACCTTGCCTGAGCAAAGCTCGTGTTGATTGCATTTGGTAATCTGTCAAACGTAATGATTATCTTCTTATGTATATTTTCATAATGCCCACCATCAACATGTTGTTTTAATGTGACTCTGCCCTGCCTCGTGAGATAAGTACAAAGAGCCAGTGATAACTCCCTGAAACCCTTCTGAGATAACATATTTTCTTTTTCACTTATTATATTTCAACAATGCAATGCAGACTTTGCAGTTCCCTTCTCTTTCTTTTAATCACGCCTCTGCTCCACTCCTGCACCCTCTAGCTTGTTGCTGGCAGAGACTCAATCTCCAGTGGTGTTTTGTCATAATGACGTTACAGAGGGTAAGTAAGTGTGCATCACCCCAGCACCTCTAATTTGGGCAGACATATATTTCCTGGGGGGGGGGGGGTCTCCCTAAAGATGCTGTATTTTTGGTGCCACTAACAATTTTTTACCGTTGAATATCATTATCAGCCTATACAGCAAAGTTGAATTAGCCTAGGCTCTACAGGTGGTTTATGTAGTCACTGCCTAAGGTAATGTAAGTCAATGCCATAGTATTACCTCAAACCAGTGAAAAGGACATTAACCTGCACAGGCAATAATATAATTGTTTTTCTATGTCATTGCTCTATGTTTCTATTACGTAATGCAATAGTATCAAACTACTCTTTATTAAAGCAGTATACTAACAGGTCTCCAGACTTGATTATGAATTAAAGGACAAATTGGCCAATATCACCCTCATGTCAAAATATTAAACATGGTTCAAGTGGCTAGAACACAACTTTGACTAAGAATGCTTTTACTCAAGTTATACTTGAGTAAAAGCTCTTTAAAGTGATTACTTTTACAGGACTGGAATCAAGTAGGAGCGCTAAAGCACGATGATGCATGAAAGAGTGTTGAAATTTAACTTGTTGTTTTGTTCCCACAGGCAACATCCTGAAGCTAGAGGACAGGGACCCCACCTCCACAGACAGACTCATGCTCATAGACTTTGAATACAGCAGCTACAACTACAGGTAACGGAGGACGTCTTACTTATCGAAGGTGTGAAAACAGGCTTGTTAAATTCACTCAGAGCAATGATGAACGCATGTAGCTGACGTTTCAATCTCCGAATTGAAGCACAGTGAGAAGCTGCAGCAGAGTGGTAAGTTTTCAATAGTAAAGTGTCCAGGGACCAACATTCTACGAAGGCCTGGGTTGTAAAAATAGAAAATCAATTTTTAAGTTGAGTACTCATGGATCAAATTATTTTCTAGTTAAGCAGGGTGTGGCTGGTTGATTTTCAGTGTGCAGAATTATTTTTCTATTCATCACTGATTTGATTCTTGCTCCTGCCGAACATGATTTTCTTTTGAGCACAACTTGGTCAGAAATCCAAACTGTTACCATTATTGTTATTAGACAAAAAACTGTACCATATAAGAAATAAGAAGTCTGCATCTCTCAGTGCACATCGTATTTGTTTACTTGCGGCTCTTGGCCGATCCAATATGGCGGATGAGAATATTATGGCATGTGGTAAAGTAGCAGCAACATAGCGCCACACATCGTAAACCAATCATTGGGCTTCAGAGTGAAACACAGCGTGCGTCCGTCTCCTTTTCACTGCAACTTTCATCCAGATTCACGGAATTATGACTTTAAAAAGTAACAGCGGCAGTAAAGCTGTTCGCTAACCGTTAGCTAGCTGACTGACTTGCTGACTCACCCCCAAGTCAGTCAAAAAAATATTCCGTGTTAATGTCCTCACACACGGAGTTGGCTCGCAGCAACAGAGCGACGGGTCTGAATCGTTTAATTTCAATACCAGAAGCTGATGAGTTGTTGCACGTGTCTCGCCCATGAGTTGTATAAAGAAAAAGTCTATTTTTCTTTTACCATGCAACAATCTTTTTATTAATTTATTACTTTGTTTTTAACTGTTAAACTGATTAGTGTTGGTATTAATCAGTCAAAATTCTTATTGTCGGTTAAACGGTTAACTATTAACATCCCTATTACCCACAATGCAATGTCTTAAAGCAACAGGCCCTCTCACTACCAGATATGACCTGAAATTGTTTTTAAGGGACATCACAGTTATTTTATATTGCCGTGTTTCATCTACATGTATTTCATTATTTAAGTTGTTTTCCCCCCAGATATTTTTTTTATTTCAAGAGATTTTTTTGTTGCGTTTAGAAGAAAATATTTTAAAGGGAGCAGGGGAAATTGAGCCTTTAATTTATTTTATTTAAATTAATGTTCTGTCAATACATGTTGCCGTCTGTTTCTATGTTTACCTTTTTACATGTAAATGTTGTTGTTTGGTTCTATGTTTTTGTCTCAACGATGGTGATTATTTGTTTATACACCAAAACACAGTAAGATCATTCTCCAAAGAGAGTGAGTGGTTGCGGTTTTGCAATCGGCAGTTCTTGCTGCTTAAAGAATGAATAAAATGTGGCATTGAGGGGTGAGATGTTGAACTCCACTTGCAAACTCTGTCCTAGATGCAGTGGCATACAAATACTGTGTTGTATGCCAAGCATGCTGACAGATTGACAAATTATAATTAATGTTCTGTTTAATTGGTCGAGTATTGTTGTGCAATTTTCATTACATTAAAGTATGTTTGAAATAATTGTTTTGATCTCTTAATTCAGTGGGCATGGGCTATTCAATGTTCGGGGTCAATGCCTGCAGTGTACCTATTAAAGCAGAAAGCTGTTTAGCACCGGTATTGGGGGTAAAAAAAAACAAATGATACCCAACCCTAAAGATGAATATACCTTTTGTTCTCTCCTTCAGGGGCTTTGATTTCGGAAACTTCTTCTGTGAGTGGATGTATGACTACACCCACAATCAGTGGCCCTTCTACAAAGCCAGACCAGAGAACTACCCAACCAGAGAGCAGCAGGTCAGTCTTTAATCACTTTACTGTAGTGGGACAGACTAGATCTTTCTTGGTCTATTATTAGTATCCCCTCATATTTTAATTCAATAGCCATTCCCGAGAAGTGCAGTTTGCTGCACCTATGGATCCTAAACCTTAGACTCCCATAACCTGCCTTTTTAATCTGAGGTGGGAGCAGGCTCGCTTCTATGTTTAACGGTTTTATCATATGACTCCCAAAGTATGTAATAGACTTAGATTTAGGGCTAAGCTTCCCTGGATTCTTGAACGACAGGCTTGACTATCGAGCTGCCCCTCACCCCCGGATCTGTCCATCTCTGCTCAATCCCTGCCCCCTGAAATGTACTGCTTACATCCCCAAACTGGTTTCATTTCAGTTCGCACAAGCATGGAGGAACATTCAGCTTCCAAATGACTGCTCTTGCAAGACCCCTCTGCTAGTAATCTAAAGAAGCCTTGTGAAGGAGGAACTGTCAGTTTTGTCTCTGATGGGTCTACTAACACACAAACTGTGAAACAAGATAACCCGTTCAGTTTTTTGTGAGCTGCGTATTTCAGAAAACATGTCATGAAACACGCGGTTCAGCTTTGCAGCCCTGATCCAGGTCATTCAGAGCTTCAGTAGAATTAGAACCGCCCCCGTCTGAGTAACTCCACCCAAGGCTAGACTTACTAGCATCGACGCTAAGAGCTAAGCATGGAAAGTGCTCTTTTGGCTGCAGAGACCAGCACAAATCTTTTAAAGGAAAGCGGAATTAATACCAACTGTCTGTGAAAAAACTGCAGGCATGGAAATGTATTTAAAAAAGAATTCTGCTGTAGGTTTCTGAAAAAATGTTTTTTTTTTTTTTTTTTTTTTTTTAAGTAACTAAGTATGTAGTAGATTGACTGTAGTCTGCAGCGCATGATCCGCTGTGCGTTTCTCCAAACAAAACCCAATAAAAACAGTGTGTATTTATTGTAGATGTGTTTTTTATTTTTATTTTTCAACGTCAACATGAAACAAAAAATCCCCGGTGCGGTGTCCCCGAACGAAAGTCGGAACAAACTTTTAAATCAGGCCTTGTAGATGTCATATGAGTGAAGATTCAGCAACTGGGTTTGCTTATGCGTCGCCTTGGAAACAGATTTCAATGTACTGATAGGGTGAAATCAGGGAATGTTTGCGGAGTAAAACAATGGAACCCGGAAGTGAAGCTCAAACCCCATTGGCTCACAGAACTAGGAACTTGGGCTCAAATCCCACCGGCTCACAGCAATAGGGGCCGGGCTGCTCATTTACATTTAGGGGGTGCGACAGATCACAAAACTTACGGTTCGGATCATATGATGGTTTTGAGTCACAGATCAGATCATTTTTCGGATCAGCAAAAAAAAAAAAAAAAAAAGGTTGACAAATATAACTTTGCTTTCCATTTATTCTGTAAAACACTAAAAACAAGCGATTTTTGCCCATGGGCTTAAATGAAAACAACTTTCAAGAGATCCACTGTTTGAATGAAATCTTAAAATACATAAAATATTCAATACTCAATTGTTAAATTTAAGGTGCCATATGAGGCATGCAGGATACATTCTTCCTTTAAACATGGTAGTGAATGGAAAAAATATGACTAGATTCACCCCCACTAACTGAATGTATTTCTAGAAACATCACACAACACAAAATTTCTTAAGTTTATAACAATCTAAATTTCAGGAAAAGCAGTTCAACACTAAGCCTTGCATTACAATTATGACTTTAAAAAGTAACAGCGGCAGTAAAACTTTGTTTCTCTAGGATGGTTACATTTGGCAGTTGATCCGCGGTTACACCACTAGTGACATTTAAAGCTACACACACAGGAACAACCTGTTTGGTTTTTTTTGTTTGTTTTGGAACAGGGTGTTTTTAGAGACATGTTAGAATTTGTAGAACGCGTCATCTGATTGGCCCATTTTTCCTGCTTCCAACACATCAGCTTCAAGAACTGACTGTTCACTTGCCGCCTCATACATCCCACCCCTCGACAGGTGATATTGGAACGTGATGAGCGATGTTTTTCACTTGACCTGGCAGTGGTTTGTATGTTGTGGCCGATCTGTGTATATCTTAGACCGTCTCTAGTCATATAGGATCAGAGTGGCAGTATATAAACCAAGAACACACCTAAAAAGTTTTATGTAGGTTTGATATCATGTCCAACAGGGAGTGGCTGATGCAAAGCAAATTAAGTTCTTATTAATAAATCGAATTGCAGTGATGAGTGCTGGAATCGGGTATTTGTTAATGTATTCGCCAAATGTCAAAGCAATAGGATTATTATTTATTTATTTTTTAACACTCATGATAATGTTTGCTTGTTCTTTTTGCCCCCCCCCCCCCGTTACAGCTTCATTTCATCCGAAGTTACCTAGCGGAACAGAGAAACCTCTCCAACGATGCCATAAATAAGGACCAAATGCAAGTTGAAGAGGACCTGCTTATTGAAGCTAACAGGTGGGTCCTGGCGGGCGGTGCACACAAAGCTCCAAAAATGACCAAAAAAGAAAAAAGAAGGCTTCTGATTTTTTTGCTAAATAAAAACCATTGGTATAGCGCAAAGCGGTTATATTATGATCACGTTTTCAGAATCTAAGCCGACTGCCGGTTCTGTTCTCGTCTGAAGTTACTTTATCAAAATTGTATCATCATATGCGTACAAAGGTTTGAATTATGTTTTTACTTATTAATAACTATTGAGTGTGCTGTTAGCTGACTAAAGATCAACTTGTTTTGCGCAGCTTTGTGTTGATTCATTTCTGTGTGCTAAGAGAAGAAAACATGTTTTTGTTTTTTTGCTGGTTTTGTAGATATGCATTGGCATCACATTTTCTCTGGGGCTTGTGGTCCATCATTCAAGCGAAGATATCCACAATTGAGTTTGGATACATGGTAAGTGAGGAAACCTGCATCCGACAATTCTTTCATAGCACCTTTTGGCTTTTAAATGTTTTATGTGTTATAATATGCATGGTATCCAGTCACATTTATAAGTAACATATTAAAAACCAATCTTGTTAATCACCTGCATTCCAGTGCTTACTCTGGCGCCGGAATGCCTCATAGGTAAACCCTTTATTTTAAATTTTTATCTTTTGTTTTCAGGACTATGCACAGTGTCGATTCGATGCCTACTTGAAGCTAAAAAAGCTCTTCTCCTGAACTCCTTCTACGGCCTCTCAGAATGTCCTGCATCGCAAGCAAACCTTCATATTCTTACAATGCTGAATATTGTTTCCGAATCTTAACATACTTGAACTCTGCGATGGATTTGTGAAGTCCTCCAGATGTTAGCTTAGACCTTTATTTTTATTTTTTTTGGACCAGCTAATATTGAAGAGTGTCACAGAAAAGTCTTCTCTTGAATATATTGCGCGGGCAATCTGATGTAAATCAACTTACACTTCATTTGTAACAATAACTGTAACTATTCCTACCGTATCAGGTATTTATTAACCAGTAACAAACTACCATTATAACATTTTAGGGGCAACTAATGTTTCTAGGGGCTTTTCTTCGTTGAGTTTCCAAGTAGGCTCCAAGGAAACTTCCAAAATTTGCAGTATGCCCTGGTTTTATCCGTGAATAACTAAAGCTCTTACTTTAATCATTACTTTGGTTGGGTTTCATCCGCCAATAACTAAAAGTCTTACTGTAATCATCATTACTTTGGTTTACTTATCGAAGGTGGATAAGGTTCACCTTGCGATAAAGCCTGAGGTAGCAATATAAATATCCTCGCAGTGTAGAACCTCGCATTTTATATAAAATCTTTACTTTTGGATGTATTTAGTCTACCTGATTTCTCATTACTCCGGCCCATTGTGGTGTTCATTGAATGGCTGCTTACTGACTAAATACTATAGAAAGAAAATCAAAAAATGCCGCACTAGCCTTCTGCAATTCATTGAATTACGTGTCAATTTAATTTACCCTGGAAAAACCTATTTTATGCTAGTTTGCAACTCATCACTTAGCTTTGGGGCTATTGTACACGTTATCACTGTAACTTTCTCCATTGAACCGTTTGAGAATAACATAACTATTGTACACGTTATCACTGTAACCTTCTCCGTTGAACCGTTTGAGAATAACATAGCTCATTTGAAGAACAACTTCAAATGAGCTACTTCTGTTTTCTTGTCTCCTCTGGCATGCTGCATATTGTGTTGCTCATTCTGATACATGAGATTTCCAGTCAACTCTTAATTTTTTTGTAGGGATTAAGGCAGTAAATGGGTTTGGGGCATGTGTTGAATTGGGTCTTACAGAAACGTCCATCTGGCACGTGTGTTTAGAACATGTGTGAAAGAATCGTAATAACTGTGAACTTGGGTTGGTCCAAAGAGATGGTGGAAATTAAAGTGTGAATGTAAAATGGGCTACGAGTGTGTTGCCAATGTTTTATGTTGTGTCCTTTCCTTTCTGGTTGTGTGCATTTAATGTCTCAATAGTCCAATTTTGAGGAAACAAGGTTTAGCAGTTGACGCATCGGCGTAATATATATACATATTTATTTATTTTAATTTTTTATTTTTTTTACCTAATGGTCGTTAGAGTGAAAATTTTATTTCGCTCCTTTTTCTTATTATTCATTTTGTGAATGATGTTTGGGTTAATTTGCCCTTAAGTCGTGACAGAAATCTGCTAGTTTCCAATTTTGCCACATTCCCAGGCGTCAACTGGTCATCCTCCTCAATAGGGCCACTGTGTTCGTCCATGGGCTCATTGCTTGTCATGGGTCTGAACTCTTATTTCTCCTTCAATGGTTTCTTCTGTTCTCTGTTTATATTTAACGTGAGTTAAAACTACGTTATCAGCGATACAGGGCTTTACCATCTCATCGAGTCCGGAAGAAATGGTTCAAAGGATTCGTTGTTGAAGGTGCCTCATTGGCTGTAGCTTCTTTCAATATCATTTCATCCTGCTCATTTCCCCCATGTATTATGTCTTGTGTTGGTTTTCTTTGCGCGAACTATCTTCAGGTTATTATAATTGAACGGATAAACAGTCTTATAGATAGGACAGACTTATAGATATACAGACTAAGGAAGATGGGTGATTGCTTCCTTGTTCATATGTTCATTTTATTAATGTATTAACCTGCATCGGTGAGGTAACTGGAGTACTCAAAGATGACGTAGTTGGCAGAGGACGTAGGAATCCTGTTTCCCACCAGAGCCCCTGGATCTGCTGTCCCTCCCTCTTCAGCCAGAAATAAACCGCTCCCAGAGAGCTGAGTGCGAGGAGGTTCAATGTGAAGTAGAGGTGTCACATGGCCTGGGCAGAAGGAAGACTTGCGTACTGGAGCTGTTCAGGAAGAAACTGGGAATTCTTCACCTGAAGTTTCAGGGTTATCTTACAGGTCTTTTGAGCTTGTGTTCTTATTTTTTTTTAGCGTGGTCATCAATTTCTATTTCTAGCTGCTTCTTGCCTCTAGTTTATTAGACGACGCCGCCGTTGGGGTGTTTGGAAAAGGAGAAGGGAAACAAGCTGCTTTCCTTGTGTTTCTTTTCTGTCTGGTAGTTTCCGATTGCAGTGATTGTTTAAATGTTTTTGAAAGTGTGTTTGCCTTATATGTATATCATGCAATACTGAATTTATGCTCAGAACTAGGGCTGAGTAACAGTTCAATAAGGCTGAAATATTTATATAGTTCAGATACTATAAGGTATATTACCATGTAGTTGTTTGGAATTTTAATACAAACATATTGATATAAGTGGATGTTGTGTAAAGTTTCCTATGATTCTCATCGCAGATGTTATCCAAATGACCCTGTTTGGAATAAAAAAAAACAAAACATCAACTTGTAGAATTATCCTTCCTTACTATAACATATTGGCACACATCCAGCTTTTATCCAGGGTTAAAAATGATCACACGCTGCTCTTTCTTAAATTAAAGTGACAGGAAATGATCCCTCTTTGTCGGTAAGATGAATGTCTTCAGACGGTTTCTCACTATTCTTTTTCTATGGATAAGCTTGTGGCTGAAAAAAGGTTTAATGAGATTTTGGGGAGCTTTCCCAGCTTCCAATTTTTGGACGGCAACACCAGTCGTCAGGAGCGAAGAAGCTCGCAAAGCACCGTCAGAGGAGTGGAAGACCAACGAAGCACTGCGCACGTTTCACCTCGGAGATGGAACTGCGGCCATGGTCACTGTGCAAACCAACACGCATGCATTTCATGTAAGACTATTGGAATTCTACTCATTGCAAACATATTAAAAAATTAGAGCGCGGCGATGATTTATTTATTTATTTTCCCAAGTTTTTATACAATTTGATATAGACCGTGTCGGTACTGAAGTTATCGTCTCTCACGGTAATGGAATAATGTCTATCTTAGGTGGACCTCGGGAGGCTTTCAGAGTCCAGCGAGTACTTCCGAGCTGTGTCCCGGTCCAGGATGAGAGAGACTTCAGAGAGCCTGATCTGCCTCGGCCATGTGTCCTCCTCAGTCTTCCACAACCTCCTTGATTTTTCTTTCCATAATCAGTTTCAAGTCTCCGAGGAAGAGCTTGGAGACAACATCCAGGTGGGCAGCTCTTGAATCCCTACGGCCTTCGATTACGCTGCACATCGACAATATAGATGTTCGCCGCTACCCGCTCAGTCCTTTTGCTTCCTCTCTTTCTCCCTGGAGGTGGGCAGCTACCTGCTGGCTGGAGAATTCCTCACAGAGTGCTTGTCAGTCCTTGCCAACGTGCTCAGCCCAGACAACTGTCTGTTCTACCTGAGCTTGGCTCAGGAGATCTGCTGTGCTGAGCTGAGGGCGACGGTGTTCACCTACCTAAGCAGAAACCTGCTGGAGCTGTCCCACCTCACCGGGTATGATCAGTACGGTGCCTAAAAGTAAAATCCGTAGGGTTAAATTGGCTTTTTGCAACTCAAGCCGATGTGTTGCGTGTTTTGGCTAAAGTTCTGCACTACAGCTTCGCTGTTGGATGTCCACATGCTCACCTAAGACTGCTTCATGCCCCAGGGATTTCAGTCAAGAGGAAAGGGAAGAGCTTGTCCATCTGAGAACTCAAGGGCACCAGCATCTCTGCGTCCTCAGGAAGGAGAACTTGAACTCATGGAAAGACCCAGGGACGGAAGATGCACGCCGTCTTTTCAAGCTGGAGATGTCGGGAGACTCTGGAGATTGGCGCCCGATTTCCGAGCTCCCCTTCAGGGCTGATAAGTGGTGTTTCACTACAGTGGTCCTATACAACTACCTGTACATCATAGGGGGCCACAGAGAGCGGACCAAAAAAGGCTGGCAGTTCAAAATGAGTTCATTTCGGTATAATCCCTTCACAGACACCTGGGTCTCCACAGCCCCTCTGATCAAGGTGAGATAAGATCCTGTTCTAGCTTTTAGACGAGACCGAAATGATTCAAAAGGTCTTCTGAATGATGATTGTGAGTCTTGAGTCTGCTTTAAAGTGATCTTGCCATATCCAATCAGGAGCAATTACGCGACAGTGACGAGTCTCTGCTCCGCCCACAGCATCGGCGGCACTTCAGCGCTGTAGCTTGCGAAGGCTGTATTTACGCTGTGGGGGGCTGGTACTTGGATTCCCAGGTGGCTCCCGACTCCTGCACAGCCCTGTACAAAGCCGTAGAACGCTACGAACCATGGGAGGACACGTGGAGGTCTGTTTTTTTTCTCGGCCCGTCGGGATAGAGCTTCCGCCAGATTTTTTCCGGGAACTAAAGACAAGGGTCAACTGTAACCTGCCCTCGGTGATCGAGTGTCATCTCCGTCCCTAGGTTTGTGTCTTCACTCCCGCTCTCAGATTTCCAGTTCACCGTGTCTTTGTCCCACGATGTTCCGCTGGCCACCAGCCAGGGCCACTGCGTCTACGTGCTCGGGAACATCCAGCGGACGGGCGAGAAATTGCTGCTTCAGTACAATACAAGACAAGGTGACGCAGGGCAATGTCAGTCTGTCTCAGTGCACCAGGAAGGCTGCGTCTACCGCTGGGCGGGGAATGGAGCTCCTTTTTCCATTCCATGTACTTTTTTTTTTTATCTGCCTCTCCTCTAGACCTGTGGTCCGAAATGCTCCCCACCCTGACCAGAGTCCAAGCGGACCTCCTCACCCTCTACTTCCTGGGTGCCACCGACAGGCTGTGTGTGATCGGCGCGAACAATTCGGAGAACATGGTGACGACGTTCACTCTGCAGCCTCGGCAGTGGGGACGGGTAACTTTGGAGTCGCGCTGAATTTTCTTTTTTCCGTCATCCTCGTGCTGTGTCAACGTGACTAACGGTCTCCCCTTCCAGGTGCGTGGCTTTGAGAAGTTGGCGCTCGCAGGCCAGGGGACGGTTTCCAGGGAGAACGTCTTCATGCCGGCCACGGAGCCCAACAGCATCGTGAAGCTGGACCTCCGCACCCTCTCCCTGACTCTCCTCCCCTCTCTGCCCATCCCTGCTCACTATGAAGCCACCTTTCACCTGTACTTTTGATTGAATTCAGATCTTTGTGTTCTTTGCTATAAAATTATATTTTGCATCATATTGCTCATCCAATATCTGTATCAATCCAATATGGATTGATATGTGCTTGCATATCAGGTTTATTGTTTTTATGAGTTTTGTGTCTATTATGCCATTTTAAGGCTGTCTTGCCTGGTATGACAATAACTCACCTATAATAATAATACATATGTTTGAATGGAAGGCAAAGGTGATTTGAACTGCATGGTCACAGAGCGTCATAGGCACTTGAGGCTCCAGTGGAGCTATGCACAGTGTCTAGTTACATGCAGAAGTGTGCCATGGGAGAGTGTGTGTGAGAAAGAGAGAGAGAGAGAGAGAGAGTGTGTGTGTGTGTGTGTGTGGGGGGGGGGGGGGGGGGGGGCTGGAAAGCACAGGACGCAGCTCTGATCTCGGTACCTGAGGAGTAAAAGCCACTACAAGGGCACTGGAGTCGCACTGAACACACAAGCTCAGCTCCAGAGGCATTCCAGTGCCTTAGTGAGGTCGCAAGCTTCGGCCGCTGGAGTTGAATTGTGCTAAATCGGTAAAAGGTACAGTACCACATTATTTTATCCGTGTTTAGGTGTTTAAGACATTGATATTGTACATGTGTGGTGTAATGCTGTACAGTACTGGATGTGTCACTTGGGAGGTTTTAGAGCATACACTGTACCTTTCTTCATTCATTTAGGCTTTTGGAGACTGAAATGTGCAATAGTAATGTAAATGTAATCTTTCATCACTCTATTCTCATAAAATGTCATGTTTCAAACATGCTCCGTGTGCTTCAAGTGCTGCCCGTATTCTGTGTTTATATTTTCGTTCCCATGCTTGTGTCTGTGCACATGTTAGACCGGTGAAGGGCTATATATGGAAGACGAACTTTGTCCCACTTCGTGGCTGTCCAGTCATATGACATGGAAAAAGAAATCCAAGCTCGACTCGTCATCTGGGCCATAACTGGGGCTAGTTTATGGCCTCCAAATATCCTTGTTGTGTGTTCATAAAGGCCTTGCCTGAAGGTGGCGAAACAATTCAATTACAAACACAAATGTGTTCTCCCATCCCAGACGATCAAGTGACAAACTGTTCCTACGAACTTACCCTACAAAAAAAACAGCGAATAGAGAGAGACAGCTCACCGTTTAAACAGAGTGCTATAGGAACTGAAATCGTCCTTGCTGTGGCATGTCCCAAAATGATGCTGCCTGAAACAGATAAACTTTTGTAATTAATTTTTTTTTTTGTGTGTGTAAAAAGGCCCCAATGGGTCTCAGGTTATAGATGCCTGTTTTAATATATATAGGTTGGAAAGAAAGAAAGTTAGAAAATAGCCACAAGGAAAATTGTTTATCTTTGACTTGGTGAAGACACACACACACACATAGAATATTGGATTAAAGAGGGGTTTCGCCTACATAAAAAAAAAATATATATATATATATATATGGATATGGAATATTGTTCTATATTGGTTGTTCCAGGAGGATGTTTTGAGAAATGGTCTCTTTCTACCCAGTGCCTGCATTCCTTGAAGGCACAGAAAGAACGGAGGGGAGAGGCTGAGAAAAGACGGATTTCCAACACAACTGGCAACAGCACAAAAACATCGGAAAAGAACAGCAGGTTTGGAATAACATGACATGATATGATATCTTTGTACGGAGCTGTTCATTGACTGGCTGGAGGTTAAGGCTGCCGGGACGTCGTTGATTTCTATTTGAAATGTTTGACCCTGTGCTGATTTAAGGACTTTGGAAATAAACTTGACTTGACTCAAAACATAATCAGTTAAAAAAAAATTAAAAATAAATAAATAAATATATATATATATATCTCCCCTTAGATATGAGTTAATTTATTCACTTTTTTAATGAGTAATGTTTTCCTTGGACAAATCAGAATTTTTTAAAAATTTGATTATTTGCTGGTTGCTGAATATTATTGATTTGAGGCCAAACCAGAGTACTATGTGACATTCAACAAAACTCTGCAAGTTGTTGAGGCTAATTGTTTGTACTCCTCTGGTAATATTGATGAGGAAAATCCAAATGTCTGTGATATCGACCTGTATTCATGTTCACTGTTTGCTGGTCATGTGTTCATATGTCAGTTTGTCATTTTAACTCAGAATTGTATTTTTTCTCTTCATATTTAAGGCCTTTTGCAGAGATGGCTGAGGCGCATCAAGCGGTGGGCTTCGAGTTCACCGTGCGCCCGGAGGGTTTGGACTATAAATTGAGCCGAGAGGTCATCAAAAACATTTACGTGTCAGGAGTTACCACTTGGAAAAAGCGAGCCATACAGTTCAAGGTTTTTTTGTTTGCTTGTTTCTTTGTTCGTTTTGATTTTACAAGGGGGTTGAATTCAGGCCGCGTAGAAGCAGGGGCCAATATGTGTATATCTGTAAAGGAATATTCGGTGTTCTTCCTCGCCAGAACGGCGTGTTAGCTGGAGTGTACCCCGCCAGCCCGTCCAGTTGGCTGATAGTTGTCATTGCCATAATGAGCTCCTTGTACATCCGCGTAGACCCGTCTCTGGGAATGATCGACAGCATCAAGGAAAACCTCCCCGGCAGGTATGAAACCAAGGACCTACATCTCACAGTATACCATTTGTATATTATAATTTATGATATCAAGCTCATTTCAACGTGTGATTGATGGGTATTTCCCTGTTTGCCCAGGAACTTGATGTCAATGCAGACCAGGAAGGTGCTGAGCGCAATACTCTTCGCCACCGGCCTCTGGTTGTTCCTCATCTACCTCCTGAGATACATTCTGAAAGCCCTGCTCTCATACCACGGCTGGATCTTTGAATCCCATGGAAAGATGAGCTCATCTACCAAAGTCTGGCTGGTGTGTGTGTGTGTGTGTGTGTGTGTGTGTGTGTGTGTGTGTGTGTGTGTGTGTGTGTGCTCCTCAGCATCTCTCTCTCTCTATCTCTGAGTTCCTTTTTGTTTCATTTGTTCATTTCTCCATTGCAGAATCTGGTGAAGATGTTCTCTGGGCGCAGGCCGCTCCTCTACAGTTTCCAGGCTTCCTTGCCCAGGCTTCCTGTGCCCAGTGTGGATGACACCATTCACAGGGTGAGGCAGAGGTTGTTGGCAGCTATTGGCAATAGCTGCTCAATATCGTAATAGTTTAGGAGCCACAAACCTTCAAAAGCACAGTCTCATTTGCAATAGTTTTGTCTTGATCACGGAACAACCCTGATCAGGGGACCTTAGAGACCTGCTAGTGACATAGGGCTGCAGCAGATATTTAATCTGGGCAGGTGACTGACCACGCAAAGCTCTATAAGTCATTTTAAAAACTTTAAACTGGATTCTGAAACTGATGGGGAGCCAGTGAAGAGCAATGTGTCACATGAGACCTCTTGGAGGACATGGTCGAACGTTTAGCAGTTTTTCCTCACCATTCTGAGTCAACGCTAGAGACTGTCGTGCGGGAAAGTCCGCAGTTACAGAAATACTCAAACCAGCCCGTCTGGCACCAACAATCTCAAACACAGAGGTCACATTTTTTCCCGTTTTGATGGTTGACGTGAACATCGACTGAAGCTGCTTACCCGCATCTGCTTGATGTTATGCATTGCACTGGTGCCACAGGATTGGCTGATTAGATAATTCCATGAATAGATAGGTGTACAGTTAAGTACACCTAATTAAGAAATAAAGTTCTCCGTGAGTGCATATTGTAGTCCATTAATTTTATAAAATATACTAGAAAGAAAATCTCACTTTAATAACAATATATGAAATAGGGATTAAACCTCATTTAGTTTGACTAGAAAAAGGTGAGTTTGACAGAAAAAGGTGAAATGGTTCATTTAAACTCATGAATATGATAAACCTGGATGAGGTTTATCGCACCAATGCTTTGATAGTTAATGTTAAAGGAAAATACCTGTGCATGGTCTCATAGTGGCAGCTATATTAAATGTGGCCACCAGGGGGGGGGGCAAAATCAATTGCATTGTGTACTTTATTATAACAGGTGTGTACATTATACCAGACTTTCAAGTGCTTACTTAACAAAACGCAGTTATGCATTCCAAGTGAATCAACCTTCCTGAACTATTCCCTACAGTACCTCGAGTCAGTCCGTCCGCTGCTGGACAACGAACAGTACGGTCAAATGGAAACCTTGGCCAATGACTTTAAAAACTCCAGTGCGCCCCAGCTGCAACGCTACCTCAGCCTTAAATCCTGGTGGGGAGCGAATTACGTGAGTGTTTTTTCAAGGCAGCGAGTCGTACACGATGTGGCGCGTGAAATCCAAGGCGGTCCTGTGGAATAACGTCCTCCCTGCTGCAGGTCAGTGACTGGTGGGAGGAGTACATCTACCTCCGAGGCCGGAGTCCCATCATGGTCAACAGCAACTTCTACGTGATGGTACGGCACGGCGGTCGTTCTCAACCTCCGTCACGTGGAAGACCCTCAGCTTGAGACGCATCATGCCAGGGACCCTTCTGTTGAGATTTTGTCTCTGGGAATCCACTAAGAGAGGATTTTATGAGACGTGACTTGGTTCAAACGTCCATACCTGTCAATGCTATTGAGACAGTAAAACGATGATCAGTCATTGCTGTGCATTACTGCCTTTTGTAATGAAATGATGTCGTTTAACCAATAATTTTTTTGTTGGGGGGGGCGCCCCATGCTGAGAACCACGGCTTTACACCACTGAAGCAAGCAAAGCTGGCGGCTTCTGCGTCTATCTTTTAAACAACTGAAACACAATGTTCCGAATGTAGAACAAGAAAACTTCACCCAAGCAAAATAAATAAAGTTATTAGTGTCAAGCAAAAAAAAAAAAAAGGAAAATATAAATTGTACCGTTTACTTCCAGACTTATTTGTGCTTGAGGAAATGTTAAACGATTTACTGTTCACTAAATATTTATTTTGTCTTTTGCAATCTCCCTTTTCTTTTCATTTCTTTTCTTTTAATTCGTTGTATTTTGATTACTTGAAGGACCTCCTGTATGTAACCCCAACGCACCGCCAGGCGGCGCGGGCAGGGAACGTGGTTCATGCAATGCTGCAATACAGACGCAAGCTGGAGCGAGGAGAGCATGCGCCGGTAACCCCACGGCGCCTTCCCATTCCATCACTTCCCAAACCAAATTCACGTTTTGATGTGTTCAGCGTGTCGGCTCAGTTGAAGAACTCCGGCTAATCCCAAATTTCTTCAAATGCTGCTGCTCGTTGTCTTTCTTTGTCTCCTTCTCCTCCTTCCGATCCCTTGACCCTAGGGGGCCCTTTGTTGACCCCTCAAGGTTTTGATTGACGGTTTGTTTCATTTCGTTGTGTCCTCTGTTAGTTGAGAGCTTTAGGAATTGTCCCGATGTGTTCCAACCAAATGGAGAGGATGTTCAACACCACCCGCCTCCCTGGAGTGGAGACAGGTAAAACGCATGTGTTACCTACCAACAACTTGTGAACATTCTTGCACGTGCGTGTGTGTGTGCGTGCGTGCGTGCGCAGCCATAGGTGGGATGCTGGTTGCTTCAACCTGTCGTAATAACATTTGCTCCAGACATTGTGCAACACCTGACTGACCGCAAGCACCTGGTGGTCTACCACAAGGGCCGCTTCTTCCAGCTGTGGCTGTACACCGGGGGGCGCCACCTTTCGCCCAGTGAGTTTGAGACGCAGTTTCAGAGGATCCTCAACGATACCACGGCGCCGCAGCCCGGAGAGCTCAAGCTCGCCGCCTTGACCGCAGGAAACAGGTATACGCAGGCGTATTGTTGCACACGAGAATATACTGTGCACCACACGCACGACGAGTACGGTGCAGTACTTTGGGATTTCCCGCCGTGCTCTCGTCCCCCAGAGTCCCGTGGGCCCAGGCTCGTATGAAGTATTTCAGCCGGGGAGTCAACAAAGTGTCCCTGGACGCCGTCGAGTCGGCAGCGTTTTTCCTGACCCTGGACGAAGAGGCGCAGGGCTACGACCCCGCGAAGACGGGCTCACTAGACGGTTACGCCAAATCCCTGCTGCATGGGAAATGCTACGACAGGTAGGCCTCGGAGATCAGGGGAACGGGCTTATGCCTTCGGCGCCGGCGGATCTTCGATGAACCCCTCCCTCTTCCGTCTCAAGGTGGTTCGACAAGTCTTTCACCTTGATATCGTACACAAACGGAAAGGTGGGCGTGAACGCCGAACACTCTTGGGCTGATGCGCCGATCATCGGGCACATGTGGGAGGTGGGCTCAAATGCGTTTTGAATAGCACTCGTTTTTTGGGGTTTTTGGTTTTTCTTCCCGCGACGACGAAATAACCGCCGTTCCTCCCCGTGTGGCTGCGCAGTATGTCCTCGCCACGGACTGCTTCCATCTCGGCTACACAGAGGAGGGACACTGTAAGGGCGACACCAACAAGGGCCTGCCGTACCCCACCAGGCTACAGTGGCAGATTCCGAAGGAGGTTAGGCACTGTATCAGTTATTATGGCAAAACATTACTAATGGTGTGGATGTCCAATTTGTGCGTGCATGTTCATTCATATTCACGGGGGAAGTGGTTGTTGCGCTGCAGAGGCCTGAGAGACAGCACAGACAACATAAGTACATAAGTACACCCTACATCTAATAAAGAGCAGTAAAGAAAACAATTGGCAACGCCTTCCTTCCGCTCTTTGATTATGTTGTGCTATTTCCGATCTGATGCTTTTTTATTCATTTGACTGCACTGAACCATCTCCTCTGTGCGTCGATCCCTCAGTGCCGAGAAACCATCGAGCGTTCCCACGTATTTGCCAAGCAGATAGCGGATGACGTGGACTTCCACGGCTGTTTGTTCAACGAGTTCGGGAAAGGCCTGATCAAGAAGAGCAGGACCAGCCCCGACGCCTTCATCCAGATGGCCCTGCAGCTCGCACAGTTCCGGGTGGGGGCTGCGGCACCGCATGTGGTCCCCTTCACCCGATGACCACATTCCCCTCATTCGTAACCGAGTTCAAAATATATATATTTCTGCTTTCCAGGACCAGGGAGTGTTCTGTCTGACGTATGAGTCGTCAATGACCCGGATGTTTCGGGAAGGGAGGACGGAGACGGTGCGGTCCTGTACGTCGGAGGCGGTTGCCTTTGTTAGAGCCATGCAGGACGGGGAAACGACAGTGAGCAACGCAGTCACAGATAGATAATGACACAGCAGAACTACCCCGAGACGCCATTTAACGATACCGTAGATCACGCCACTGGAGGAACACGGGGGCCCTTCACCGAGCACGTGGTGCCACTCGTTTTTTTTTGATCAGGGTTATATCATAGCAGAGTAAAATGCGTCTTCCAGAACAGACTTTGAACAGACAGCATTTCAGACGCAGATGTTAATCGTTACCGGATGCCGGGTTATCTGGGTTTAGTCAAAGTAAGAACAGGTCAAACAGCCCCCGCT
Source organism: Zeus faber (assembly GCF_960531495.2). Lineage (NCBI taxonomy): Eukaryota > Metazoa > Chordata > Actinopteri > Zeiformes > Zeidae > Zeus > Zeus faber. The sequence continues at coordinate 18,034,162 of NC_137201.1, read as the reverse complement.
GGTGCTGGGTGACCAGGACCCGGAGCTTGTGTCTTTATCAGTCCCCTGGGCCCTGAACACACAGCTTTGTTGGAACAGAAGGTTAGCCTGCCTTGGGATGGAGAGTCAGTTTGATATGCCATTACACAATACTTGTGTGCTGTGCAATTCAAATTCTGGCCCTTGTATTACTTGGTATCGGATCAAAACCAAATTTTGTGGTGTCGCCCGCCTCTACTGCACTCGAACGGGCTGCACGGTGGACGTACTGTAAGTGAGACAGCCGCGGAGCCCTGAAGCCCCGCCCCTGCACGGAGCGGAGCGGCTCGCTTGTTTATATATTTATATTATTACATAATTATTACATTTACATTACTGATGTTGCATGTCCAAATTACACCAAATTCGACACTGCACATCCTTGGGTCCCTTAGCCACACACACACACACACACACACACCCCTTTATTAGGTAGATGATGGATTGGAAGACTAGGATGTCCTTGGAATTACATAATAGAAGATAGCGGAAGTTCAAACCTGAACATCAAATACTTAGAAACTAGTAAAGTAGAAAAAGTTGTTCCCCCCCCCCCCCCCCTCGCAATCAGAATGCCCAGAGACTCGCGCTGTTCCGTGAGGCAGCAGACAAGCACCAGAACATGTATCGCCTGGCGATGACGGGAGCAGGGATAGACCGCCACCTCTTCTGTCTTTACATCATGTCCAAGTACCTTGGCCTCGACTCACCATTCCTCAAGCAGGTGGGTGCCATCGATGGGGCTGTGTTGGTACAGTCCGATTGTTCACATTACACGTCACATTATTATTTCAATGTAACTCTCCCTTTATCTCTCGGCATTCCCCATACATTCCTTTGAGTGCCAAACCTCCGTTTTCCTTCTGTGGTGTCTCTAGGTTCTGTCTGAGCCGTGGAAGCTGTCCACCAGTCAGACCCCTCAGCAGCAGCTCAACCTGGTTGACATCAACAAGTTCCCTAAATACGTGGGCGCCGGTGGAGGATTTGGCCCGGTGAGTCTGCCTTTGCCACTAATGCCGTAGAGTAGCATACAGAACCGCAACCAAATTACCACCCCCTCAAACCCACAACAAAGTTTTGCGGTAAAGACGCATCCACTCTGCCCCCAGGTGGCGGATGACGGTTATGGAGTGTCCTACATCATTGTTGGAGAGAACCTCATCACATTCCACATCTCCAGCAAATTTTCCAGCCCGGACACAGTGAGGGGGACAACAATATCGGCTTTTGTATTCCACCCAACTGTTGCGCCCACACGGAATTTCTCCACTGATGTGAGCCTTCCCTCCGTTTTCAACTCTTTCCTGCGTCTTTCTCTCACGTGCAGGACTCATTCCGTTTCGGTCAGAACATCAGGAGGGCCATGCTGGACATTCAAGGGCTTTTTGAGCCGGCGATTCACAAGTCGGAGGAGCGGAGGAAGCAGACGGGGCTGGAGAACGGCAAGAAGGATATCTAGCGGCGCAGGACGGAGGGATGGAAATGCGCCGTTCTCTGCTACGCTTCACGCGTGGAAACGGAGCAACGCACTCCAAATGTTATCTTCTCAAATTCCTTTGTTGCCAGACAGACCTACCAACTATTCCCGTGGGTCATAGGAAAATGTTTCATGAGCTGTTGGTCTGGCTGAAAGATATCCTTTTGATACCCGTTATTTATTTAAACTAATGTATATATATATATATATATATATATATATATATATATATATATATATAAATAAATAATGAGTTTCAGGACTGCTTTCATATAGTGTTGAGCTTATAAATGGTGGTGGACATTTTTATTTTGTGTGAATGCACAAAAGTGTAGATATGCAACTTTTTATCCAGGTCTTTGGTCTTACATCTGCATTATGTAAGATTGTAAATGTGCTCAAATCAAGTACAGCATATTTGAAGTGCTACGTGCTAGTATTCATCAATTTACTGTTATTAAAGCGTTTGTCATTTTTTGTTGATGTATGTAACCAGCAGTATAAACTCCAAACACACCACCTTATTTAAGAAAACAACAACAAAAAAAACAAAAAAACATTCATATGGGCCTTAGAAACCACAATTTTTAATTTGGCATAAAAAGTCTTTGTCTAGTCTAACATGCACTGTGTGAGTTGCAGCAGTGGTGTAAACTTTTAAGGTGGTCAAATACAACTAAATATATACACAAAGACACTTCTCGGAGGGATTGGAGAGATTGGTTTCCTTTTAGTTGAAAAGATGAGGGGTTGGGTTCGAATAATGTTCCGTTTAAAATAAATGTCAATACAATAGCGATCGAGAAACATTGTATTTGAATATTTATTAGTTTAGGGGGGTATAATACAAAAAATTCAAAGTAAAAAAAGCAACCCATTCCGGTTACACTTCAATGTCTTTCAAGGCATCCGTTAAAGTAATCACCTAAATCGAGGCTTTAGAACTGTACAAAGTGAATGGACAAACAAAACTCCTATGACATGATCCGCTTGCTTGACGAGAGCACTTTTAAAAAGAGCCGGAGGCAATAGATACCCAAACTACAAGATTCAAAATGAATCAACAGTATCAAACGATCGACTCCATTATCGCACTCTCTACACCAGAAGCTTCCTGCCAATCACGCGCATTTTTCAGTTTGCCAAAACAGAAAACATCAGACACAAGAGGCAAATGGATTTTTTTTTTTTTTTTTTTTTACGCTGTTTCTTTTGTTTCCCCTACCAGTTGTGATGTCTAATGAGTGTGTCCATTGAGTGAAGCCCTGCCCTTCAAGTCACTGTCCCGGGCAGCTCTCATTGGGATGCACATCGACCCATTCTATATCTGTATACGTACTGAATGGGAAGACATTTTAACACTCTGGGATGGATTTCTAGTTTATGTGTGTAAAAACCAACCAGGAGGGGGGGGGCTCCTGGATTCTCTGCTCCAGGACGTCGCTGAGGGAGCATTAGGAGGTGGCGCCGGGGGTCGGGTTGACGTTCTGGGTGGTAGCCTGCGGCGCCACCTCGATGATCCGAGGTTTGTCGATGATGCGGGCCGTGCGGTTTCCTTTCTCCACGATGCCGATGATCCAAGCCTGGTGGCCCTCGCCGTATTTGGGGGATTTAATCTCAGCACAGAAGCGGGCAGCCTGCTCCCGGGGCAGGCAGATCAGAAGACCTCCTAAATGTGGAGGGAGAAGAAAAAGGTGGGTCCGTGAAAACTAGAATATGGTCAGTGGACGTGGTTGGATTAACACACACACACACACACACACACACACACACACACACACAGACACACACAGACACACACAGACACACACCTGACGTTTCGGGACAGGTGCCGTGCATGAGTCCGAACATGTGCCCGCAGGCCTTGGACACGGCGGCCATCTTTGCTAGGACCGGGAGGTTGTGAATGACAAACGACACTTCGCTACGCTGTTGCCGCGCCAATGTCTGAGCGTGGCCAAGGATTCCAAAGCCTGTGATGTCTGTGGCTGCGTGGGCGTTGAAGGTGTGCATGAGACCAGCCGCTGAATGAAAACAAAGGCTGAAATTAGTGGGTTGTTTTTTTTGTTAAAGATCTGTTAACAAAAGCCAGTGTATATGTATAAAGCTGTGTGCGTACCTGTTCTATTCAGCCGTGCCATGTTCATCATGGCTTCGTGGTACGCCAACTCTACATCTTCTTGGGTCACAACTAACTTGATCTTATTCCACTTTTCTGGCTGGGGAGACAGACAGTCACACCACAAATGTCACACGGGCTTCTTCGCAGCTTACCTAACCAGCCATTCAGATACATGACATGTACACAAAGGGTGCTCAGGCTGACTTACAATATCTAGCCACTGGTGAACTGCTACTGCCACCTGCGTGCCCAGAGGCTTGGTCAACACCAGCACGTCCCCCGGCACCGCGTTGTCTGGCCTGGGACACGGCAAAACACAACACGGTGACAAACTCAACACTTTCTGCTGAAGCACTGTGGGTGACTGGGAGATTGGATCTGTCGTTCAAAATATGTGTGTGGTGAGGATTGTGGCATTCATTTTTCACCCCCCTGTATATGAGTTTCTTCTTTGGCGCGATCAAAATGTTCATTACACTGACATGGCTTCTACTTAAAAAGCCTTATTTACAATTATAAATGTATAGGCTTTTAATAATTGTTTTTATTATTTATTAAATTATTAAATGTATAGGCCTTCATTTATATTTATTTATTTTGCATAGGCCTTGTAAAGAGCCTATGCAACATGGGTCTCGAATAAAGTCGGATCCTCACATGATGAATTCGTTTGGCTGGCAGACTGTTGTGGCCACGCCTCCCATCACGACCCAGGGGTTGAGCACCGTCTGGCCCCCTGTTACGGACGTCCCGGCCTCCTCTGACGCGTCCTTGAAACCCTGGATGATCAGCGGCATCACTTTGTCTCTCTCCTGCAGGTTGACCGGGGAAAGGGGCTTCTCAACACAAATCTTTAACACAAACTTTTGTGATAGGATATTCATCGACAAGTGTTTATTACTATATATCCTATAACAACACATATACATCCATATAAATGTGGTTGGTTTTTTTTTTTTTTTTACCTTCTCTGACATTTTGTTGCTGACTCCGAGAAGCATCAGCATGTTGTCACATTCAGTCACCCCCATGGCGTACAAGTCACTTAAAACATTGGCACAAGCTATTCGACCCTAATAAACCAAAAAAAAAAAAAAAAGTATAAATCTTAATTTATTAACAATCAATGAAAAACTAATAGTATATGGGATGCAGATTGAGTGTAGTGTATTTATGTGCCATAAAAGTAACTAAAAATTATAATTATTTTTTATATGTATTATTTTTTTCTACATTTGTTAATGACAGACTATCAACTTTCAAGGGGCTTTGGAGTGACTTTGAACAGACCTTGACACCACAATTGTTCTATGGTCGACTAATACAAAGCTAAATGAGCCTCATGGTGCATTGGGAACTGGGAGATTAAGAGTGACTGTCATATTTATTAGTTTGACTTAACATTTTCTTATTGATTATTCCAGTGAATAAGACATGTATCGTGTGAAAGCAGAGTTTTATTGAGCTGTTTAAAAATGTAAAAAATAATTAAAAAAAAAGTAATACAAGTATAAAAAGTAAAAAATATCGCTATATCATCTAGAAATATTGTGGTATCACTTTTCAGCCATACTGCTGAGCCCTCCCTATGTGTAATAATTATATGCAACAATATATTCCTTATAAATGTGCATTTCTAAAAAAATAAAATAAAATAAAAAGAATAAATAGCCAGTAGCAACACAAAAAAATACAAGGAAAGAGTAGATCTGTACCATCATGTAGGGGTCGTCCACTATAGGGTAAATATAGTCTGTTGTCTGGACCAGTGAAAGGCCTCCATGTCTGAGGGGGATCACACAGGTGTCCATACCTATGCCTGCAAAATAAAGACATTTAAATCAATATTTTTCTGGCAAAAATGTGATTTGTCCATGTCCGTTTGTGTGGCACAGGACTTACCCAGTCGGGGCATAACTGCTCCAAGAAACTGTTCATCCTCCTGGTAGTGGTTCTCCTGTAGGCTCTCCAGCAGCTTCTGCAACACCTCTTGAGGCACCTGCGCTCAGACCATAACAAATACAATAGAAACATAGTTGTAAAAGGAACAAGTTACAGCGCCGCTGAATATGTTACGTATATCAAACCACTGCTGAAGTTAGCGGTCTATCAAAGACGGATTTAAACAGAAAGGAACTCACCTTGCAGCCTGTCCCCTTGAGCTCGGTGAAGCGTGTGAGCCGGAAATTCTTGTCCAGCTCATAACTCTCTGGGTTGAAGGACTCCCTTACAGACATGATGGGGAAAACACTACAGGGGCCTCACCACTGGGACAACAGGGATGGGGATAAAAAAAACAAATAAATAAGTCATGGAATGATGAGACATGTTCTCAGATAGGAGGGAAATTGTTAATTAAATATAATTTGGAACTGCGGTACACTTATAACACGTCAATGCTGCTCGTAGTTCGTGGCTTGTGTATAATGTCGATTTTTTTATTTCATGAAATAAACTTACAAAGCTCAATTTCACTTTTTCCCCCAATCACATACTGTAACAGGAAACAAAAAAATGTAGTATATAAACAACATGAAATTAAAGAAAACTTAGGATACATTATACATTTGAGTATGTTTATAGACCAAATTATCAATGATTAATATCTTAATTGCACTTAAAAACCAACCACTTCCAAAGACACTTTCAGTAACAAAACCGCTGGCAGTATAAAACGTAATATCATGGTGGGTACAATAATAATAAAAGCATGTTTGGATCAAACCTACACGCTTGGCCAACAGAGCGGGATGTCAATTGATAGAATTTATGCCGTGCATTTGGTACCGGGCAGAGGTAAGAACTAGGTAGAAACAGAGTAAGTTATGAACGTTTATTATAACAGTTTTCTTTAAGGACATTAATAAGGTGGGTGTCGTGAGTAAGAACTGCAAAAAAAAAAAAAATCACCATCACTCCCCCCCCCACAGAACATTAAACAACCATCCTCGACAACGTTTTCCTTGATTTCTCTACATGTAAGTAATAAGTGAGTCTAGTTAATTGAGAACAGATCAGTATGAAACAAGTATTTGGTTCAGTGGTAGTCTCAAGGTTTTATAACATCAGAAATGTTGCACAAGAACTTGAGTGATTTAGACACAAATAAATGCATGGCTGCATGGTTTATGTTCAAATTAAGACCTAATAAATTCAAACTGAATACTACTTGATGACTTTTAAGGTCTGATATTTCTAAGATTCAGTGTAAGACTTTAAGGACCTTCTGACCCCCCCCCTTTCAGATAAAGACAGATAGATAAAATAGATACTTTATTAATCCCTGGGGGGGAAAGGGCACCGTTACATCAGCTCACACCAGAGGTACACGCAAAAAATAATAATAAAAATGGGGCAGTATGGACTAAACCAAAAAAAAAAAAACTTTTAGAACTAAAATTTGCAGTACTGTACACAATACACCTAAAAGTTAAAGAAAATGACACTTGCACTGTCAAAAAAGGAAATTGTTTCAAGTTTGCATAGTCATCTATATAAAAACACAAATATGTACATATATTGCCCAATAGGGTGTAGAGCTGCAACGATTAGTCGCTAACTATTCAATTAATCGCCAACTCGAGTCATTTTATTTTTATTTTTTAAGAAGAATATTTCCATATTCCCATTCCAGCTTGTGAGATGTGAACATGTTCTGGTTTCTTTGGTCCTGTATGACAGTAAACTGGAGATCTTCGGGGTTGTGGCCAAAACAAGACATTCGGGGACGTCGCCTTGGGCTTTGGGAGAAGCGCTCGACTTTCTTTCAGCAATTCACGGACTAAACAACTAATCGATGAATCAATAGGTAGGACAATCGTCCGTTTCACCGCGCGTTGCACTCGGGAAGGGACCTGGGGTCGGAGTGCGAGTGGCGCTCCGCAGCCCTGCCCCGGCGAGCGGGACGCGGCGCTGATCGCTGCGTGAGGTGATAAGCATAAGCGGCGGCGAGAGACGAACAACTCCGACGGCGGAGACCGTCGAGCTGTGACTAAAATAAACGACGATCATAATGATGATGGAATTTTTTTTTTTTTTCCCTCCTTCTTAATTCGCACGACGCGCCGCGACTGTCGCGGAGGCGCGACGCGCGGCGGCGCGTTTATTATTAGTCGAAAGTTGCGGAGGAGCGACGAGCAAATATGTCGGCGGCGGAAAAAATTAACCCTTCGCTGTCTCGCCCCACGCGACGTGTGCGGCGCCGGCGCTGGTATCGAACAAAACTGCGCGTTGCGCGCGGCTCGTGGGAAAGGGAGGCGGTGGGATCGGACGGCGTGGGCTCCGAAAGGAAAACAGACCTTCGGAGGGAATTCGGCGCCGAAGCGCAGTTATATTCTTGCAACATTTCCCCTTTAAATGCTCGGACCAGTTTATCCTTACCAGTTTCAGGTTAGCGCCGGAACCCGATGGAAGAGCTGGGGCGGGACCCACAATGCATCGGGAGGGAATCGGGGCTGCCCCGGAGAAGTGCCTGAGGAGAAATATGAACGTCCCCGTCGGTGTCGCCCGGCCGTTCGGTCCGGAATGCGGACACCATCGGGTATCGACGGAATCGACTTATTCCCACGTCCGTCTCTTTGATTCGCAGCGTTTTGAGTCGAGGCGCTGGTCGCCGTTCGAGTAGGAGGCCGCGCGAGCGCTCGAGGGGTCCTTCGCGAGCGCCGAGGCGGCTTTGGCCTCCCCTTTAACGGCCAGTAAAGTCTGCGAAAAAAAAAAAAAAAAAAAAAGCCTCCACAAAGGAGTGCACCTTTAATTTGGCGCTTTCCCTCCAATTAGCCGCGCACGCCGCGGCGTGGAGCGCTCCGCCGGGGAGCGCGGCGTGTTTCGGGCCGGGACGCCTCCGACGCGGTCGAATAACCCCAATAACCCCAGTTTGCCCCCATCCCAGAAGAGTTCACCGAGGCGACCCCCCCCCCGGGCGGCTCGGTCAATTGGGTTCGTGTCCGAAGCGTGGCGTGCGCCCTGCTGACTTCCACAGCAAACCGCCACTGACGCGTTACGGTCAAACCGCTCACGTAACCGTACATTTGCTTATGTTTACATATGTATCATATATATTTGCATATGTTTATTTATCCATAAATGTTAATGTCTAGATGTCTTTTTCGTGCGGGCCTTCAGTATTACACTGTGAAGCACGGCATCGGCAATTAGGTGGAGGCCTGCTGGCAAACAATATTAATATTATTCATGACTGATTGATCAGTCAAAATCAAATGTGTTTTTCCTTTCAATGTCAATTTTGAAATTGCGCGCTGCAAATTAAAAGACCCCGCAAGCCATAGAATCGACATTTAATTGATAAAACAGTCAACTATTGACACAGTTTTACATAGTGGTGAAATGGGGTAAATTATAGTTCTATTACAGTATTTTCCAATAAGGCCAATTGTTATCTATAAAAAAAACGAGTATGGCCACAATATACAACATATATATCCTGTGTATGTCGACGCATCACTAAAGGCTTATATCACACCCATTAAATACGGTTACTCAAAAGGCACAATCCATGTTTGACATTTGTCCTTCATTTCGATTTGTGCAAAATATACTGATGCTTTACACATTCTGATACTGGTTATTAAACGGCACCGCCTTGTCAGACTTTGTAAGCCCACAAGCTTCACACACACACACACACACACACACACGAGGAAATGAAGGCATTGCACAGCTCTGTTACATAAAAAGTACTCAAACAAAATAACACCTTCTCTGCCCGACGTTTCATCGACCCCCATAGCCGTGTACGCGGGTCATGTTTAAAGCTGATTCACTAAGAATCTGATGTCAAAATAGCACTACAACATTCTTTACTAAGTGGAAAAAAAACTGGCAAGATGCTCAACTCCAGTGGGACATTTGGACAGTCTTGCATTTCAACCCCACCCCTACATTTGCCTATTTGCTTCAATCCCTTTTTGTTGTTGTTGTTTTTACACCTTATCCCCTCCCTCACAACAACAAAATATATATATATAAACCCACACATATACAGTACATGGCTCTGGAGCTGCAAGATTTGATGAAGAAGGGAGGGGGCGCAGTTGCTGACTTTCAACTTGAAGGCCGTGACGCCTCACTACCCCTCCGCCGTCAGCCCAAGCAGTGTTTTGCACTATTTCTGCTTTACAATAAGTGTTTACCCGTTATTCATTATACGTATGACATGTTGCGTATTTGGAAGTTTGGATTAGCCTTGTGTGCATGGCTCTGTGACTTCTACCGCCATTTGGTCCGATTGTAGTTTTTTGTTTTGTTTGTTTGTTTTTTTTTTTAACCTCAATAAGGACCCCTAACAGCTTGTATATGAAAACATCTACAATGTTAGGGGATTAACAAAACTACAAAAAAAATAAAAATAAATAAAACAGTTGCAAGGCTTCTGTGGCAGCCCTGAAATCAACCGGTCACATTTTCCACTGCCTCTGCCACATCCGCAGATTTATTGTGGTCGTGGCCTAAAAAAGCAAGAAGAGATTGTTTCACAGAAGTGTGAACATTTAAAATATCAACGTCATCCTAAAATTACCATTTTCATATGAATAGCCGTGCTTGAGTGGCAGGTGTCATGCTCTCTTTATAGCAATCATTAAGATGCAGGAACGACAAACACTAATGTGACATTAAGGGGGGAAATTGGGAGGTAAATGAGGGTAGATGAGCACGGTGTGAAGATAATTAATTGACATTTTGGAAAGCTGCATGAGAATGTCAAATGTCAGGGGAATAATGTGACATATGAGAAAATGAAATAACGTGCAAAGCCAGCCTGTGTTTGTGTGTGTGTGTGTGTGTGTGTGTGTGTGTGTGTGCGTGTGTTTGCAGCATGTGTCTGCAGATCATCGGGAAGTGATGAGTTTCGGAGGGAGCAGAGACAGATAAAAACGGCAAAAGGGAAGAGGGGATATGCTGGTGGTAATGGTGGTAATAGCTCTGTATGGGGGAACACCAGAGGGCAAAATAGTGGTTATGCAATATTGAAGTTGTACAATAAAATGACAATCCAGCCTATACGTATGATTTTATATACAAATGAGCATTTCCAGTTCATACTTATGCAAGGTCCATCGGTGGCATTTTCAGCGTCCACAGCATCTGGAAGTGAAAAAGTGAAGCAATTTTCATTTGTGCAACACAACAACGGCACGACTCCCAACTGTGAATAATGAAATCCCCTCGTGCGCTGAAGGGAACCAGGCTCATATTGTACCTCTTTTCAATCTCCGCCTGGCAAGTTTGATTTGATCTTGAAGGATCTGGACCCAGTCTCGAGGGCCGGGAAGCTTTTCTATCCTGTGTGCCGTGCAGTACTTCTCTGTAAACACTGGACACAGCAAACACCACCGAGTCAACGGGGAATCCTTAGAAACGTAAAGTTGTCGGGGAAATGACAACCGGCATCAAATTTTATGTTGCGTCCGAAATGGCTTTGTGGGTTGATGAAGAGACTCAACTTAACGTCACGATCCCCTGTTTTCTAATGACCCTCCACCATTATATGTTGTTGTTGTAGTGAAGCAGCATTAACATAATGCATTGTGGGGTAGGCTTGCCAGCGTAGTGTCCGGGGCTTGTATACTCATGGTTCGGACATGCTAAATATTTTCATATACTAAGTTGGCGAACTACATATAGTATGCATTTTCGGTCTCAGCCCTACCTTTAATGGCACCCACAATGTTTTGGTCCAGGCCCTTGCGGTTATCGTTGATCCCTCTCTTCCTCTTGCCGTTGGGTAGGGAGTTGGCTAGAGTGGCATCATCAAAGAAGGCGCACACCTAAAAACAGGGATTGGTTACTAAGATGCAGGTTTCCTTTTCTGTTGTTTGGTTTCACTCTCAGGTGAGCCGGTGCATCAGTGCACACAGAACTTTGAAAAACCCACCAGTTTCCGAAACAAGAGGCTGCCAGAGCGCGTGTAGTTGACCAGGATAGAGTCCAGTTGAGCCTTTGGGATGAAAACCTCGTAGTCTTCTGCCAGACGCACCTCCGACTTAAAGGAACATACGCAGGACTTAAGATTAAGGTTACCATGTGACAAAATTCAGTTTTCCAAAGGACAGGAAGAGAGATTTGGAGAACCTGAAGCAAGAGAAGTTGACAGTAAACACGCAATATTTTGAATATCTTGGTCTCATGCAGGTGCAAATGTCCTCCCATGTGAAAAAAGGGAGAATATATAGTCATGTACATAAATGCATTTACACTTGAGGAATCCAACTGCAACGATTGCATTGCATATTACAGCTATAGCGATCATGAGTCTTATGAATAATGAATACAGAAAATGTGCACGTTTGTAATGCTTTTACTCCACTGCAGGAATGACAGGCATGCTCTTCAGATGACTAAAACACGTGTGAAACGCACACTAGTGTAGCAATACCTCTAAGGACTCAAGCCCACTCGGTTGACTGAAGAGAGGAACATGTGTATCTTTGATGGCTATTGAAGCACTGGGGCTTTTCTGCAATGACAATGTGGAAAGCTCCGTGGAAATGGGGCTGGGTGTAGGACGTCCTCTCTCGGCCTCGTGGCTTTCCCTCATTCCAGGTTGCAGGGGTTCTGCCACAAATAGGGATGGTGTGAGAGTCGAAGCAGCGGCTTTTCTGGTTGATGCTGCAAGGGGTGACATTTTGAAAATAGGCCTCCTCTTCCTGGCCCTGCGATGTGGAGTGGGCGGGGGACTAAGGCAGTGTTGGTGTGTTGGAGCTGTCGGTTCCTGCTTCTCCAGCGATGCTAAAAAAAAAAAAAAAAAAAAAGCATTGACAGAAGAGGTTTATTTTTGGTTATTTTCTCATTCTGGTATTCATGTGTATCTTTCCTTACTGACCTTTCTGAGTCTGCATTAGCCTTCTCATGGCTTGGAGTTCCTGCAAAATAGCCTGCAAGGTGCCCTTACAGTTGCACATACAGCAAGGGGCTTCTGGTGTGGTAGGGGGGGCAACCTCTGTGGAAAAAGCAATGTTAGAGTTATTATATGGTCAAACATTTGGCACATCCTGCATAATCTTTGATTTCTAATTTAAAAAAATCTAGGACATTACCATTAACATCTTTATTTTTGATCAAGGCCTGAGTATTGTTGGAGATTCTGAGGGCTTTGGAGCAAGTAATGTACTGGCTGTATCCCTGGCCATTGGAAACGGGGATAGAGGAAGGCGAAGGTCCAGGAACTCCTGCAGTGTTCCAGTTGATTTGGTGGTTCTCTGGCAAGGCGGCAGATTGGTGTGCCCAGCTCAGGTGCTGGTCCTGGGGTTCCTTCTTCAAGCTGTCCCCTTCTGCTCCCACACGCTGATACACCCTGCCAGCTTTATCATTCAGGAGCCTCCTCATCCCAGTGATCTGCCTCTTGATCTCTCTGCCCTCGTCCTCTAGCCAAACTAAATTGAGAACACGGTGTTGGTAAAAAATGATTGTGACATATGTAATTTTGTCATGTCATCCCATACATATCATATTGTTTAATCTCAATTGAGGAAACACTTCACGTACCATCGGTCACAGCAGCATCTTTGCATTCTTCATTGGCATCTGTGCAACTGGAGTTCACTAAATATGATGGGTCAAAATCTGTTGTAAAACAAGATTTTACAATATAATAGTCAAATATATAACATATATAGAGTATGTGTTATGTGTTATATATGTGTATGTGTATGAGTATGTGTTTTATATATATATATATATAATTTATATGTATTTATTTATTTATAACATTTGTGTGAACAAGAACAGTATTTGCAGTAAAAACTTGCAACAGAAGACATATGCAGTGGCATAGGTTTGGTTTGAACATTGGATGGGACACATTAAGCTGGGGGGTCTGGGGGTTCTCCCCCAGGAAGACTCTTCATCTCCTCTTCTGGTGATTTTATTATCTATCAATCTGTGCTTTTTCTGCACAAATTTATGGTGGAAATGTGTTTATGTAATTTCATATTTTTATTAGGGGGGGGGCAAATGCACATGTTCTAAATATTGAGGGGAACGTATCTAATCTACGCCTATGCACATATCGTAACTATATTTCAATTAAATTGTATTGTCATTAACACAATGTGCAGGCACATATGTAAACGAAGAGAGGGCTCCGGCTTCACCAAACGGCGCAAGCGGAGTGGGACACATAGGGTCATATATAGCATTTACGATAACACATAACGCTGTAATCCATAAGATGCCTTCACACCTGTCAAGCCTTTCAGCAGGTACAGTGGAGAAAAGAAGGAAATTGTCCCAAAAGATTAGAAGAACGCCACATGACACGCCACATTGCAAAGACACTTTCTTTATCTTGAACTCATGCTTCCATCTCAAAGGGGCTTCCGTGACCACTTATTAAAGCATCAGAGCAACATCAACAACATGTATTTTTTTGCAACGGGTCACAAAACTCACGGTTCGGATCATATATTGAGTCACGGATCAGATCATTTTTCGGATCAGCAAAAATCAAAAAAAGCAAAGGGAGACATATTTTTTACCTTTATATTGCTTTCCATTTATTCTGTTAACCACTTTATGACAAACTAAATTTCGTGAAAATCGGTTCAGCATTAAGCAAGTTACGGACAGTTTTGTAGCGAAATCTGCATCTCCCAATACACATCGTATTTGTTTATTAGCGGATCTTGACCGCTTCAACATGGCGGACGTGCAGACGCATAGCTGCGACGCAACAGCAACTCATTCACCACATGTCGTCAAGTGGCGGCAACACAGCGTGACGTACCGTAAACCAACCATTGCGCTTCAGAGTAAAACACAGCGCGCATCCGCCTTGTCTCTTCTTTTAATGACAACTCAGCATCCCGATTTATGGAATTAGGAATTAGGAGAAAGTAACAGCGGCGGTAAAACAGTTTTTTCACTATGACGGTTACATTTTGCAATTGATCCGCGCGACCCGTACGGATCACGGATCAACTACGTTCGGTTACACCACCAACCTTTATTCGTTTTGTTTGTGCAATGTAGTGTTGCGCGGAGTTCGTCCATTTACTTTCAGACAATGTCCCTTCACGCCCCATCTTTGCATTCTCGCCGGGAAAGGCGGACGGCATACAAAGGACCACACGCAGAACACAGAATACATGGGATGGCTGTTTTCTTGGCGCCAGCTAAGAAAAGTATCAAATGTGGGACTTTTTCCCCAGCAAAATAATCTTACGGATTACCACTTTAAAAGCACGCTGACGTGCGACGCGATGTCAATCAGCGGCCTCCCTGGTAGATTCCCCTCCACCACCTGTAGGTGGCATGAAGTATAAAGACCTCCACCTTCGTCCGCCGTAGCTTCACAAAAAGTGATCCATTTGAACTCACGCAGGAAGACTGTTAAATTGGGCTGTTCTTAAATATTGTGGGAATTGACGAGTTTGTCGCCGAAATTAGAGGGTGAATCCACGCGCCGGGACAGATTTATCCCGCTCGCCGTTTCAACGTCAAACTAATAATTCGCACACAGCGAGGCTGACGGGGCTGAAGGGTGGCGTTGTCCTGCACCCTGCCTTTTGTTTACAGCGCGCACGCACAGCCCCAGACAAGCACCAGACAGACGCATCTCGCACGCAGACGCCTACCTCCACCCGTGACCACTTTAAAGCTCTGGGACTTCCTTCTTCTCCCCCTTTCTCCAAACTCCATCTTTTAGGACCGACGGCGCAACCGGCCGCGGCGGACCCCGAGCGTCCTCCTCCCCGAGAAGACGAATCCCCCCCCCCGCGCGTGTACCTGACGCACCGGGGTCGCTGTTCGCCTGCGATATTAATCAGTTAAAAAAAAAAAAAAAAAAAAAAAAAAAACCCCAAAAAAAGAGCCACGACCTGCTCCGCACATTATGTCACACGCAAAACGCCGCACTTTGATTCCTATGCGCGCTGGAGCCGCGCGGCGGACGTGTGGCGCCTTTCCATTCCCCCGTCGCGACGTCCGCTCCTTCTCGCCATGTAAATAAATTAATGACTCTAATATTAAAATTCGTCACATCCCTTTGCGCCACCTGACGGCGTGATCTCGTCTGAAGGGTCGAGCCGGTTCCCATCGGTGTCCAAACAGAGAGCCGCGATTCGAGCGAGGGCGCATCGGGACTTTATAATGTGTGCATGCACCAAACAACTTTTGACAGTTTTATTGCTCTCATTACGATGGCTGTACGTTTTCGAGACCAGACCCCAAAATAAAGCCAAATAGAAACTGGAGTATTTTTTTTTTTTTTTTTTTTAAGCCGGTGATGCGAGTGGCAGCAGTGTCAGCTTCTTAAAGTGTGCATGGGAGAATGTGTCTAAAAACGAGATGTATTATTTTATCATTGCGTTTTTAAAGGCCGGGAGTGCTCCACCGCTGATTTGACTGCTTCAAATGTCAAAGAAAAAATACTCCATCTAAAAATAAAGTACGTTTAGTATCCTTTTTTTTTTTTATCGTGTAGTCGGACTATTAAGAAATAGTTTCACCGGTTTGTATTTGATTTATCAGCGGAGTTACGAAAACGTGCTACAAAAAGCAAACACGTTGTTCTACGCAAGGAAACAAACGGGTACACGTTGCACAGAAACATACATTGCACCCCAGACATTATCCAATAAATGCAACAATGCGACGACGGACGACGGCTCGCCGCGACGCGTCCGTTCGCGCGTTACGACACGTCGACGGCTCCGTCGTCGTGACGTCATGGACGCCTTTTGGCAGCCGCCAGAAGTACTTCCGGGTCAGAGGTCTCGTTGGCGTCGGTCTGCGTTACCCGAGCCGCTCCTCCGCGTACCGACGGCGTCTCGATGAAGTAAAGAAGACATACACATCTTTAAAGGAAACTATGGACATACTGAAAGCTGAAATCGCTAGGAAAAGAAAGCAGCTCGAGGATAAAGAGCTGCTTAACGTAGGTGGCCGGTTGAACCGCTTGTTTTAGTTAGCTGAAGTCAGCTAGCCGCGGAACTACGGGACGTAAACAACGTTCTCGACGAAGAATACACGAGAAGTTGTCTAGATTGGCAGATCGGTATTGTTAAAGTATTGGAGCACACTGCACAGTGTGCGCGGGGAAATAAACAGTGCTCAGCTTCACGACTGGGGCAGTGTGTGTGCACACTTGCACGATTTGTAATATACGATTTGGCAATATACAATAGACCAAAATGGCTTTCATGTGGCACAAACTTTTGCTCCGGGGGATCTATCTATCTATCTATCTATCTATCTATCTATCTATCTATCTATCTATCTATCTATCTATCTATCTATCTGTCTGTCTGTAAGACTAGAACTTTTGACTACTAACTATTTTTCAGGATTCAAAGAAATTCTTCAAAAGATCCGACCTTGCACGTAAGGAGGAAGAGGAGTATTACAAAAGAAGTGGTTATAAGGTAAGTTTGCTCCAGACCACCTACGCGCACTAGTACGGGAGGTGTCATTTTCAATATTAGGGATAACAAAATAATCAATCATAATACCACATTAATCATGTGTAAATGAAGGCGGGTACGTGGCATGGCAATAGGGGAAAGCCAAGGTCAGGATATTTAGCAGGTAACGTTCAGGAGAATGGGAATGACTCACTTGACTGCAGTACAGTGAAACCTTTGGCCACTCTGACAATGGACATTTCACAGGAGTCTTCAAATTTATCAATAAAGTTATAGGAAAATATGGCAACATCGCCATGGCAAGCATTTCAATATCTTTCTTTTTAAATTGGTTACTATCTATGATCGTACATTATATTGTATGATCTGCAAGCCGTGCAGATGTAATACTATTTACATTTTTTTTCCAGTGGGTATTTGCAGGTATGTGCATTTCAAGATCAAAGATCTAGGCGTTTCTGGGATCGCAACTTTGAACTAGTGTTTGTTTCTTGTTTACTGTGCTGTTTCTCCCCAACCTCTGTCTGCTGCCTGCATCTGTAGGTTCAGAGAGAGACTTCTGAGAGCCAGGTATGGGATGGCACAGTGATGGCAGCAGGCAGGATGCATGACAAAGGATAAAATAGACTGTTTCAAAAAACTTCCCCTTCCTTGGCACCTTCTACATATATATTTTTTTTCCTGCCACTTAAGAGTGCTGTGATTTCAAGCCTATTTAAAATGATGTATCATTGGTCACATCTATTACCTGGTGATCGTGTCTGGAAAGGTTTATTTTCTCTTTTCCATACTTTAATCTTGTTCGGCAAATAGTTCTAAACTAGTTCCAATCTATTTGTGTATCGATACAGTCAGTTCTAGATTCTAGCTGAATTCTGTTGGATCTTTGGTTATGTTTCATATTTTGGGGTTAACAGCTTACCAGACAAATCACAACTGATTTAGTCTATTTCAGTATACTTTTTTTTATCGAATAACCAGCCACAGCAACTTGCTGCCTGAACCTTGTTTCCCGTAATCTTTGAGGGATTCCTATGCCAAGGAAGGGTTAGAAAGGGTCTATAACTATGTTTTTTTGGTTTTGTTTTATTTTTTAAACTTCTTGGAAAAGGAAAGGAAGCCATGAAGGAAATTGGGACACAGCTTTGATGTGGATTTCAGCATGAGATACTTAAATGATCAGAAGATCTGCTTGTTCGAGAAAATATCAAGCTCTGCTTCTTATTGTGCATATTGGTCAGCAGCAGCAGCTCATGCCAGCTTTTGGTTTTCCCCCAGTTCTGTGCCACTAGTTTTGCATCTCCATACAATAATTGCTCTTGGGAAAACTGCATTTCTGTTTGATTTACATGTCTATGTGATTATGGTAAAGTCTGTATAAATGCTGCATATTTATTTTAACGAGAACCATTGGGCATTTAAAATTTTGCCAGAATTTTCTTTTCTCTTTGTTTAGATTGTGCTCTTTATGCCACAATCTAAGACTGCTTAGAATGCTATGATGCATGTGCTGATGAAAGCATGAGGTGGCAGCCCATTTGAAAGTGAATTGCAGAATTTGTTACTGCAGGAAGACTGAATACTTCTTTGCCCGTGGTTGCACTGCTAGTGATGCTGTGTTTTTATGGCAGCTGTAAAATATAAGTGTGCGTGTGTGTATGTGTGTATGTATGTGTATGTGTGTGTGTGTGTGTGTGTGTGTGTGTGTGTGTGTGTACGTGCGCTTTCTCTCCTGCATGGATAAAATACTTGAGCATTTAATGAGCCTTTACACTGAAACCAACAACAGATCCAACTGCCGGAGCTCACCTCACGCTTGGGTGGTCATTGTACATACATCGGAGAAAATAGGAGAGCTCAGTCTCAGTCCAGTAATAATTATAGGTAATTCATGAACATCAATAGATTTATTCATAGTGAATATGGTAACGCCCAACCATACCATTCATTACATCATTTTATACATAACTCAGATATTTAGTTGTTAGCGAGGTTCCAATAACACTGGCTTGCCAGTTGCTTGGCAACAGTGGCTTCCGGTTATAGTGTCGGACTGAAATGTGTGGCACAAGTTGAACATTTTCAACGTTATCAGACCCATGGTCAGGCACAAAATTATCCACACCACAAAAGGTTTTTCCACATGCGGTTCCTAAATCTCGTTAAGAAACAGATGACTTCTGGTCAGTTGTTGTAGTTTGTCGGATTCAGCGTTAAGGCTTTAATCACACTGGAAAGTGAGTGAAGACTTGTTCCTTTCACACCATGGGATGCATCCAAGTGGATCCTCATTCTGTTTAGCTATAATATAATTTGGTCTCATAGTAAAGCCACAGATTACTGCGACCGCAACCTGACAATACATACAATTTGTTGGTTTAAGTGACACACTTGTAAATATTACTCCATCTCTTTGGATTGCTTCTGATCGACTTGAACATGTGTTCCATCCGAGACCACCATCCGAGAATGGTTGTAGCGTCACTATGTTTCCATTCACTCTGTGTTCTTGTTCCTGAAGATCAATAAGAACGTGGAGGATGAGCCATCCGCTTCAACCAATCCAGTACTGGAGCTGGAGCTCACAGAAGAAAAGCTGCCAATGACACTCTCACGGCAGGAGGTGAGTCTGAATATAAACTCAGTAGTCCCATTTTTACTTAATCATAAATGTATGCCATACCTTAAATTACTTAATTTGACTAAGCTTTCTGTGGTTGGTTAGGTGATCCGGCGTCTCAGAGAACGAGGTGAACCCATCCGACTGTTTGGAGAGTCGGACTACGATGCCTTCCAGCGGCTCAGGAAGATTGAGATTTTGGCTCCAGAAGTAAACAAGGTGAGACTCGATCCAGGACTGCACTGGATCTCCAGTGTACCACCATTTTAAATGTCGATCATCATTATTATTATTATTATTATTATTATTATTATTATTATAATTATTGATACTTATAATAATTTACTCTATTATTATTATTATTATTATTATTATTAGTAGAAGAAGAAGAAGAAGAAGAAGAAGGAAAAAAATATATATATATATTCTCTGCCTGGAATGCAGTTATATAAAAGAAACAACAAACACTCCAAAATAATCCACTCCTGCAGGTTTTTGTTTTGGATACTTCTTAGTCAATGGAGTGCAAGCACGGTAGCTTGTTATCCAATCAGCAGCAAGCTTTCTTTGTCCACATGATTTTCACTCTAGAATATGGATTTTGAAGTTCATTTTCCTACTTTTAAGCGATGTCATTTTCTCTTGGCCGACTGTGTTGTTGGTGTTCCCATACTAAAATGGAAGCGGGTTTCTATTTGCCATAGTATCCGAGTTAATCCCCATGGTAGAAACACACAGATACTGACACCTACAATGTTTTCATTTCAATCCTGCAAACCTCCTCTGCCCAGGGATTGAGGAACGACTTGAAAACTGCCATGGACAAGATTGACCAGCAGTACCTGAATGAGATTGTGGGAGGAACAGAGGCCGAAATGGACACGCAGCACGACTTGAAAGTGCACGAGGAGAACACAACCATAGAGGAACTAGAGGTAGGGTGGAACGATTTGACACATAGAAAAATATAATATTATATTATTATAAATAAATCGAATTACCTCATTTACCTTTACTGATGACCTAATTGAAGTATAATCAGTTTGGCTTCTGACTCTTGCTTGTTTCTAATGATTGAACCCTTCTCCCACAGGTTCTTGGCAAAACTCTGGGCACAGGAGATGATGGAGGAGACCAACATGTCATTCACAAGGTTTTAAGGGTATGAGTAGAACTGTACAGCTCTGCCTTTTCCCTCTAGAGGGAGCTATTTCCCAATAAGCGTGTTATTCTATCATCTCGGCGACAGTTTGATTAATTTCTGTATTATGAAAGTGAGAACCCATTCCTGTGTGGTAATGGGTTTTTTTGTTCACATGAGAAACAATCATATAACAAGATAAAATGTGAAATATATGAATACACATCTATTAGCTTTCAACACTGAGGATATTCCATTTACGTGACTATTGTAGTTCCTTCTGGGCGTCTGGGCCAAAGATCTGAACAGAAGAGAGGACCACGTGAAGCGCAGCGTTCAGGGCAAGCTGGCCAGTGCCACCCACTCCCAGACGGAGTCGTACCTCAAGCCTCTGTTCAGGAAGCTGAAAAAGAAGGTAGCGACTCCTTGTTGCAGCTGGGAACCAATCACATGGGCAACACCGCTGTGGTCGTTTCAGAATTTTGACTTTTATATGTTGTGTGTTTAAACGTCATTTTCTTTCACTCGTGTCTTGTTGAGGCTTTACCAGCCGACATCAAAGAGTCGATCACCGACATCATCAAGTTCATGTTGGAGAGAGAATATGTCAAGGTATGTTCCAACCAGTATGCTTACGGAGCCTTGTTTTTTCGTTATTAGTAGACATGTTGAATTTGAACGTTTTACATCTGCAAAAGAAACACTTTCCTTGATGTAGTATGTAAGCGCTTTCGATGTCACAAAACTCTGAAGGTCACCGACTCATAGCTGCCTACACAATATTCATCCAGGAAGGGACTGACTGAGCAGTGAGCCCAGAAATACTTTCGAGGGGTCATCCCAAGGGTGACCGTGGTGCATGAAATGTAATGTACCCTCCCTGCGTGCACGCAGTTGCCACGCCAAGCAGTAAAGGCTTTTCTCCGTCTCTGTGCAGAGAGATCCTAGCTTCTCCTGGAAACAGCGAGCACACTTGTGTTTCCAAACAAAGCTGTGAACCTAAGCAGATCGGTTGATTCAACTCTCATTGTTGTTTTGTATTACTTCCCGTTTCAAAAGTCTTTGTAAATGTTTTTTTGCAGCCGTTTTTTTTTTTGTTTACGCTTTTTGTTCAACATTTTTCTTTTTCAAACGGCGGTCGAAATGCTTATCACAAACAACCACATATTTCTCTTGAATTTATAATTGTATTTTCATCTTTTGATGCATTTCTAAACTGTGACTGGAATGGCATTATTTTGTTTTCTTTTTGAGGTTTTAAAAATGTCAGAGCATAATCGGTGCATTGAATTTGATTTTTAAAATTGTACAGGAACACTTGTCCTAAGGTAACTCCTATGCTCAAGCACCTGCCTCGCATTTTTCTTTCGTTATGATGCCTTCTAGTGTATGATATTTTGATTATTGTTTATGTACTATAGAGTTTTTTTAATATATATATATATAATTATTATTATTATTATTATTATTATTATTAATATATATATATATATATTTTTTTTCTTCTTCTTCTTACACCTGCAGGCAAATGATGCATATTTGCAGATGGCCATCGGTAACGCCCCCTGGCCCATCGGTGTGACCATGGTGGGAATCCACGCCCGTACAGGTAGAGAGAAGATCTTCTCCAAACACGTGGCCCACGTGCTCAACGATGAGACTCAGAGAAAATACATCCAGGTGCATCTCTTGTGAACACATTAAAAGGAAACACAGGAGTAAATGGACTCTACCCTGTATGGCAAATTTCATAATCACCCTAATGTTCCATTCCTGTTTTATTTCTAACCATCATTTCTCTTCTCAGGGACTGAAGAGGTTAATGACCAGCTGCCAGAAACATTTCTCAACCGACCCTTCAAAGTGTGTGGAGTACAATGCCCTGTAAGAAGATGATTTTCATAATTGAGGGATATATGGCGCCTGTTGTACATAGTCAGAACGCTGCATCAGCTTATGTCAACTCATTAATGTAATGATATAGCCTTGCATCCCACGGCGAAGTCTGCTTGGAGATCTGGTGAGAGATGTTGAAGCCCTTGTCTCACTGGTAACATGTCATTATGTAGGTCGCACAAAGCATACAATAATAATTCCATCTACACACACACATATATATATATATATATATATATATATATATATATATATATATATATATATATATATATATATATATATATATATAATTTTTTTTTTTTTTTTTTTTTTTTTTTTTTTTTTGGAAACGGACAAAACCAGGATTGCAAGCAAGAACTTTCAAGTCTCAAATTAAATTTCCTTTTCAAATCACAGGGGTAAAAAAGAGGTGCAAGTTTTATTATGCCTTTGTTACATTAAGATTATATCTCGGTGGTTATTGTGTTATTTTCACAGCAGGAATGGCCAATATTAGTTCAAAGCGCTGCTAAAAGCAACCAGAACTGCAGCCTATTTGTGTTTGTACCGTTAGTATTCCAATAAAATACCTTTTTTTGACACCTAAGATTCCTGGTTGCTTTTATTACTGTTATAGGTGGGATTAGTTTTGATTTGAGGGAATGTGTTGTCTGCCCGTTCAAGGTACAGAACGGGTCTCCAGTTAGAATGTGCTCCTGTTTTAACAAAATAAACAATCAATAGAAAATGACTTTACATCTTTAGCCCTGAGGAAGACAGCAATTGCTATTTTATGATGCTGTAAAAAGCATTGATTACCAACCTTGTGTCATAGCACTTCATCACATAGGTGGGAGAAGAGAGCAACAATAGCCGCGTATTCAGTCATATCTGCGGATAAACCGGGCCCTGTCTACGTACAACAGTGAAAACATCTCCCAATTGTTTTACACCAAAGACAGTAGCGTCACACTGCGTGACCTTATTACCGCCGGTAACCATGGTGATTTGATCTGTTCCTTGTGGTTATTAGTCCGCTCTCTCTGCCTCCCGTTTTCTGACTGACATAAACTGCGGTGACGTGGGTCGAGCCACGTCACCGCAGTTTATATCCGCTCTCTCACACACACACGTCACCCTGTGAGGCTCTGCTGCAGAGCACATGGCTGAGCAGGTGGCACTGGGAGCGCCAGTGGGACTTGAAATGCTGTCAAATATTTATCCAAACTGGCGTTAGAAACTCATAACTTCACCGGCATTAACCAATAAAAATACGTATCTATCTCTTTGTGTTGGGTGGGCGTCATTTTCTATAACTGCAAATACGCCGACTTCTGTGATAACGGTATATAGAATGTCTATACTTGATTAAGTATATACACGTATCTCTGAGCGTACCAAAGAAGCATTTTCCTTTGTTTTGCTTTTTTTTGTTTGTTTTTTTTGTCTCCGTGCCAAAGACAACTTTTGCCGAGCGCAGACCTTGATTTCGTGGTCCCATGCAAAGCATTTGCAGTTCATTGTAAGTCAACAATAGACGTCTTTGTCTGTGTTATCACAACTCTGGAGGGGGGTTGTGCTTGTGCTGTTTCTTTTTTTTTTTTTTTTTTTTTGCCAAGGCCAGCGCCGTGTCCAACCGAAACGAGAGTGGATTCTTGTCGGACAGACCAGGGGCACAGAAATGATCCCATGGAATTGATTCGCATTCCATTCTTACTCTAACAGGATCCTTGGATGTACTTTTCCCCACATGCCCTGCAGTACTGTTAATGAAACAAGCAATGTTGTTTTTGTGAAACATTCAATGGATTACACAGTGGGTGATATTACATTGGTTTCTAATTCAAATCATCAATATACAGTAGGTCAGTATAAATGTTAAAAGAAGGCCCGGTTATACTTTAGATCCTGGTAACTATGTAGGTGATGTGTCGGCGTGGGTTGCCTTGTTCCTCTTTTATTTGGGGGAATTCCTGGCACAACCCGCCAGTCACATGTTTAAGAACTTACTACACGTGGTTGTCTGAGCTGAGTGGAAGGGAGAACAGGTGCAAGGGGAGGGGTCCGACGAAACAGGGAAGACAGAGTGACCAGGCAAGGGAAGAAACGGCCTTATAAAGGAGTGGATATTTAAACTGTCATTTGGGTCAGCATAAAAAAAATAGAGGAATATTTCTATCCAACTGTCAATAAATAAATGTACTTGAATTGAAAATGGGATTTAGGGGCGTCATTCATTATCCGAAACAGGGGAAATAAGTTGCCCTATTCGTGGTGATTGGACTTCTTTACCTTATAGCGTTGCTCTAGTTGAACTTATGACGACGTTATGAGCACGTTACAAATAACTCACCACAGTTAAATTTTCAGCGATTTACCGAAACTATTTTTGTTCCATGGAAGTCCGGTTTTAAAAAGTACAGAGTGCTGCAGCCTGGACTCTGTGTCGTTCCCGGGCCAAGTCGCTCAAACCCAAATCCGAACAGGGTTGCATTCCACCGCGTGGCTCCGGTTTTTCGAACGTCGGTTCAGATTTCTCTCGGGTCTCTTGATTTCACGTCTCGTATTTAGGATACGTTTGACGCACATACTGCCCGAACGGTCAAAGTTTGAACTCTCCATGAACGCCCTTTTCTAGTCCTCCTCTAACGTCGGAGGGAGGGGGGCTGCCCCAGCCGAGCCCCTGTGAGGGCCATAGATCTGGCCTGGCTGGCGAAGGGTTCCCGTGCAAGCTCTATTGTTCCCGGGAGCGAGCGTGTGGGAGCAGGCCCGCGGAGGAGGTGCATTCTGTGTCATTAACGCATTAAAATCCGCCGGCTTTGCGGAAGGATGAACCCCGTAGCCCGGTGCAATTGCATATATTAGCGTTTCAATGTGAAACTCAGAGGCCCAGTGTTGATTTGATGCGTGATTGCAATCTCAAAGCATTGTTCCGCAGATGATTATGCGGGAAAATAATTGGGTTAGGTGAAACCACGGCGGCGCTTTGTCTTGATGCGCATCCGGCCAGAAATGCATAATGCACACAAACACGTCGAACAGACGAGCAGGCCGCGCCACTCTCTCGTTCGCTGGGAAAAAGAAGCGCATTTTCCATCAAGCTCTCGAACCTATTCACTGACTGTAATTCGAACAAAGAATTGATTAAAAAAATATGTCTATCATGGACGGCGGGGTAATCGGTCTGTTAGTTGACCGGTCTGTTTGCCGGTTTCCAGGTGACGGCCCTTCACTTGTCATTTGCCTGGAAACGTCTGCCCATCTTTAATTAGTGCGGCGTTTCTCTTTTGATCAGGCTTTGAGACGGACGCTCTGTTGCCAGGCTCCTCAGACGGGGTGGAAACTAATCAACCTGCCCAGGCGAAGGGCACGGCTCCGTCTGCCCCCGCCGCCCCCTGCCCTTCTGAAGCCGACAGCTTAATGCGGCTTACACCCTTTTATCCTCAAAACAAAGAGATGCCCCGGAAAAGTGCATTTTGATCTGTTTACCTCTGTGCACACACACACACACACACAAACCTCCGAGATGCTGCTCTTCCTTTCAGCTTTTTCCAGACACCCATGCAACGACCTGAGTCTTTCTTTGAAAGGCTGGTTTTCATTGGCGACAACATTGGTTTTGAAACCTAAACCGGCAGGCTGCTCTATGGGTGAAGTTTCACCGGAGAAAGAAATGTTGTTACAAATGTCGGTACAAATACCGTATAGCCACAACAGGCTTCGAAGGACATCGTTATCCACGTTTGAGTAGTTGGAATAAGCGAAGCCTTCTTTTTGAGACTTACTTATCACAGAGGAGAAATTGGTTTTAGCAGGGCCGGAATAAGTAAAACACGGGGGTGTGTTTGTCAACTCCGGCCCATCTCCAGACAACAATGCTGTGCTGTGTGCCCATGTATAGGGACTGTAATGGCCTTTGTTGTTTGTGGTTGGGTTCAGCATCATTCCTGTCACGGCATCACTGCCGAGGTCAGCGAGCATATGCATACCCACCACGTTTAACTCTGGTTGTCTCAGTAGTTCTACTTACACTGATATGACTGACCCTTCAAAGTAAAAGTCCTCCAAATCAAGTATAAATGACTTGATATTAGGGATCAAAACCGCTGGACCTAGAAGTTATGGAGCGAGCTTAAACCCAGTGTTATTGACAAATGTGCATATGATAATACACATGCGATTATTAAATTTTAGTCGTACAAAAGTCAACAAACTTATTTCACTACTTTGTGTGAGAAACCCTTACAATAATAGGTAAAAAGTAGAAAGTAGCGGGTTTTGCAGATACATTTCCTGGAGTAAAAAGTCAACAAGGTGAGGTATTTGCTTTGCTTTGACGGGAATGAGTATACATTCCCCAGGAATGAAATGACAAAATCATTGCCAAATAGACCAAGATCAAAAGTCTGCTGTTAGTGACCGTTATCCCTAGTCCTCTGTTGTTGACGCCCATCATGTCAGTTTTTCCCCAGAAGGGGAACGAGCGAAAGGGATTTTGTTTGCCGACAAACAATAAACTATTAAATAATCCAGTCATTTCTGGAGCTAAATAGATGTGGTTTCCTAAATGAATGAATGGATTTTTTAGTGTCTGGACAAGGGGACCCATTTCCCGAGGTACTGTAGGTGCCTTGGCCCCCTGAGGGTCTGTCAAGGAACTGCAGGTGGTCTGCAGCAATATTATTATTATTATTATTATTATTATTAATAATAATAATAATAATAATAATAATAATAATAACGTTTATTTCTTGTAAAACAGGCTGATTTTTACTTTACATTACTTTAGTTTGATCCTTATTTATTGATGTAATTATTTTCAGTGTGTGAGTGGAAGATTCGCTCTTTTTCCCCGGAGCGACTCGGGTCATCTTAGATCCGTTCCTCCGCGAGTCACCGCATCGCGGGTGCGAACTCAGCCCCAAGTTGGAGCCCTCCTTCCCAGATTCGGAGCGGGATATTGATCCGTGGCGGTCACGTGGTTGCTGGGGAACGGCGGGTTGCCGGCGCACGGCTCGGCGGCGCACAGCGCGCCTGCCGGTCGCCAGCGCCCACCCCCGTTACGCGGGGGTTATGAGGTAATAGCGCACCCGGGGAGCCCCGTCGTGACGCGTCGCTCGGCGGAACAGTCGGCGAATCTCTCCAGGATGGACGGGGTGCGAGCGGCTGCCTCCGGAGTTGACGGCGCGGGGGAAAGTGCGGAGGAGAAGTACCGGGCGGTCGCCCGTGACACCGCGCTCAGCACGCTGCTCGCCGTGGCCGTGTACGTGGTGGTCAAAGTGAGCCTGGACGGCTTCCGACAGTGGCGGGCCCGGATTCCCGTCCTGGTCGTGGGATCGGGACCCGTGGGGCTGACCGCGGCGCTGGTCGCTGTCCGCTCGGGTAAGGTGCTGAAGCTCACCGTGCTGGACGAGCGGCACCGGAGCGCCCTGCTCTGCCGGCCCCAGCAGATCGCCCTGGACCCCCGCAGCGTGGGCTTCCTGCTGGGGCTCGGCGTGGACTTTGACAACATGGAGGGGTGCTGGCACGACGAGCACTTCTTCACCAAGATAGGAGTGTTCCAGGAGCATCTGCTGAGCATCCTGGAGCAGAAGAAGCACAGGGTGGAAATCCGAGTTCACCTGGGCACCAAGGTAGAGGCAGGGTTTATGTGCTGTTAATTCCATTGTTATTATTATTATTATTATTATTATTATTATTATTATTATTATTATTATTATTATTATTATAATTATTATTATTATTATTATTATCAGACCAGTAATTCAAAACCAAAACGAAAATTTAGTATAATACTCAGTTATTTAATACATTTTGCTTGCTTGCCTTTTACCTGATTATTATTACTACTGTTACTATTGATTGTCTCAACACTTTGAGTTGCATGTTGTGTATGGAAGTGGTATACAAGTAAGGGTTATAATAATAATAATAATAATAATAATACTAATACTAATAATAATAATAATAATTATTATTATTATTATTATTATTATGTATCTACATTTTCCATACATATCAACCCGATATAAGCTATACACTGTATAAGATGTCTGATTCCATGTCTCAAAACACACAGGACCCATCATTTTGATATAAACAAGTGGTTAACTTGGAGAGAGAGGGGGGACAGGGGAGGTATACCTCTCAGTTACGACCTCACATTTCAATCACTGGGGGGTGTTTGTGTCTTCACAGTCTCTCAAAACACAAACCTTCCCAAGTGGTAGCAATTACAGGCAGTAGGCGTCTGTATGCAATGACTCAGGGAGGCATTCGATAACCATCACCAGTGATAAAGATCTCCTTGTCTTTTTTTGTGCCTGGCAGCCCCCCCACCCCACCCACAGATCCCACCCCTGTGCAAGAGCCAACATTCTTCACAGATTTTTACATCTTGCACGGCACCACCAAACATCCTCTTACATATAAGCTGGTAATACAGATAATGGAACTTTTTCTTCTATCCAAACAATGATTTTGTATGGGCGGTAAATATTTGCGACTGAAAAACGCGGCTTATTACTAACACTTGACTCTGTGGATTAAGACATGCGATGCTGCAAATCTCTTAAAGCTTCATGGGATAACACCATATTAGATAATGTTAAGCTGAGCACATTTGAAAACCTGTTATGTAAGTCGGCCTCAAACCTAAAGAGAGTCCTAGTCCGGCTTCTTGTTGACCAGTCCAAAGACAGATGTTATCTCAGTGGAGAAAATCCAATCCAAATGTATTCTAAAAACACCCAAATTGAAAGTGTTTTTTTTTTTTTTTTTAATCTAACCCTGATCCTCCTCTTAAAGTACTAGTTAAAGCTTACAAATCGGTGTCACCACTGGTGGAATCCTAAGCAGCACTCATTGAAAAGAATATCTGATCCCACATGAGGGCGATTTCTCTAAAGCGGACATTTCTACACACTCAAAGAATTGAGTGGTTGCACGGCGACAAAATTGCAAATGCTTTTCCGGTGACATCAAAAAGGTTCTCCTCATATGTATGGCTCTCACGGCTTGAAACAAGGGAGCAACGTCTCAAACCTTCTTAACCCTGAGCAGTGATTCTTGCTTAAAATGAGTTGCAGACTGTCCTTGTAAACACTGTGAGTCCCATGTAGGTGGGATATATTTGAATATTCGTAAATTCATAATTTGAGTTTGAAGTCTTGGATCTTAACTCATATGTTGTGTAGCATCAGAAATGTGTTATGTTTCTGCTTCAGCATGGAACTAAATCATAAGTCGCAGATGGTGGTCTACAAATGACCTCACTGGGTGAGACATGTAGCTCTTGGCTTGTTTTGGATTCTTTAACGTGCGTCCAGTGCTTAATAATACGTTACACCTAACACGCCCCTGTATGTTTGCTATCTGCTGCTATCCCCGTTGCATAACAATGTGCCTGGCATTGGCCATGAGCGTTTCTTTCCTTCCGAGCTTCAATGTCATTCCTGTTTGTGGACGCTGTCTTCCTGCCCATTCACTGAGTCACCGCGTTTTAACGATGGGACAAGGTCAAAGGAGGCTTTGATCAAAACAAATTTCCGTTTAATTGAGACTCACTGCCAAGTCCCCCATTTCCCCTTGAGGAGAAAGACATTATGTATGGTGTTTCCCTCTCTTCTGGACTGCGCAGTGGTGTAACAGCTCTGAATTGAAAAGTAGCCCCTGAAGACACCTGTTCTCTGCATCCTAATGAGGGGAGACGTGGATGTAGAAGGATCTGAGTCATTCCAGCGACTGGAATGGAGTCCAGACCGCCCCTCCATCTTCCCTTTCTTCCACCTGCTCTCTTTTGCCTGTCTGGTCATTTACAGCGACACAGAGCTTGTATTTTATTGAGAGTGAGTGAGGCATACATAGAAAGTAGTAATTAAGTGATTGTGGTGGGTGTGTGGTGTGGTTTAAGCAGCCACATCCGTCTTGGGTCTAGGTAATTGGGCCCAGGATCAGTGTGGCTGTACGCCTGTGGCTTATTGGAGTAATCGATGAGCAACAGGTAAAAACCCCATCCCCACACACACAGGAGAGGAGCCCATGTCTTGACATGTTGTCCATCTGCTCCGGGCTTGTTCCACCTTGCCGACTCTCTACAATAAAACTGGTGTGTTTTCAACGTCACCGCCTGTTCCAGAGTTGTGGCAGGTGTGGCTGTTTAAACCACACCAGCCACCACACCACAGTGATCTAGGAGCTTTGCAATTAGCACAAGACCACCACAGCCAGAGTGAACATCTGTAGTTAGTGGACTGTTGAAGAAAGAATACATTTTGAACTGTGAAGCTGTTGTCTTCTCGGGCTCATATAACACAAATAATAAAGATTTTGATCTAAAATATAGTGTTATATGAAATTTTGAAATACCTTCTGGCCCACATGGTTAGTCAGTTTGGTGACATTTCCCCCATTCTAAAACATTTCCCCCAGTCTCCCAAGATTTCCGCCGTCTTTCCGGATGTTTTTTAAGCACATGGGTGCCTGCCATACCTGTTTTATTCAGTAACTGCCGTATTGAGTGGACACATTGGAGTGACGTGTAGTGATTGACATTTGAATTTTTGCCGGACGTTATTGTGATACTCCCATCCCACCCTTCTCTACCGTATCTGCCTCCCGACACTGCAGTTCACGGAGGAGTTCCTGCGTCGGATCCCGCGTACCGAGTGGCCACGCGTGATCGTGGTGGCGGACGGATCTTGCGGCGACTCCTGCTCCGTCCTGGGCATCAGCTCCGACTACACCGTGGAGTCCTGCCACGCCTATGGAGCCAACGCAACCATAGAGAGACTGGACCAGAGACAGGTCTGGACGCGCACACGCAAGCACGCACGCACACGCACACACACACACACGCAAAAAACAATACGTTGGGTATTGTATCAACAGTGAGGATATTCCAAACAGGAAATTTGCAGGAGGAACAAAGGGGGGGACTCGTTTTTGCCCGCGGAGCTGACCTGAGCAAACTAATATGAGCCGAGAGATCATCATGCACAGTTGAACCCCGTCTGCGGCACTGGCCTCATTCTGGTCTGTTCGTTGAACCTGGAAGGAGCAGCTGTTGCGCCGATGTTGCTGTGGTGCTGGCGATAATGAATCAACTGTTCTTTTCTCCGGGGATATAGTGACTGTGAGCGCCGAACATCAGAATGGTGCTTGTAAGCTCTCGTGTATCCTTTGACAAAGGTCATCATGGGTCACTGTACAAACAGGATGTTCTCGGTATGATGACTCA
The DNA here is from genome assembly GCF_960531495.2 of Zeus faber. Taxonomy (NCBI): domain Eukaryota; kingdom Metazoa; phylum Chordata; class Actinopteri; order Zeiformes; family Zeidae; genus Zeus; species Zeus faber. The sequence continues at coordinate 18,002,289 of NC_137201.1, read as the reverse complement.
CTGATATTACCTAGCGGGACAGAACAGATTAATTTCTAATGGAGGGATGTGAGTTTACAGAGGGATCAGGTCAGAGAGATGTTTGCTTGCTCGCAAACAATCATGCTTTGTTCAAGGAGACACATCTGTGAAAACAAACCTTGAATTTGAAGATGACAAGCCATGTCTGAAAATAGAGTAGGAGTAGTGAGAGAAACATTCAGCCCCATACATCAGCATCACATTTGCACTTGAATATGTAATAGAATATATATATTTTTTTTTTTACACCCTCCCTTTGCATAACATTGCGATGGGTGATAATCCCAAAAAAGGGGTCCAAGTCTTGATTCACCTGGACATAATCGGACAAGTGTAAAAATTAAACATTTTTAGAAAAGCCTGTACTTAGACTTGGTTGAGTCTCACCCCAGAGTCAAAGTCAAAATAATAATAATAATAATAATAATAATAATAATAATAATAATAATAATAATTATTATTATTATTATTATTATTATTATTGTTGTTGTTGTTGATATTATGATTATGGTTATTCTGATGATGATGATGATGATGATTATTATTATTATTATTATTATTATTATTATTATTATTGTTATTAAATCAACAGTAAATCTGAAAAATCACAAAAAATGGACTGTAAAACATAAAAATAGCAACAATGAAATAAATATATACATACAATGTTTTTCAACTCATATATACATTCAAAAACATTAATAATTATACCGACACACAAATAAAATACAATTTAAGTTCAAGACGCCTCATCCAAAATCATGTTTTCCGGTAAAAGTCGATTTGTAATTCAAGATTTAAAAGACAGCACTGACTCAGTCAGCCCCATTTCTTTAGGCAGGCCGTTCCAGAGAATATTGACGTCAAATGTAATTTTATTCACACATAACCATGAGGCACTAAGATTAACATGGATTGATACGGAAAAATCACGCCTTTAAAATGCCAGTTCACGAAAATAAGAAATAGCCAACGTATATTTCCTTTAATATGGGATGTGACACACTTTTCAAAGTGCACATTTTTGGTTTGAAGACCCACTGTGACCTCTCGACCCACAGCAGCCTGTACCAGGTCGCTGCCCCAGGTCCTGTGGAGGTGGTGTGGGGTCGGCTTCTCCTCTCGGGCGACTCAGTGAGACTTTATTGTCCACGCACTTCCTGTACTTTATTTACCTCCTTGGATATGACCTGGTTAGCTATTCCATCTATTCCATCCCACCTCCTTCTCATACCGCCCATTCATCCACACACTCTTTTTTTCTTTCTTTATCCTTTAAAAACAAGTAATTTTTTCATATTTTTCATATTTTTCATACCTTGAAAAGATCTGTAATCCTCTCCTCCGGTAATAGCTGAAAAGGACACTAAACACAGCAGTAAAACTCAACCATTTTTGAGCAAATTATCAAATGGCAACCTTGAGAAAAAGACTCTTTTCACCGAAGGTTTTACACCTTTGTTTACCAAACTTCGGTCTCACCCTCCCATCATCATAAATATATTGAATAAATCCACAGAAACACCGTTTTATTCACAGAGACACAGACAATCAGACGACTCGTCTGATGGAGGAGATTATATTAATCAGACAATTTCTAAAGAGTCGCCTTGACAAAGTATTCCATAATGGTTGGATTTTCTAGAAGAAGATATGATGAAATAACTTAAGAAAAACTTTAATCCCCAGAGGGAAATTCAGATGTGACTGCAGAAAAAACAAACCCGAACAAACAGTGCGGTTGAGAAAAAGGTACAAATTAAAAATAGATGAGAAATAATAAATATGCACAAATCTACCAATCCAAGTAGAACATGTCCCATTATGAATACTTATCATAAGAGTTGCATTTAGTTACTGCCACCCCTGGTCTATTGGTTTACATACAGTATAGTGGACAGGAGGCCTTTAAGCTTGTTTATTTGTCTTCTATAGAATTTCTGTCAGGTCCACTTCACTAGATATGATTTATTGCTATAACCATGGCAGCAAATATGACAGTAATGTTATCCCTGCAACCTGTGAATTTTATTAGGGATAGCATCTGTTGTCCATCCTTCCTCTCTCTCCGTTCCTCTCTCTACCGGGCTCCGTGTGACCTCCCTCTCTCCCGCCACTCCTCAGGTTCCCACTCCGGAAATCCGAGCCCACAGCCTGTACTTTGACCTGTCTGCGTACGGGGTGGAGGCGCTCAGGGAGCATCGAAACCCGGCGGCGAAGCCCGGCTTCCACCTGAAGATCTACGGCACCTTCAGGAACCGATACATGTCGCTGGTTTGTCCCGCCACCGACACCAAGATGGTCCGCTTCCTCCGACACACCGCCAACGCCTCCGTAAGCCTCCTCTCGCACTGTGGATGGTGTCGTTTGGAAGAATGTGCCTGTTGATGAATATGAATAGATTTGGTTTGGAAATGAATCTAATGATTGGGATGGCTGATGAAGTCTTTGTGTACATGATGCTGGGTATGATTTATTATATTGTGTTTCCATTTTCATTATACCGAGGAGAGCGAGATAATAATAACTTTGGCGACAGCACAGCGCTGCGTTTTCTACCTACTTACGATTATGCAGTTGCATCCATTATTGTGTGTGTGTGCGTGCGTGCGTGCGTGCGTGCGTCCGCGTGTGTTCCCATAAGCGTCTCTGGCCATGGGTGTTTGTGGAAAGAAGGATGGGGAGATAAAGGAAATAGATAATGGAAAAGAGGGAGTGTAGCGAGGCACCATCCGTGTGTGTGTGTGAGAGAGAGAGAGAGAGAGAGAGAGAGAGAGAGAGAGAGAGAGTATTTAGAGGCCATCTGTAGCCTGCTGTGCACAACAGGGAGTAAATGGAGGGTAGAATCATCCAATCAGCATCCTTCACAGCTGTTTGACTCCTCTGCCCAACAATGCCGATCACACACAGTGAACAGTGTGTATTGCAGTGTGCACTTTGTTATTTTGGGCTTTTTCTCTGAAACGCAGCGCGGACCATGCGTCTGCACGCTAAGAATTCACAACAACAGGTGTGTGCTTCTCGAGCCTTCTAGGACCTCTTGTTGCTACGTGGGCGGCCATCTGCATGCACTGTTACTTGGTAACAGATGAATGTGCTCACGGTGGTCAAAGAACGGCGGAGTTAGAAGCTGAGGGAGAGAGAGAGAGAGAGAGAGAGAGAGAGAGAGAGAGAGAGAGTAAGAGAGAGAGCGAGAGAGAGTTAGAGAGAGAAAGAGAGAGTTAGAGAGAGAGCGAGAGAGGGAGAGAGAGAGAGAGAGAGAGAGAGAGAGCGAGAGAGGGAGAGAGAGAGAGAGAGAGAGCGAGAGAGGGAGAGAGAGAGAGAGAGAGGGAGAGAGAGAGAGAGAGAGAGAGAGTTAGAGAGAGAGTTAGAGAGAGAGTTAGAGAGAGAGCGAACGAGAGAGCGAGAGAGAGAGAGAGAGAGAGAGAGAGAAAGAGAGAGAGAGAGATATTTGTCACTCAAGTCCAGCTCTATAAACTGTGTAATTAGAGGAAAGAGAGATTTCCATACCAATGTCACATACCCAATCAAATATCTGCAAATGGTAATAAGTGTCAAACATACACCGCATTCCAAATTTTTATGCAAATGATATTTTTCTCTGATTTTCCTAAATCGTCGATGCAAATGACAGTCAGTATAATTTTCAAGTCATCAACCGTTAGGGTATAATTTGAATGTTATTGAACAAACCTCCCAATGATAACAGTATCTCTTTCAAAAATAAACTCAAAATGCACTGTTCCAAATTATTATGCACAACAGAGTTTCAAAACATTTTATAGGTTGTAAAGTACTGAAAATGGTCATTTGTTGAATGTGCAGCATTAGGAGGTCATATTTACTGAAATCAAAAGCTATTTCAATCAAAAACATCTTAACAGGCCAAGTTACATGTTAACATAGGAGCCCTTCTTTGATATCACCTTCACAATTCTTGCATCCATTGAACTTGTGAGTTTTTGGAGAGTTTCTGCTTGAATTTCTTTGCAGGATGTCAGAACAGCCTCCCAGAGCTGCTGTTTTGATGTGAACTGCCTCCCACCCTCATAGATCTTTTGCTTGAGGATGCTCCAAAGGTTCTCAATAGGGTTGAGGTCAGGGGAGGATGGGGGCCGCACCATGAGTTTCTCTCCTTTTATGCCCATAGCAGCCAATGACACAGAGGTATTCTTTGCAGCATGAGATGGTGCATTGTCATGCATGAAGATGATTTTGCTACTGAAGGCACGGTTCTTCTGGTTGTACCATGGAGGAAAGTGCTCAGTCAGAAACTCTATATACTTTGCCGAGGTCATTTTCTCACCTTCAGGGACCCTAAAGGGGCCTAGCAGCTCTCTCCCCATGATTCCGGCCTAAACAAGACTCCGCCACCTCCTTGCTGACGTCGCAGCCTTGTTGGGACATGGTGGCCATCCACCAACCATCCACTACTCCATCCATCTGCACCATCCAGGGTTGCACGGCACTCATCAGTCTTCCTGTATTTCTGGGCCCACTGCAACTGTTTCTGCTTGTGAGCATTGGTTAGGGGTGGCCCAATAGTAGGTTTATGCACAACTGCAAGCCTCTGGAGGATCCTACACCTTGAGGTTTGAGGGACTCCAGAGGCACCAGCAGCTTCAAATACCTGTTTGCTGCTTTGTAATGGCATTTTAGCAGCTGCTCTCTTAATCCCATGAATTTGTCTGGAGCAAACCTTCCTCGTTATGCCTTCTTCACGAACCCGTCTGTGCTCTGAATCAGCCACAATCTCTAGACAGTACGATGATCACGGTTAAGTTTTTGTGAAATATCTAATGTTTTCATACCTTGTCCAAGGCATTGCACTATTTGAGGCTTTTCGGCAGCAGAGAGGTCCTTTTTCTTTCTCATATCGCTTGAAACCTGTGGCCTGCTTAATAACGTGGAAGGTCCTTCTTAAGTAGTTTAATGGGGCTCACCTGGCAAACTATTTATCACAGGTGTCTGAGATTGATTTCAGTGATCCAAAGAGCCCTGAGACACAATACCAACCATGAGTTGAATTGAAAAACAAAAAATGCAATGTTTAGGACACTTAAATACAATTTGCATAATAATTTGGAAGGCAGTCATAGCACGACAGTATAAAACAACCTTCACACATGTACACACGCAGGGGGGGTAGACGACATTGATGTATGGTATTAGACATACAGTATACAATATACGGTATTAGACAGTTCCCCCGGTAGCTTCTCATTTTCCGTGGGAAGTGAAGAGAGACCCCTCATCACACCCCTCCGTGTCACAGATCATGAAGAACATCTTCCACCAGTCCTTCAACGCCTACAAGACGGACATCGAGCCCCGCCTCAACGACGTGACGCTGCACCACATGCAGTGCAGCCGCCGGCTGTTCGAGGTGCAGCTCTCCCACCGCCACGTCAGCGCCGCCTACATCCAGGGGGACAACGTGGCCGTCACCGTGGAGGGGGAGGCGGCGCGGGTCCTCAACTTCGACACGGGTATGTGGGGGTTTCGAAGCGGCGCGTTCCAAATTCTTTGTTTCTTCCATAATGCGCACGGTTGAAGTTTGGGAAGTGTCATCCCCTGATGCTTCTTAGGGACGCCTGACTGTATATACAGTATATTTAAAAAAAGACTTCAGGAAAGTGGAAGAAGATCGAAATATCCTACTGTGTGTGAGTCACTATCTATATGTATCTATATGTATTTTTGTGTGTGTGTGTGTGTGTGTGTGTGCACGTGTGCATGCGTGTGTATGTGTGTATGCGTGTGTGTGTGCATGTGTGTGTGTGTGTGCATGCGTGTTTTTGTGTGTGTGTGTGTGTGTGTGTGTCTGATGTGTGTGTGTGTATGTGTTTTTGTGTGTGTGTGTGCATGTGTGTGTGTGTGCATGCGTGTGTATGTGTGTGTGTGCGTGTGTTTTTGTGTGTGTGTGTGTGTGTGTGCATGTGTGCATGCGTGTGTATGTGTGTATGCGTGTGTGTGTGTGTGTGTGCATGCGTTTTGATGTGTGTATGCGCGCGTGTTTTTGTGTGTGTGTGTGTGTCTGATGTGTGTGTGTGTATGTGTTTTTGTGTGTGTGCATGTGTGTGTGTGTGTGTGCATGCGTGTGTATGTGTGTGTGCGTGTGTGTTTGTGTGTGTGTGTGTGTGCATGTGTGTGTGTGTGTGTGGATGTGTGTATGCACTTGTGTGTGTGCATGTGTGTGTGTATGTGTGTGCATGTGAGTGTGCATGTGAGTGTGTGTATGCCTGTGTGTATGTATGTGTGTGTGTGTGTGTGTGTGTGTGTGTGTGTATTTGTGTGTGTATGTGTGTGTGTTTGTGTGTGTGTGTGTGTATTTGTGTGTGTGTGTGTGTGTGTGCTTGTGTGCATGCGTGTGTGCATGCGTGTGTGTGTGTGTGTGTGTGTGGCCGCGTGCGTCAGCTTTGTCGTGTTTGTTTGTGCTCATGTGTGTATTATATGAACCTGAGAAACTATCAATACAAACGAAAGTCACAACATCTTCTCCGATGCGGCGTGGGGTCTCAAAATTCAGATAACTGATTTTGAATTTATGGATGATGGATGTAGACTGTAATGCAGATTGGAAAGATTTGTTGTTTCGTTGTCCCGCGCTCACCCCATCCCGTCTGCTATACCATAATGTGATAATGTCGCACAGTATTATCTCTGTTTTTCGTATTGGACCTTAATGCATGTGCGTTTTTGAACAAATATAAACTCTTGACGAGAAGCGATGCAACCGCGTAATGTAGGATGATACGTATATGAAATGTGAACCACAACATGTGATAACGATTTACTCTTAAAGTGTTTTGTGTGAAACTACGCACGACTGCAGTCAACGTTGACCTTTTAAGTCATCTTAAGAGTTTGTCGGCAGGCTCCAGGCAACATGTATTTATTTATCTTGGCGGTTTTACGGTAGACTTACAGGAACGTTACGCGGCGTTTGTCCGCTGTGAAGGGTCGCCGACACCGTGCGTCTCCCTCCCCCTCCCCCAGGTTGCGGGGTGAACCTGGGGATGCGCGGCCTCGAGTCCTTGGGGGTCTTCATCTACAGAACGGCCACGGCGATGGACCAGAGCGACGTCCTGGAAGCCCTGTCGGCCAAAATCCAGCACTCCAGGCGGGTGGCGGAGAGCTTCAAGCAGACGGGCCTGGTGCACTCCATGTACGAGTAGAAGGAGAAACGGAGAAGCGGGAGGTTTCAGAGACGTTCCCGCTGGGGGGGGGGGGGGGGCGACGTTGTTGACGGACGATGTCGAAACCAATTCGGAAATGCACCGCGGGTGAGTGTATTTGAGCTCTCCCGCGAGTTTAAAAATGAACGTGTGGGTGGCCGGCGGCTGCCGCGGACGGAGCCGCCGGACCTTCTGTCGGGCTTCGGGAGGGTCGAGCGGATGGGAAATGGAATCGTCTACACGTGCGTCTCCTCATCGGGAAGAACCGTCTGCGATCCGACGGTTCAAATCGCTCCAAATCGGAGATTCAACATCAGCTGAATCGTTAAAAAATAACGTGTGTATAAATCAAACTTTGCAGGGATGTCATTCTTTTATACGGCTATGACATCACACACACCTGGGGAAATGCGTGCTAAGCAATGGGAGGGATGAAAGTTCACTTCTGAAATGAAAGATGTCTGTCCATCCCGGCAGGTAACGAATGCATCGGGACGATTTTCTTTTCCTGCCCGACTGTTATCCAGCGTGCGGCGTGACATCATAAATGCTGATGAAAAAGAGTTTCGATTAGAGGTAAAGGAACTTGTGATTGTGCGTACGTCTGTGGTTCACCATGCTGACCAAAGTGCTGCGTTGACGTTGTTCCCTCCTGAGACTTTGTTGGATCTGAAAAGACTATTTTGATGTGGCAGAGACACAATGAAAAACGCAAGGTGATCGAGAGGGGATTCCCGATTCCCACTCCCACACGCTCTGAAATATGCTTTCCTTTCATGACTTGTGGTGGATTTGATTTCCTGTGGGGTTTTTTTCAACCCCCCCCCCCCCTTTCAAACATGTTTTTTTTTTTGTGGTTCAACCGCACCATGGGCCTTATCGCAAGATAATAAAAACTTGCAGGCGCATTATCTGATGTCAGTGCCTCAGTTGATTACTTTTTCAAATGAGCAGAAGGGGTTTACCAGTTTGCGTTAAAAAGAGACAAACAAAACCCGACCAGTTATGGTTTCCTGACCTTGTTGAAGTGCCAAGAACAAGCCTGAAAGTGACCACGTCAATATAATACAAACAGAATGTATTATTATTTTTTTATCATTTCTGTTCGTTTGCTTAATAAAACAGGTCTCCAGTCCAAAACGTCTCTTTGTTTGTGTAGATTTTTGTCGAATGTGTTTTTTTTATTTTCATAATGTAAAAAAAAAACCTCACCCTTTAAAATTTCAATTTCAATTGAAATGCGTTTTTTTCTTATGCTGCACCACACCGCCCTCTAGTGGTACAACGTGCTCCCTCCATCTGCTTAACCTTTGTCTAACCTATTCGTTTAAAAACATGTACAGCCATATACAGTATCAATACGACAGCGTTTTTAAAAATAAATAATGTAAGGATGTAATTTCATAAACCCATAATTTTGGGCTTTTTGACCGGGATACAAAACCTGGATCCTAAGGGAGTTCAATGTCACAGGGACGATACTTAGTGATGACTCGGCTGAACACATTTTCTATGTAAAATAAAAATAAAAAAAAAGGATACACAATCTTAAAAAAAAACACCAATCCAGTTCTGCAATATATCAGAGTAAAGCAGACCTGATAACGTTCAGAAATATGCGTCACATTGACTGCACACCATCACACTACCTGAGAATGATGGAAAGTAAAAAAAAGAAAATGAGACTGACAAACGAAACCTTTTTCGAAAATTAAACACCGCAGGTTTAAATATCAATCAAATCACTTCTCTAAGCATTTAGGTTATTGAATATTTCGGTCGGGACCACGGCACGGGTCCACACTCTCTCCAGCGGGCTGATTTAAAGCAGTGGGCCTATACTTTATCCTGTTTGGTGATAAATTGCTCCTCGTGCCACTCCGCAAAAAGCGGGAAGAAAAAGGTTGAATGAGTCACTTTTGGGTGGTGATTTAAGGGCCCGAGGAAAACAATCCATTTGTTTTTGGGGTTTTTTTTTTACCGAAGATTTTCCAATTAATTCGGTGCCAATCAAATTCCACTCGAAGGTGAACGAGAATGAACTGGGGGCAGGAAGCAGAATTCCCCGCGGACCCAGTGTGAACGTGTCACAGCAGCTAGCGCCGCGACATACGAACAGTTAATGTGATAAATATAATTATTCTGTCTCCTTGTCTCCAGGTCACGGCAGCAGCCATCGCGCAAAAATGTAGCACGACGTCCGAGGCTTTTACTGTTGTATTTAATATTTTATCCTTTTTTTCGGGATATGCTTTTAGTTTTTAACCGCCGACCCGCTGACTCCCCCTTCTCAAGACATTTGTATCATGTATTGAAAGAAGTAAAGGTTTTGGGAGGCTTTTGGGAAGAGTGTGTCCGGGTTTTAAGAATGTCCTGCCGGGTGGTGTGAATATATAGTATATATATAAATAATAATAATAATTATTATTATATATAAATTCTCTCCTTTGTTTGATGTTGTCTGAATCAAATGAATGTTTTCCTTTTTTTTTTTTTGGGCGTTGAACTGTAGAACTTGTAGTGGACGTGAAGCTGGCGTCACGACGCAACGCACGCTCTATTGTCTATCTACTACCATGACGACAGGGCGGCGGACGCCTCGGTAACGGAAGGTAAATGACGTTACCGTCACGTTGACGCGGTCAAACCTTTCACTTGTCAAGGGAAAAGTAGGATCCAACCAGTTGATAGTGGATTAAAAGATTTGTTTTCGGACGGACACTTCTTTTACAGAATGCTAAACAGCTCCGGGCCCCGAGCCCGGGTCGATAGAGGTGACGCGGGGGTGACCGGCACCGATCTATTTACCGGGGGGGGGGGGGGGGTCGTACCAACCCCGAACCACTTTCCCCGCTCCAACAAAACGGCGCAAAAACTCACCCGCCGCGCGCTGTTTACTTTGCCTAATTAAAAACCAAATAAATAAACAAATAAATAAAAACCCATTCGTTAGCGGCGGCCTCCGAGGGCAACAGCCCGGACCTCTGAACCGGGCCCCCCCCCCCCCCCCGCCCCCCGCCGCCGCCGTGGCGCCGGGCTTTTCATTAGATTAAACACAATAATGAGAAAATCTTTTATCTTTGCATATAATTAACTATGGGATGAAGGACAACTTAATCAATGCCGGGGAATGACAAGTTCGTAAATGAATTAGATCTGCCATGGGGTGGGGGGCTGGGGGGGCTGGGGGGGGGCGATCAATGGCTAAACGTGAAGCAGAGCCCGGGCGTGGTTGTCGTCACGCCCCCAGAGAGAGAGAGATTCTTTTCTCCGCACTTTCGCCTGCACCGCTCCCACCGCCGATCGCGGTTTTTTTTTTTTTTTTTTTTTACCGTTTCTGTGTCCGGGTTTGTGTTGAGTAATAGAAAAAAAAAACAAAAAACCGACCCCCTAATTGGTTTTGATATCGAGTGTGGAAGCTTTGGCTGGAATGCCCGCCGTGATGGACTCGATGGCACAAAGGAGAGCAGATCCAGCGCTTTCGTCCGAGCGGTGGAAGTCGCCGGCCGCGTGGGGGCACTGGCGTCTTAGGAAACACTGCGCAGAGCCGCGCTCCGCGGTGATTTGGCAGAAGCTCAAAGGGTCAAATACGGGAAAATGTTTCTTTGGAGTGAAGCCATACAGTGGAAGAGGGGGGGGGTTCCCCACAAAGAAACTCTCAGACCAGGGATTTATTTTGTATTATTATTATTATTATTTTTATTTTTTTGAAAGAAACAACCTATGTCGTCACCCTGTCATCCAATAAATCAAATAAAGATCATTGCGTGGAAGGAACCGCTTGAGGAACGCGGAGAACCGTCCGCCGGATTCGGTGATTTCCCCAAGAGGAGGCGGCTCACAAATTATTTTTTCTGATTGTGCTGCCCTGGTAAGGAGGACTTTCAACCAGTTCTGCGAGGAATGGATCACGTGCCACAGGCTGATCCCGGGACATTCTTTGAAAAAAGAAAAAAAATGTGTCCTGGGTGAACAAAAATTGTAACGCTATCCAAAAAGAGCGTACATTTAGGAAATCCGAGATGTGTCATTCCACCCACGATCACATTTGAACCTTGACAGTGATGTCATATTTCATAAAGCATGGAATGCAGTATTTCGTTGCAGGGGTTGGAGGGGCTTCCTCTCCGGGTGTGTCGGGGTGTGTTTGAGGGGACGGGGGATGTGCAGCAGCAGCTGGTATTGACGAGCCATCAGCGTGTGTGTGACACTGCGACAGGAAGTCAGTGTCACATGACGGACGTATCGGCACCTTGTCCGCTCACACACACACACAGGCCTCTTGTGTTTGCTGCCAGCAGAAACACACACCGAGTCATTCACACACACACACACACACACACACACACACACACACATACACACATGCACACACTCATACAGGCGCGCACGCACACACACACACGTACACATGTGCGCACACACGCACACGCACGCGCACACACACACACACACACACACACACACACACACACACACACACACACACACACACACACACAGACAGAAGGCTTTGTGCAAAGGTAGGTAAGGTACTGTAGTTATGTTCTTATTCTTTGTTGTCTTTAAAAAGTTCAAAATCAGGCCAATTAGATCATTACATACCATAATACCACACACACATAGGCGCACACTCACACACACACAAATGCGCACACACACACGCGCGTGCACACACATGCGCACATACGTACACACACACACACAGAAGACTTTGTGCAAAGGTAGGTAAGGTACTACAGTATACCATAATACCACACACAAAGGCGCACACTCACACACACACACACACACACGCATGCGCGCGCACACACACATACACACACAAACACACACACACACACACACAGAAGGCCTCATGCAAAGGTAGATTTTACTGTAGGTATGTTCTTATTCTTATTCTTTGTTGTCTTTAAAAAGTTCAAAATCAGGCCAATTAGATGATTACATACCATAATACCATCCTCATAAACCCCCTAAATAAGACCGGATTCAATTTCAGAACTCTTTTTTTAAAGACAAAATACGTTTTTCTTCTCCCCACGTTTTTATTAGGGGTCGGTGTTCATTTTTTCATGACAGGAGAGCGAGCTTTTTCAGGCGTACAATACATTACAACGTAGTCATGGATTTTGTTACAATTTATATTTCAACTAAAAATACTTTGAACAATTTTGAACGTTGTCTGAACCAATATTTGATTATTAGGAAACATCTGCCTCAAATTGTGACCCCTATCCCATCTCTGCCGTCCGCCTTTGGGGGTCTGGTGCCCTGGGTTGAGAATCCCTGCCCTAAAGGATAGATCCACCATTTTTTTCCGCCCAGGCCTTATCAAAAATGTGAGTTCCCGTCATTTATAAGCGTTCTCAGTACAACCCCATGGGGCGAACCATCAACGAAGTGCAGAAGAGTTCTCCAAGCCAGATCAGGCCCAACGTCATCAGAAACGAGGATTTATGCGCGAGAACTCGCCAATCACCAGTCGTAGTGGAGATCAGGAAAAGGAGACGGCGAGGGATAAGGCCGTACACCCTGAGAGCCCCTGCGCAGGCACCGGACCCCCGGGGGGAGAGGGAGAGCGCACCGGCCGCAGAGCCGGAGACGGGGCCCGGTGGGAAGCAGACGGGGTTCACCTGGAGCCGCGGGAGAAATCGGCCTTTTGTCGGGCGGCCCAAGCCCCAGAGGGAGCGATCGGCTTCAGCAAGTACGTGGCAGACGTTTAACCCCCCGAAAAAACACATTGAATCTCCTTTTTTTTTTTTTTTCCGAAAACGGGAACCCCGTGTGACACTGTGAAGCAAAACGTCACAAACGGGGCTTCGACTCTGACTTCCGCACTCATTTGGCTCTTTGTTTGGCTGCATCCGTGCTCACGTTGCACACTTTCTAGTTTCCGCAGGAAGTTGCAGTGCTTCATTTTTTTTTTGCCCTCGAGGTTTATAAAGGCTTTGCGTGTACTGCGGAAATTGTTTAAAAGTACTTCGAAATAACAACAGTGTTATTCAAAACATGTAAAAAAGAAAAAACACTAAGACACGTGAGAGTTTCCCATTTTCAAAACGGAGATTTAGAATTATTTTTTTTATTTTACATTTTTTTTAATACATTTTTTTTTAGGCTCCAAGTTTCTCAATCTTAAAGTTGTGCTTTGAGCAGTTAAATGATGGGAACCAACAATTCACGATAAAAAAAAAAAAAATGCAAGCCCATCTTTTATCCTTGAGAAAAAACCCATCTGCATTAGGTGTTCCATACTGTATATTACTGTAACACTTTTTTTCCAAGCCTAAAACAA
>NC_137201.1:17981292-17986292 GCF_960531495.2 Zeus faber | reverse complement strand
CTAGTTGATGAGGCTTTGCGTGTACAGAGCAGCCAGGGAGATAAGAGGAGGGGTGTGTGTGTGTGTGTGTGTGTGTGTAGGGCAGGGAAGGGGGGGGGGGCATCAGAAAGTCAAGAAACACAACTTAAATTAGGCATGATGGGATGGGAGCGGCAGGACCAGCTAACTGGTGACCCCATGACCCCCCACCCCCCCTTCCGTGTTCCCTCGCTCTCCTCCTTGTCCCTCAATGTTGATCCACCAACCCCCCCCCCCCCCTCTCTCTCTTTCTACTCCTGTCCTCCTGCCCTCTGGGTGCTTGCATGGGTTATCCTTTTCTTCTGCATCATCTGTTGTCTCCAGGTCGGGGGCTGGGGGGGGGGGGGGGGGTCTCACTAGACAGAGAGAGAGAGATAAAGAGAGAGAGAGAGAGATAGAGAGAAAGAGAGATGTCCCTCTCTCCGCTGATATCACTGCGTGTCTCACACTTGTCTCAAATGCCTCTTACTCATCCCTTCTGATGCCTCCCCATCAAGCTGCAAATGAGCAACTGTGACAGGGAGAGAGAGAGAGAGAGAGAGAGAGAGAGAGAGAGAGGGAGAGAGAGAGAGAGACAGAGGGAGACGTAGCGAGGGAAGAGGAAGGGGAACAAGACAAGGGGTGAAGGGGGAATGGGGGTGGGGGGGGGGGGTTGAATTTGAGAAAGCTGTTTATTTTGCAAGGCTGACAGAAAACTCTTCCGAAACGCTGAGCTGGGATCACGTTGAGTAACATAGGCTGTGACTCTTTTTTTTTTTTTTTTTTTTTTCTCTGGTGGGGGGAAAACAGGCGGCTTTGGTAAACTTGGGATGACTTTGGAGTGATGTGGACGCTCCTCATCGCATCAAGGAACGACAGATGAGGAAAACACACCTCAGCACTTCACTGCGAGACAGAGAGAGAGAGAGAGAGAAATACAGAAACAACTAAAAAAATGAGAATGACAGGTCAAACTTTAAATGTTTTGGTCATCTCTGACCCTCTGCCTCTCTGGATCACTTGTTGTTACTTGTGTGTGTGTGTGTGTGTGTGTGTGTGTGTGTGTGTGTGTGTGTGTGCGTGTGCGTGTGCGTGTGCGTGCGCGTGTGCGTGTGTGCGTGCGTGTGAGTGTGTGTGTGTGAGTTCTACTATACTTGTGAGGACCGGTCACTGAATTACCAGGGTTTTTTTTTGGTTTCACCAGACAGGAATGCCTGTGTGTACACTCTCGCGTCTGAAACAACTCTGCAGTGTATGCGAGGAAGCCAATTAGAGCAGCGAGTCTCTCTCTCGGACGGAGAGAGGGGGGATTTGATCAAACGGCCTTTGTTACACGACAAATCAGTGAGAATTGAACAAAAGGAAACATAAACCCCGCTGCACGTTACGGTCGGGCTCGGGGCGAGATTGGAGCGATGGCTGTTTTGGTGGGATTGCCGGCTCGCGGCTGATCTGTCTGCACAACCGGCTTTCTTTCACGTGGATCCTGAGTTAATCCTGAGTTATCCCCCACTTTCCTCAGATAATATTCGCTCGCCCCCCCCCCCCCCCGACACAAAGGGAATAAATCGCATCGGCCATCTGGACCGCGCTTTTACAAGATCATCAATTTCGGTCAAAGGAAATTAGATGGGAGCTTTATGTATTTGACAAATAGATCATTGCCCCGCTCCACCTCTGACCCCGAAAATGGCACGTTGGCGGTGTATAATCTCCTTAGAATTATTGGAGCGTTCAATTAGCCAGATTAAATGACGCAGCTCTGAAACATGTTCCCGAGTCAGGGGACGAGGCCGTTCCGCCTCACACACTATTTCCTTTCCATCTCTTTATCCTTCTGTTCTACGCTGGGGTGATGGGTGTTTATTCAGTCCATGAGTGGCAGGAGGCCTATATGTGTTTCTGAGAGGTGTATGTGTGTGTGTGTGTGTGTGTGTGTGTGTGTGTCTGCGTGTGTGCGTGCGTGCCTGGAAACAGCAGACTCCTCTAAACGAGGATATTACAGAAGCTGCCAGCGCTTAATGGAGGAGCACAGTAGCACTTAAAGAGCCAACTACAACAAGAAAACCCTCTGGTTAATACTCTCATGGTCTACTTATTACACACACTGGACACAGGCACTCGGTGTACACACACGCGCGCACACACACACACACACACTCGCGCGCACACACACACACACACACACACACACACGCACGTAACATCGTTGGATCAAATCCACGTCTCCCTTGTTTCTTTGTGGGAACGCGGCTCACCACCGCTCAAGTGGAGAGCCCTGTGCTTGTCTGGCTCTTTCCAGCAGCACTCCTCTGTGTGTCGTGCTGGAGAGGCACCGTGTCATTATCCGGCGAGGAGCGGGCTCTGTGGCTGCCGGGATCAGAGCGGCTCCCGGGCCACTGCTCCCTGGCCTCGCTGCGCCACCGCACCGACGCATCTGTCCCTGCACCTCCCCCGCCAACACTTCTGGACACCTCGTAATCAAACCTCGGGGGCCCTCCGCCCCGGCCGTGTGCGCGTGCACGTGCGCAAACACATACTGTACAGGCTCACAGGCACACACACACACACACACACACAAACATGCACGCACGCACGCACGCACGCACGCACGCACACACACATACACACACAACTAATTCAACAGATACACAACACATAGTTCTGAATTCACATGCAGACATGCGTACCTAGAGCTGGGAGAGGGAGAGAGAGAGAGAGAGAGAGAGAAAGAAAGAAAGGAAAGAGAGAAAGAAACAAAGAAAGAATAAATAAACAAACTGAAGGACAGAAAGAAAGAAAGAGAGAAAGAAAGAAAGAAAGAAAGAAAGAAAGAGAGAAAGAAAGAAAGAAAGAAAGAAAGAAAGGAAAAAAATAAAGGACGGAAAGAAAGAAGCAAACAAACAAACAAAAGACAGAAAGAAAAGAGGAATGGAGAAACACAAGAAAGTCAATGAAAGAAGAAGTGAAGAAAGAAACAAAAAGAAAAAAAGGAAGACTAACTCAAGAACAAACAAACAAATTGAAGCCAAGAAGAAAGAAAGAAAGAAAGAAAGAAAGAAAGAATAATAGAAACAAAGGAAGAAATAAGAAACAAACAAAGTAAAAGAAACAAACTGTCAAACCCCAATTAGTTTCATTAAGCCGCTCGTCATTCTGGCAGTTTGCTTCATCAAACCATGATATTTCAATAGTGTTTTTGGGGCATGATGTGTCAGCAGTGAGAAAACAGGTCCTCATTAGCACCCCGCCGCACAACACACACCATCGCATTATTTTCTCCACACACTGACATTGGATAATTACACAGATAAAACTGCGCTCCCCGAGGGCCAAACACTTAAAGGTGACACCTCATGACCCACACTGGAATAAGTAAATATCAATTAATACATTTAGTGAGATATGTAAATTCAAGTCCCAAAACGTCTTGGAAAAACATGTTAAAAAAAACTTGAAATTGTTATCTCTCGATACCGGTTCAAAAAAGGCTGTAAGCGGTGGGGGAAGCAGAAGTATAAGTGGAAAAAAGAAGGAAAAGCGGAGGTTAATGTTCTTGTTTATCTTCGAGTCACCTCGTGGCCCCGACACCGCGCATCTCCGCTCACATCTCCATTAACAATGGGCAGAAACAGGTGCTACGCTTCCCTCCCATTAATTATTGGCTCTTAATTTCGCCGGCTTTACACGGATACACACATGTGTGCGCGTGCTTGCACGCACAGACCCAGACACACACACGCACACACACACACACACACACACACACACACATGCAGACACACTGATAGGGTTTGAGCCATAAACCCCTTTCTGCCAGTGGCTGATGCATGGCACCCTGTTGGCACACACTAACAGTGATATATTCCAGAGGATGAATCTCTAATTAAGCGCTGGCAGAGGCTCCACTGTTACTTAGCGCCACTCCTCATTCTCTGCCCGCTGCCTTTCACCGATTCTACGAGGCTGGTGTTGACATAAGGTGAAAAAGAAAAGAAGAAAAGTAGAATCCACACTATGGCATCGGTTTTATGGCATCCATATTAAATTACCGTCCAAAAATAGTCGTGCTTTTGATTGTGTAATTTAATAGTTTCATTTAATACCATCCTCAGTGAAAAGCAGCAAAGTACAAGTACTTTGTTCATTTTTCATGTGTCTGTACTTCACTTAAGTAGATTCAGTTTATTTTACTCCACTACCTTTCAAAGCAAATATCTGTACTTTTTTACTCTACTACATTTCTAACCCAGTCACGTTAGCGGTTTTAAGATCTTTTTTCATATTTTCATTTATAGTTTTATATTTTTTTGTAAATTGTTAAAATGAAAAAATGCCATTTTGTGCCAGGGTATTTGTATTTTTACTTCGGTAAAAGGTCCAAGTACTTCTTCCACCATGGATCATCGTTGTTTTGTAGCTACAAATTTAAAAGGTTCATAAATGTATCATTGGTTCATAATTTTAAGGAAGGGTTGTTAGAGACAAAATTTTATTTTCTTTAGGTATTTTGAAAAGAAAAAAAATCGTTTGGGGGACAATTGGATTTGTCCCCCACTACTTGCATTGAACTCCTAAAGGCTGGAATGCTGCCTGCGGAAATGAAAGCTACAAAGGTAGCCCACGCAAGGTATACAATATAAACGTATAAAATATGTATAAAATAGAGATAAACATAACAAAAATCCAAACTACCCCTTTAAAATTAAGCCAAATTCTGCACTATTATCATGAGTAGGGGGCCGCACTGTTGCCATGTGTGGATGATCCGGGAGTCACACCATAAAAAAAAAAAAAACTAAAAAAAAAACACCAGGAAGAGAAAAAGAGGAAGAGAAAGATCAGGTCACAGACTGCGTCGCAAATCTGTCATTTGCTCGTCTGCAAAGCCGGGCCAATCAGAGGCCTGCGCTCACACCTCTGACGGCTGCACATTATGGGAAGCGGGGAGGGGAGCGGTCAAAAGTCCCGACCGGCGCTGATGGCTGGGACGACAGATGTCA
>NC_137201.1:17973792-17976292 GCF_960531495.2 Zeus faber | reverse complement strand
TTCGTGCGTGTCTTGTCTTGTGCTTGTGTCCCATGTTCATGGTATACAGCAGCGTGCCGTTGCATCAGTAAAGTGTATAGTGTCTTTGTCTCGAAACAAAGACAATAAACATGCATCAACCACATAAAAAATCCATGAGGTTCATATACATCATCTGTTACTCGGCTACGAGAGTGTGTGTCCGTGTGTGTGTGGTGTGTGTGTGTGTGGGTGCGTGTATGTATGAGTGTATATGTCACCAGCAGTGGACTGAGTGAGTAGTGTTGGGCAGATGACAACAACAATGAGTTTCGGCGGTGTGATAAATCCCCCGGAAAGGAAGCACTCTCTCCTTTCCCCTCCTGCCTTTATATACGGGCCACTCCATCGAATTTAGCCAGGGATAAATAAATGGACTGCCACAGCCCTGTTTAAGCCTGCCCCAAGGAGAGTACTTGGCAATGTTCACCCCTCTCTCTCTCTCTCTCTCTCTCTCTCTCTCTCTCTCTCTCTCTCTCTCCCTCTCTCTCTCTCTCTCGCCCTCTTTCTGCTCTCATTTTTCCCTCTCTGGCTAGTTCGCGAGAGAAAGATACACGTTTTTTTTCTAATGTAGAAATAGGGAGAGAGAGAGAGAGTACAAGATGTATAGCCGGAGTTTGAGAAAGGTGGCGAGAGTGTGTGTGTGTGTGTGTGTGTGTGTGTGTGTGTGTGTGTGTGTGTGTGTATGATGGAGACAGACTGACAGACAGGTGGACATACAGACGGGTGCACGGATGGATGGACGGACGGACGCACAGATAGACAGGTGGACAGACAGATTGATGCAGGGATGGATGCATGGATGGATGGGTGGACGGACGGACAGACGGATGCACGGATAAATAGACAGAGAGACGGACCTTCAAGAAAGATTCTACACACATAATTGGAAACAAACTCTAATAGGACTGGATATTCATATTCAATGCACCGCCACATATTACTATATACAAAAATATATATATATATATTTATTTATTTTTATTTTTTTACTTCTTAACCAAATCATTTAAGTTGAACGATAAAAAAAACAAAAAAACATGTCGCCCGTGTCGATCGTACAACATCCGAATGTCGTTCTATGCTGGCGGCCTGCGTCACATCTTAAGTCTGCGTCCGTAGCAAAGCGGCGGGCCTGATCCACATTCCAAAGTGCGGCGGGGGCGGGGGACGCGGTCATCCCTGATTAGGCTAAAGATCCGTTAGGTTCGTATGTAAATGTATGTATATGAGGATCATTGATTGGGGTGGAGCGGGCCCCGTTTTAAGGGCCGCTGATGTTGATGGGGCAGGAAGGGCTGGCGTGACCTGTCTGGGTCTAACTCAATACAGTGTCACATTACAGCACGGCTCAATCACTTACAGTCCTGAGTGGACCAGGTAATGATGTCGCCTCCGATCGGACCGGGGAGCGTCAGAGGATTAATGTCACCCCGAGCAGGACCAACCGTGTGTGTTCGGGGGCAACATTTGGATGCCGCCTGTATCCCGTGTGACCCCCGAAACAAGGACCGGAGAAGCTGGACTCTCCTTGGGGAGTCCTGGAGGAGTTCTCTTGGGACTTCCTTTGTTTTGTACGGTTGGTTTTTGATCAAGACATAAAAGTTGATATTTTGACATTGATATTGATATCTACCTAGAAGTTGGTAATTGTTTCCGATTAGCACGTTATCTACGAGTATAACATTAATGCGTTTGAAATCCAGTAAATGAAAGTGAAAGTACCAACAGAGGTACTTAGTATTGAGTGCATATCAAGAGTGATAAAAAAAAAAAATCAGTTATGTTTCTTTTATAACAACCGTGATTCATAATATTTCTCACATATTGATGGGAAAACACACAAAATTATTTATTTTCATCCACATTCTATATGTGTGTATATATATATATATATATATATATATATAATACTGTATATATATATTATACTGTATATATAGCATTCAAACTTCTTAGTGAGTTTGTTCCACGTAAGTGGCAATATAATTCCTAATGATGAAGATGTCCATTGGATCTCTGTTATTCCTATTTTAGTGTCAGTATTTCATGTAGGAAACCATGATGTGTGTGTGCGTGCCTGTGTGCGCATGTGTGTTTGTCCAGTTGTGCAGCTATACTATCTGCATTAACAGGAGCTGACAGCTCCCACACCCCTCAGTTCAGTGTGTCTACGTGCTCATTCAGAGTGACAGTGTAGATTAGGGGTGTAATCCTCATAGAGCTACAGGGGATCTATCAGTACCCCAGGCTCCGGGAACACACACACGCACACACACAAACACACACACACACACACACGCACACACGCACACACACACACACGCACACACACACGCGCACACGCACACACACAGAGACACTCATCACGATTGGTAATTAATTGAAATGTTAATGCCGGTGACTCTGTTCTAATTGCTCGGCGCTGGATCGTTTTTGAAGAGAAATTAAATCAGAATCCAGAGCAATAATGTTTGTGGTT
>NC_137201.1:17926292-17968792 GCF_960531495.2 Zeus faber | reverse complement strand
GAGAGAGAGAGAGAGAGAAGGGAGAGGGGGGGGGGAGAGAGATGGCGAGCCGTGGTCAAGCTTTGGGGATGGAACGGCGCCGCTATCTTAAATAAGGAATCCCATATGGAGGTCTGGATTAACTGAATTTAAACCCTCATCAAACAGACAATAACAGCACAGCCTAATCCCCCAACCCCTCCGCCCCCCTCCCCCTACTACCCCTTCCTCACACCCAAACCCCCACCCCCACCCCCACCCTCCTCCCCAATTCTGAGATTAGCAGAGCTCCTCCTCTCCTCTCTCCAGCGCTGCCCGTCGAGCTCTCCTCCACAATGACCTCTGGATGAGAACCCAGAGCCGAAGGAAAAAGACAAACAAAAAAACCCTCGATCGCGGGCCACCGCCCCGCGAAAAAGTTCGGCGGGATGGAGCGCGAGAAAGGGAGAGGAGAGAGAGAGAGAGAGAGAGAGAGAATCACCGTTAGAGCGAGAGGGATCGCCTCCTCCCCACCCGAAGACGGGAAGAGGAGAGTTCATCGATGAGGTTGCACGACACGAAAACCCAGTGAAACAACGTCAGGTTTTTTTTTATCGCCGATATGAGCTTGAACGGAGCGAGCTCGAGACGAATGGATCCAAAAAAAAAAAAAAAAAAAAAAAAAAAAAAATATATATATATATATATATATATATATATATATATATATATGATTCAGCTTGACTTTGAGGACCTTGACGTTTGTTGGTACAAAACCTGTAATTAGCGGCGGCGATAGGAACGTGTAATTACCTCAGAGAGCGAGCACCCGGGAGTCAACAAATATGTTCGTCGAGCAAATAAAGGATTACTGCCGATACACGCTCACCTCACTTCTCAACCCGCCCAATTCATCTGGGACGAGCCAGGCACAGCAGAGGGAGGGAGGAGGGAGAGAGAGAGAGAGAGAGCGAGAGAGAGAGAGAGAGAGAGAGAGGGCATGAGAGGGAGAGAGCGAGAGAGAGAGAGCAATGGAGAGAGGGAGGGAGAGAGAGAGAGAGAGAGAGAGAAAGAGAGAGCGAGAGAGAGAGAGAGAGAGAGAGAGGGCATGAGAGGGAGAGAGCGAGAGAGAGAGAGAGCAATGGAGAGAGGGAGGGATAGAGAGGGAGAGAGAGAGGGGGGGGGGGGAGAGGGAGAGAGGGAGGGAGGGAGAGAGCGAGAGAGAGGGAGAGAGAGAGAGAGCAGAAAATAGGAACACAGAAGAGGAATAGTGCTGATATGTGCAGTTCTAAAGCCGGGTTGAGAAGAATCTTCCACTTGGGTACAACGTGACAACATTGGGAATACACGATTAACTTCCCGATATAATTATTGGTGTTTTTTTCGGTTTATTTTTGTTGCTGTGGAGTGGTTTTGATGTAGCCCCCCGACCCATCAATTCGGATCTCACATTTTGTCCAAATCGGTTATTTTCCGTTGCATACGGCCCAATCCACAACTATCAAAGCCCCCCCCCCGCCCCTCCCGAAATGATTCACACGAACAAACCAAACTAGTTTCATTTTGCTGATGGAGTCGTGGACGTTCTTCAGACGCGCAGCTGATCTTTTGATTTAAACCTCTGTTGACTCTCTCCGGCCTCGTCCGTTGTTTGGCCCCCAAATGCTGAGGCGTATTTTCGCTCCTAATTAAGGTAATTGTGAGTGAGGACCGGCCCACTTCAACGTAGCCCCGAGGTACGAAAAGGTTGTTTTTCTGCAGCGCCAGGCGGCTCAGAGGGGGCCAGTGCAGGAATCTGGACCTGAGAGAGCCCCGCGGGGCCCCGAAGACAGTGTGCGTGCGTGTGTGTGTGTGTGTGTGTGCATGTGTGTGTGTGCGTGCGGAGGGGCAGAAGACGCAGAACGACATCCGCCGCCACACACACACACACACACACACACACACACACACACACGCACACACACACACACACACGCGTACCTGCGCTGTGGAGGTGGAGATGTGACGTGACAGCACGTCCGACATCTATGTATGGCTGTTTTTTTTTTTGGTTTTTTTTTTGGGGGGGGGGGGGGGGGGGTTTGCCAAGTTGTTTTTGCGTGCGTTCACATGCACCAACATGTGAACGCACGCAAAAACAACTTGGGAAATGGGAGCGCATGCAAGGAGGATCCAAAATGGATCCGGGAACGGCAGGCGGCCATTACTTTGAAACCTCCATTACAGCTGACCTTATTTTGACACAATCTCTCGTCCTCCGAGTCGCCAAAACAAAACTTTCCCGATCACCGCAATGTGAATTTTAACAAGGCGCTGTAAGTTTGTTTACCGTCAACGTTTTGTTTTTGGTGTATAGGCTTATTGTCAACATTTTGTTTATCGTTTAATGGTTA
Source organism: Zeus faber (assembly GCF_960531495.2). NCBI lineage: Eukaryota > Metazoa > Chordata > Actinopteri > Zeiformes > Zeidae > Zeus > Zeus faber. Next base: position 17,966,441 of record NC_137201.1, on the reverse strand, counting down.
TATTTATTGTCATTGTATTGTTAAGTTAATGTATAAAAGTAAGAGGGTATTTCATTTTTGGACATGGCCTTTTCTTTTTCTTTTTCATTTTTATCTTTTTCTTTGTATATTGTGCTTATGTTCTTTTTAGGTTATATCTGTGTTTATCATTAGGTTAAGGGTTTATTGGCAGATCATTTTTTTTACTTGTCATTGGGTGCCCAAATTTTCCATATTGCCATTTTCTTTTTAATATATTTTTATTGTATTACTTTATTGTTATTTTGAATTGATGTGGGCTGCTATCTATCTATCTATCTATCTATCTATCTATCTATCTATCTATCTATCTATCTATCTATCTATCTATCTATCTATCTATCTATCTATCTATCTATCTATCTATCTATCTATCTGTCTGTCTGTCTGTCTGTCTGTCTGTCTGTCTGTCTGTCTGTCTGTCTGTCTGTCTGTCTATCTATCTATCTATCTATCTATCTATCTATCTATCTATCTATCTATCTACCTCAACACTCACAAATGTTGGATCTACATTACATCTGGGCTGTTGTCGTCGTCGAGTCGGTCGCATGTTGAAAATAATGTTTTGTACTGAAACTATGACATGACATGATGACACTGGTTCTGCCTGGAACAAACAAAAATAAATTTTGTTTTTAAGCCCCGGGGTTTAGCCAGAGCAGCTGTAAGTCACAGTGGGAACACAAACCGTCGAACCACGCCTGTGTCTTGTGTGATTTCGGTTTATCGATGTGTTGAACTAAGAACAGGTTTTAACACACGATGCTGTGGAAGGCCTTGTTGTGTACACTCAGGGCCCTGGACTCCAAAAGAGAGAACAGCGAAAACCGAAAACACACTCCGTATTTATATTTCATTTCTGTACTCGGGTCATACATTTTTCCCCTAACCCCTACTGTTCACACCCTTGTGCTCTCTCTCTCTCTCCCATTCTATAGATGTGTTGTTCATCCATCCTCGTTTTTATTTCTTTTTATTCTAATTTTCTTCTTTTTTTTTTTTTTTTTTCAGCTTGGCATGTAGATTCATTCCTTTTATTGTTTGTTATTAGTGTCATTCATTTTAAAGTTATCATTGGTGGTCGCACAAGTAAAGGCTGTAACATTAAACCGCTTTGTACGTGTGTGTGCATGTGTGTGTGAGTGTGTGTGCGCGCGTGTGTGTGTGTGTGTGTGTGTGTGTGTGTGTGTGTGTGAGTTTTCCTTGGAGCTGGACCAACGCAGTCGTTATGGAACTGGAGCTCCAGCCCAACGCCGTAGCGCTGCCAAAAACAGTAAAGCAGCCCCTACTGATATCAGTTATTAATATTTAAGTGTCCGCCATTAAAGTTTAAGGCGGTTGAGATGGAGGCTGGTGGGGGAAGAGGCTCCGCAGCACAGTAAACACCTTGGGCTCCAGAGCCTCTGACAGCGTTACAGTGTGGATTTAGGGAGGGTGGGCACAAACATCCCTGCGAACGCCCGACTGTTCAGTGCGACATGGCGGCGGCTGATAAACGCTTTACGCCGTCCGCTTTTAGCACCTGCGCCTAAAACTTTTACTTCAGGCAACAGTGGAGGGAGAAGTTAGACTTCTTAGACTCAAAGTACAAATACCCTGATGCAAGATGACTCTTGTAAGTACGGGCTCTTAAATGTACTTAAATTCCCGAAAGTAAAAGTACTTGTCATATCTGGTGCCCTGATGTAACAGAACCTATAACACAATACAATGCATGCTATAATTACTACAATTTACCAAAAAAATTATATATACTCTGTTTTAAATATCCTAGGACTATTTCACTGTCCTATTTTATTCAAATAAATTGCTTTCTATCCTATTGTATATTTTTTTTATGCCGTTATCTTATCCTTCATATCCTACTACATCCTATTATATCCCATTTATATAAATATAAATTTAAAGTAACGTGACTATGTTAGAAATGTAGTAGAGTTATGGGTATAGATATTTACTTTGAAATGTTGTTGAGTAGAAGTACTTGATTACTTTCCACCGCTGAGAGGCAGTGACCAACTAAATTTTTTGGAAATTGTACGTACGGGCATCAGTTTAAGGCTTCAATACTCTTTTGATTGTCACATTTACTGGTCTACGTCACTGGGGGTTCAGCGAACAGCCATGTTTAATTTCCCTCCTCATAAAACTCTATACTCTGCGCTATACGTTTATACCTTTTTATTTATCCACATGAACTGAGCACAAGAACAGAAATAAAAGCTCCATATGTTTCTTTTGCATTTTCCAATCATTCAATCATAAATGCATATGCAACACTGCAGCCATAAACGCACGGCTTAAAATTAAAACAACAATGGACGTATTAAAATGTGCTTTAATGTGACATTTTATCCGTATTCAGCAGAAATACATCGGAAAAAACAGCTCTCAGAACATCGTAAAGTTCCCGGAGCACCTAAAAAAACAATAAGGTGTTGCTCATGTTATTCCCCCAAAGATTCAATTTTTAGGAATCAAGTTACACAGCGGCGCGTGAGAGTGAGTGTATTAAAACCTGTTAGCTCCATTACCCCGGCGTTCCCCTCTCTACCACAGAGCCCGGGGCGCGACCTCTCCGCCGCGTCTCCAGGTAAACAAGTCAAACCAAGGTTAAAAACAAGGGAGCGATGATGCCGCGGGAGATCCGACGGCGTCCCTCCTCCCATTCCGGAAGTTTCCTATAAAAGAATCGGCTCGCTGGATAAAAGTGAGCATGAAAAATACCCCACTTCCACGCTGACCCACATCATCCATTATGTGGCGGTGATTATGAGAGCAGAAGTGCCTTATGGGTAGGTGCGGGTTCCAGGGAACAATAGCTCACTGTCAGGCTGCGTTTTAACCGTAGGATGACCAGCTTTATTAGGCTCTGATTACCGAGCCATCACTGACCCTGGCGGCGCGCGCCTGCTGCGGTTAGTCCGCTGAACTGTTATATCAACCTGCTTCAATTTAAATTCGGATAAATGGAGCAACAACCGCGCCACACAGACACTCTGAAAGGGGGACGGGACGACAAAGGGGGGCGACCGAATGACAAAGCTTGTACCGAAGAAGATACTGGATCATCCCCTGCCTCTCTTCGCCCTTAAAATGGCGTGAAATGTAAGGTGGGTCTCTTCCCAAAGTGCCTGATGTCACAGCCACTCTAATGCATTATGCATTCATGCAAATGACAATGTTCTGCTCCCAGAAATAAAAAAGAGAACCTAAACCTCCTCCAAAATTAGGCTTTTACTGTAATGAAATTTCCATGAATGCAAATCCAGACAAGGTCTGAAGGTAATTCTGTCCAGGAATTAAACTAAATAACTTGGTCGGGCTTATCTTAATAGCTGATCTCAGCCCAGTGGGGCTGGTATTAAAGTCTGCACCGCACAGCGCAATCACAGCTTTACCCTCTCTAGCGTGGCTGCCTGCAGTGACCAGCGCACAATTAACGTGTGTGTGTGTGTGTGTGTGTACGTGGACATGCAAGTGCCGCATGCACGCACGCACGCACACACACACACACACACACACACACACACACACACACACACTCACGCACGCACATGCACACACTCACGCACGCACATGCACACACACACACACACACATACACACACATGCGTGCACATCCACACACACATCCACACACACCCACACACACACACACACACACACACACACACACACACACACACACACACACACACACACAAACACAAACACAAATACAAATACACACACACACACACACGCAACATATGCATGCCTCAGTGCTTTCCAATATGACATCTCTCTATTGATATTATGCAGGTAATTATATTGAGTGGATTATTAGAGAAGACTTGACTGTGGAATTCATCCAAAATATCACAGCATCTGAATTTGTTTAGCGTTTTCATTATAAAATGAACCACAATCAGGTTAATAAAAATGATGGGTTGCAGTTCTTGGAGGTTTCTTAATCGAACAATCAATATGCTATATTTTTGTTTGAATAAAATTGTTGTGAAAAAGAAAGGTAAAATGTTTAGGTCGTAATAGCATTACACAGTATGATGCAAATTCTAAGTGTATGCATGCATGCACGCGTGTGTGTGTGTGTGTGTGCGTGCAAGGTGCTCTCTTTATTGCCTGACGTATCACCTGACAGAGGCTTGTGGACTGCACTTCATTATCAGGCCATTTGGATTAGAACAGATTAGGCTATTATATAGATATGTATAAAGCACTAATGCTTCCCTAATTAACACATCATTATGGTGGACTCACAGCTTGGGGTCTGGGGTGGCATTGTGTTTGTGTGTGCGTGCGTGTGTGTGCGTGTGTGTCCGTGTGCGTGCGTGTGTGCGTGTGTGTGTGCATGTGTGCGTATGCGTGCATTTGTGACAGAGACAGCGTGTGTGTGATTATTAGTTTACACTCATACACTTTATTTCCCTGTGCTAATTCCATCATGAGTATAACATTTCAATCCATTTTCTCTGTCGTTTACTTTTTTTGTTTTTAGGTTTTTTTTCAATCCATTCACCCGCCCCCCACACTGTGTTCCTCGGGTCTCTCGCTTCCTCCGATTGGATCGAGAATATCTCAGTTCAGAGGCGAATCCATTTTTATAACTTTAAAATGCCGTTGTGAGTGCTTGGTACACGGATGCCACCGCTCCAGGGAAACTACTGGCCCCTTCACTCCATTCTAGCAGAGAGGGACTGGGGGTACCGGCCAATGATAACTAGTAATTACATCCATTTAAAATGTGCATTATTTTACCCCTGCATTGAATAAACTAGTGAGGCAGAAAATTGTCCAGTTTTATCCTTTCCCTTAATAAACACACATTTTAGACAGGAAGCACTTACTTTTGACAGGTTCTCTCCTTGACTGAGACTAAACATTGCAGAATGGCTTTTCATGTTAATTATCGTCGTGCCAAACGGACAGAAGCCAGAGACGGACAGACGGGAGACAGACACACTCCCTCAGACACTCTGGTGCTTCAGACCCACATTAATCTTTCCAATTCCCGCTAGTGAACCTTAAACCATAGCCATTCACCATTGATGGAGGATTCATATTTTTTTTTATACTTAGACTTAAGAATATCCAACCATGGAAAATATATTATTTTGACCAATCCACAAAAAAGACATGATTTTCTGGATGGAAATACATTTGAAAGAACATCTTCCTGTCTATTCAGAGAGAGAACATTTTCCTAATACAGGTCCGGCACCGGCCCTGTGTGGGTGGACTTATCGTATGCGTTTGGCACAAAGAGTGATAGGAGTCTTTAGAAAAGAGCGAAGCTCTCCACAGATTAGACTCCATTAGCATTTAAGGTACTGTCATAAATTCCTTCCCAAAGTGGAGGAGAGAGGTAGGACAAATGAAGTAGGATTAATAGGGGCCCGGACCTGACCGATAGTGGGGATTGGGAGGCTGGGTCACCTTGGGAGAGAGGGGCAGGCTGGTAAGACTGCAGAGGAAAGATTGGTCGGAAAAAAGGAGTAAAGGAATATAAAGACTGACTTAGACATATGAGACAGACACATGAAATGTCTCAGTGTGGTGAAATTTTTTATTTTTTTTTTAAAGCTGATAAAAGAACTATGAGCATGAAAGGTAAAAGGTGAGAGAGGAAGACAGGATCTTAAACCGCAGAGGGTCAGAAACACGGTTTGTTAGGTCTGTGACTTTGCTGCCTCTGGCTGCTGTACAGGTAATGAGGTCAACACCAGGAGATTGATAGCTGGTGTTCGTGTGTGTGTGTGTGTGTGTGTGTGTGTGTGTGTGTGTGTGTGTGTGTGTGTGTGTGTGTGTGTGTGTGTGTGTGTGTGTGTGTGTGTGTGTGTGTGTGTGGGTGCTTGAACAAGATATATAATTGTATCATAATGTTGTATAATAATAATAATAAGTATTGCTTCCATTCACTGTATGTTATTCAAATAAACATGTGTACATCAGATGGTCTTAACAGAAATGGTCAAAGTTTGTTATTTCTTCAATGTGATACACAACTACCAAACAGATGTAACATGAACTATAAACTTTTGTAAAACGTTAGTTGAAGTTGATTTTGAAACTGGCGTTCCAGAAGGAGGCACCGGGCTCCGTCTCCATGATGTATTGCGGAGCGTGCAATTTGGAAAGGCGCCGTTAAACTCTGAATTGAACGTAGCAATTGTAATCAAATGTGTTTTCTTTTCCCGGTGGGGGAAAAAAAAGTCTAGAACTTTGTTTTACTGCAACATAAACCCAACTCTTACTTAATGCTGATTCACCTGCAGCTGGCCTGTAACACCCGCCCCCCCTAGCAGCCTGAAGTTTGGCTTGACTTTGAGCCAGTGCCCAGGAGGTGAGGGTGAATGTCTGCCTTTATGCAGCTTAACTCCCAACCCTTACAGTAGCAGGGACAAGGTGACTTACAGGTAATCTATAAGAATAAGGAGCCAGGCAGGCGCCCTGGGCTTTTATTAGATCTCCGATACTCCCCGGACCCAACCCCAGTCCCCGCCTCGGCCCAAAGATTGGCACTTGCTGGCTCCAACTGAAGCGAGGCCCCGTCGCGAAATTACTCCAAACAGCTGCTATGACATCCACGTGAAAGCCACCTTTCAACACGCCCCGGTGTTTCACACCGCGAGCGAGAGAAAGAGGGAGAACGAGAGAGAGGTGGGGGAAAAGAAAGAGAAGGAGGGAGAGGAAGAGTAGAGGGATCTATCTGTCAGAGCTTAAGGAGTTTTCTAAGAGTACATTGACCTTGAGTGCTTGCCATTGATTTCCAGTAACGCCTCCCAAACAGCGTTCCGAACCCACCGAGCACTGCGGGACCCTGATTGGGAACAGATTTCCCAAATTCCAATAGCGTGCCACCTGCCCAGGATGATGGATAGTCCTCCTGTATCCCATCAATCCTCACCTACTGCCGAGGAGGTGACACCTGGGCCAGATTTATCATCATATACGACATCAAGCCAACCGGCCAATCAGAGGGCAGCTTACTAAACGGAGACCCCTTCCCCCCCCCCGCAGGGTTCCATTATGGTCAGATACAGATTTATTCCTGTTCGGTGACAAGAGGAGGAGGGACAGGAGCCGGGATAAGGAGGTGCAGCTGGGAATGAGTACCGGGAGTCGTGCAGAGGGTTAAACCGAAATAACCTGCGACTCCGAGATAGCCCTTCAGAGGATCACTGCGTTTCCTCCGCAAGGATGGATACGTTGACGAAAAGTTTAAACTTAAAACTTCCCTATCTTAATGTTGCTACTTTGAATTACTGCCATAAATGCAAAGCACTTATTCCAAGCGGTCCGTTTAAACGCTTTTTCCACACAGCTAATCCTGAGCCACCGCCATAACAACTCCTAAATTCTCTCTCTCTCTCTCTCTCTCTCTCTCTCTCTCTCTCTCTCCGGGTCCGTGGTCGTATCTGCGTAATTCACAATATATCACGAGATGAACGGCTAATTTCCATCTCCCCCCCCCCCAAAAAATGATCATGGAAGCAGAAGAGGCAATCACAGGACCATGAATGCGCTAATTAAATGAACGCCCTCATGTTCCCCCGCTGAATTTACGACGGGTTAGAGTGCCAATCCCGAAGATTTCCGTCTCGTTGTTTTTGCCGGCACCCTCCCCGACTCCACTTCCCAGACTTCCAAGCGGCGTCGCCTGCGGGGGACGTCAGTCGGTGGCCTTCGTCAGAACGGCGAATTTGTTTCTTTTTCTTCGGCCGCGTGGCTCCCAGCCGGCCGCCGCCGGAAACCTTGTTCGACTTGTACTTGAGTTTGGTCGTCTTCTCGGCGCCCGGCGGAGGAGCCGCGGAGCCGAAGGAGAGGGAGACTGCCGCCTTAGCTCCGCCTGCCCTCCCCGGTGGACCAACCACTGCTGGCTGATGGAAAACTATGGAATAAAATGGCGCTCATTCATATTTTGAGCTTGTGAAATGGCTTATGGATGTGTAGTAAAGTTTTGCGGCTGTAGAAATCCTTTGTGCGTGTGTGAAAAGGTTTTGTGCACGCTCAAATAATTCGCACACGTGTAAAAATGCCTTGTAGCGGTAGACAAGTTCAAGTTCAAGTTCAAGTTCAAGAGATTATTTGCCACATACATATACATACGGTCATACATATATGCAGTGAAATGTCATGACACACGGTGATTACGCACAATAAGCTCTATAAGCTCTAAAAAATACAAAAAAAGACCAAAATGTGCGTAATTGACACAAGGTGCTCGTGCAGGCAGCCACAAGGGGAGGTGCCACAATCGCGATTCTGAGTTCTATAATTATATAATAGCATTAATTGACTGTGTTGTATTAAATATACATTTAAATTCTACCGTAAACAGAAAGTGAAAGGGCGATTTCACAATAATTTTAAGTCCTGCAGTAAATGGCGATAGTGGCACCGCCCCTAGCGGTCGCCTGCGCCGGCGCTCCGGTTACTTTCTTACTCTTTAGTATTTTTTTCCTTTTTTTATCACAATGTTCGCCAGAAAAACATCAACAATTAACTCATACGGCCGCGATGCACTCATGGATACAAAAATTTCCCTAAACGAACAACTTTGGGACTTTTTATCCGTGGGAGCAGAGTGGCCGGCGGAAATCCTACGCGGGAACACTCGCAACAACAACTACAACAACAAAAATGGAGTCGCTGTTCCACGAGCCGGCCCAAGGAGGAAGCACCGAGGTAAACGAGGCGGCATTCGGGTCAGAATGAGGACGCAACCTTACCGTCCACCTCTGCCAAGCATCCTTCTTGCTAACGTCCAGTCCCTGGAGAACAAGATGGATGAACTTCGAGCGAGGATTCAATTCCAGCGTGACACGAGGAACTGTTGCGTCCTCTGCCTGACGGAAACATGGCTGACCCCACTGGTGCCGGATGAAGCCATACAGCCAGCCGAGGCCTTCTCCGTGTTCCGCGGCGACAGAACGGGAGAGTCGAGGAAATCCAAAGGTGGAGGCGTCTGCCTAATGGTAAACAACCGCTGGTGTAACGCCAACAACACCAAATTCCTCTCCCACTCCACTACATTTTATCTCCCCCGGGAATTCAGCACGGTCATCATTACAGCCGTTTATATCCCACCGCAAGCGGACACCGACGCAGCTCTGTCGGATCTGTACGATGTGTTGTGCGGATTTCAGAACAGACATCCCGACGCGGCTGTGGTGGTGACTGGGGACTTTAACAGGGCCAACCTTAAAAAAGTTCTGCCGAATTTCCACCAACACATCACGTGTGCCACCAGGGGAGACAGAACTCTGGACCATTGTTACACTCCTTACAAGAACGGATACAAGCCCGTGTCGCTTCCTGCTTTCGGGAAATCAGATCACGCCGCGATCTCGCTGCTTCCTGTTTACAGGCCTCTGATCGCGCGGGATCTGGTGATGACGAGGGAAGTGAAGCGGTGGACGGACCAATCAGAGGCTGCGCTTCAGGACGCTCTGACTGACGTAGACTGGGACATGTTCCAAGCAAGTTCAAGTGACGTCAGCGAGTTTACGGAGGTTGTAGTGAGTTTTGTGACTACGCTCGCGGATGAAATCGTTCCCACGGTGAAAGTTCGGATATTTCCAAACCAGAAACCATGGGTTGATAAATCCATCCGCTGCGCTCTGAATGCGCGCACGGCCGCTTACAACGACGGACTTGTATCTGGTAACATGGACAACTACAAAGCGGCGTCGTACAATCTGCGGAGGGCGGTGAGGGACGCAAAACGGACGAACAGAGAGACCGTGGAGCTGCAGATGGAGCGGGGGGACACCAGACGCTTGTGGCAGGGGCTGCGAACAATAACTAACTACAAGAGCAGCTCCTCCCCAGCCACGAGTGTGGACGCCTCCCTGGCCAACCAACTGAACTCCTTTTATGCGCGGTTCGAGTCTGGCAGCAACACCGCTAGCTCGCCGGCTAATCGGAGTTACACCGCTGGGGACGAGCGCGCACTCTCAGTGTCCGTGCACGAGGTCAGGAGGGCTTTGATGCGGGTGAACACCAGGAAAGCTGCGGGCCCAGATGGCATATCTGGGCGAGTACTGAAGACCTGTGCTCACCAGCTAGCTCCGGTGTTCACCACAATATTCAACATCTCCCTGGCTGAATCAGTGGTCCCATCCTGTTTCAAGAGGTCCACCGTCGTTCCTGTCCGAAGATCGCCTCTCCAACCTGCCTGAATGACTACCGTCCGGTGGCCCTCACCTCGGTGGTCATGAAGTGTTTCGAGAGGCTGATTAAGGATTATATCTGCGCCTCCCTCCCCCGCACCTTGGACCCGTTGCAGTTAGCGTACCGGCAGAACAGATCCACGGATGACGCGGTCTCCCAGGTACTGCACACCACGCTCACGCACCTGGATGGCCAGAAGGGGGCCTATGTGAGAATGCTGTTCATTGATTATAGTTCAGCTTTCAACACCATAGTCCCCACCAGACTGGCTGTCAAGTTGTTGGAGCTAGGATTGAATGCTCCGCTGTGCACCTGGATCCTGGACTTCCTCACAGGCCGCCCCCAGGTGGTCAAGGTGGGGAAGTACATGTCAAGCTCCCTCACCCTGAATACAGGATCCCCCCAGGGTTGCGTCCTCAGCCCCCTACTGTACTCCCTGTACACACATGACTGTGTGGCCAGGTCCAGCTCCAACACCATCATCAAGTTTGCTGACGACACCGTGGTCGTGGGCCTGATCACCGACTGCGATGAGAAGGCCTACCGCCAGGAGGTGGCTGACCTGTCACTCTGGTGCCAGGACAACAGCCTCCACCTGAACGTCAGCAAAACCAAGGAGCTGATTGTGGACTTTAGGCGTGGATCACAATCGAGGACGCACGCGCCCTTGTGGATTAATGGGACTTCTGTCGATAGGGTGAGCAGCTTCAGATATCTGGGAGTCCACATCACAGAGGACTTAACATGGACTGTTCACACAGACACTCTGGTGAGAAAGGCGAGGCAGCGTCTCTACCACCTCAGGCAGCTGAGGAAATTCCGGGTCTCGGTGAGGATCCTCAAGTCCTTCTACTCTGGAGCGGTGGAGAGCATCCTGACAGGCAACATCACCGCCTGGTTTGGGAACTGTACTGCCCAGGACAGGCGGGCCCTGCAGAGGGTGGTGCGTTCAGCTGAACGTACCACTGGAACTACCCTCCCCCCCTTGCAGGAGTTATACACCAGGAGGTGTAGTAGCAGAGCCCGTAGGATCATGAAGGATCCTCATCACCCCAACAACGGACTGTTTCAGCTGCTGCGGTCAGGCAAGCGCCTCCGCAGTCACGCAGCGAGAACAGAGAGACTGAGACGGAGTTTCTTCCCTCAAGCCATCAGAACTGTCAACGCTGACCTCACCAGGGGTCCTAACTGAGCCATGCACTAGGCTCCACTACCTACTGTACTGTATGTAGCATACTGTACCGCATACTGTGTCACTGTTCAGGGTTGTTCGTGATGCCGTATTGCTGCGCCGTACTGTTGTATACTGTGCTGTATTATCCCAAACACTACCTCACACTATTCACATTCACATGCCACTTTAAATGCACATATCTGTATATACATAGGCATATTCCTTCAACCTATTCCATTTTATTTCAATTTATTTTTTATTGTATTTTATTCTATATATTTTTTATCTTATTCTATAAGTATTCCACTTACTGTATTACGTTTTAGGAGTCAGTTAGTCGGTCTATTAGAAAGGAATTTTCTACTTTTTATTTTATTTTATTTTTGTACTTTTTCCTAGGACTTCTTGTGTGCTATCACCGGGTGCGTTGCATTACATTTCACTGCATATATGTATGGAAGTATGTATATGTATGTGACAAATAAAAATCTTGAATCTTGAATCTTGAATCTTGAAATGAAAGTGAAACACAAGAGAAGACAAGGGAACCATGTCATTCTCACATTTAGGTTATTGGGAGCCACCCGAGGAAATGAAAGCCTCGACCTGTACAATGCAGAATTACATGTAATTGGTATCCAAAATGCAGGAAACAAGACAGTGTTCCTCAGAGATGGCCTATTTTACCTGAGTTTCCAAGGCTGTTTCCAAAACTCCTCTCCTGCTGAGAGAAATGACAATTGTTTTATACAGTGGACTATCCGACAAGCTTCAGAAGAGCTTATATCACATGCCAGCATACTTTCGTAAACGTATTAAACTATGATCAAACGTATTAAACTGTTGTTAAACTGTTGTTAAACAAATTAAACGTATTAAACTGCTAAACTTATAGAACTGTTATTAAACTCATGAAGCTGTTATTAAACGTATTAAACTGTGATTAAACGTATTAAACTGTTATTAAACTGTTGTTAAACAAATTAAACGTATTTAACTGCTAAACCGACATATTTTATATGCGTAATTAAAATTGCAGGAATATTTTCAACGGTGAGGTTGGTACCTCTGCATGGGACACTGAAGTTACAAGCCACAAACTACCAGTTACGTGCCCAGACGTTGACCCCGTTTTTACGTCTGAGCTCATCAGCCAATCAGCGCGTTGCCCCCTCACTAGCCAATCACAGTACTGTTCTGGTTACTTCGACGAGACGTGCCGCAGTCAACACGGAGAAATTTTAATGACACACACGCAAAATATTTCTACAGCTACAAATACTTTATACACGCGTGCAAATGATATCTGTGGGCTTTTTTTCCACACATGCACAAACAATTTCGGGAGCTCGATTTCGATTTCTCCCCGGGAAAGTGGCCACGGACACCCGGCGGTTGACACTCAGAACACTGCAAATGCGAGGGCTTTCATCAGTGGGTCATGGGCTCAGTCAGCTTTGTGTTACCTCATTCGGCTATAGATAGTGACTTAACAGACATTTATTTAAATGAAAATCTTGGAGATGGTAGCTTTAAACACGTTCCCCCCCCCCCCCTTTTTTTTTGTTTATAGCTATTAGAACCCAAGTGTGAGCTATCTTTTACTCCAGTCGATCTTCTCTCTCCACCGAACGTCGGACGATCTAAAGATTAAGAGCCTTTGGGGGTGTTTCGGGTTCGGCGGACGGGGCGCGCTAACTCGCCCGGGATCGGTTCGACAAACCTCCAAAGAGTCATTCCGAAATGGGGACAGACGCTCGTCTCCAGAACCGCAAAGGGTATTCGCTCAAAACGCTCGTTTTTTGCCATTGTACGTGCCAGGAGTTTCCCCCCGCCACAATCAGTTTAAAAGCCTTTCCTTGGCCTCTCCCCCTGCCTGCCCCTCTCCCCCTCCACCTCCACCCCTCCACTTGGCGTAGTTACAGTAGTTTCTCTGAGGCTCACCAGGCACAGTGCTTTAGCCCTGTGTAATCCTGCCAACCCTATTTCATTAGCCATGCGGACTAAAGAGCTTAACGACACAGCCCCATCGCAGGGAAGGGGGGGGAAAAAAAATCTACACAACTCAAATTCCTCAGAATACATGGTAGCTCGGCCAATACTCCCTCCGCTCTCTCTCTCTCTCTCTCTCTCTCTCTCTCTCTCCCTCTCTCTCTCCGTCTCCCTACTCCTTGCCACAGCTCCCCCCTCAGCCGCTCCATCTCCATCTTGCAAAGGAGCCCAGAATGGATTAGAGATGGCATCAATGGGATGAGACGTATTACCAATCGATTTGGAGAGAGCACGGCATTGTTCTTCTAAGAGAAAAACTTTGGATCGGGGCGACGTGCCGAAGACTAATGCCGCTGATTTGGAGATGAAGTTGCTTGGAGGGGTTGGACAAGGAGTTTCTATGCCCCTCTCTCTCTCTCTCTCTCTTTCTTTCTCGCTCGCTCTCGCTCTATTTCTTTCCCCTTGCTTTTTTTTTTTTTTTTTCTTCCCGAAACGGCTGCTTGCGTTCACTTAGTAAAATCAATGAGAGCCGCATCGTGGCTTGTCTGTATTGTCTAGGAGAGGCGTGTTAGATATAAAAAGCTGTAAAGTAGCTTTGCGGCGATCTAGGGGAGAGAGCGGAGGATAAACAAGCAGATTGGGAGAATCCCGATCAGTGTCAATAGAGTTGCTTTAAGCTTTCTGCTTTCACTGATACCTGCTCCTCCCTGCTTGGCCAAAACACCATCCGACTGATTGGACAATACCCCTGCAGTCGCTAGGGAGGAGATGGAGATGGGGAAGAGTCCATCATTTCGATAATCCTGTATTATATGACCTTCTTCATTTCCAACATTATAATAATATCAAAAGGTCAATAAATCATATATTTCCAAAAAAGTAATGTCAATCGTAAGGAAAGCTTCAGGATTTTTGGGGGGTTTTTTTTGGTGGAAAAACACACTCCACATATTCCAATTCATACGTACAGTATATGCTTCGTCAGTCCAACAGTTCTCATTTCTTCGGCTTATGTTTGTGTTTCTGCCTTCCTATAGCATGTACCAGACGCTGCCTACGGGCGATGCAGCAGGTATTGCTGCGCTATAGATCAGCAATGTAAATAGTTCCAGCTTAGGGAATGTAGTAATTAAAGAAAAATGTTTTTATCACAGCTCAAATTTGTTCCCCATTACTTGCATTGCGTGCAGTATGGAGAAAATGGTGGACTGCAGCGAGAATGAAGCCTGCAAGTCGACAGACTACATAGGGGTGAGTATAAAACTCTCAGGGGCGAATTCGCAAAGAAATGGATTGCGGCCGCTTATATCGCCATGAATTATGCATCAATTGTGGCTGCCATACCAGGTAAATCATATCAGGTATATCGTTTGTGAATCGGTCTTAGCGTCCAATTCACAAAATATATTGCACTTATGATATGACAGCACAAACATGCCCTCAAAATTTGCTGCTGAGTGCAATTTGCCCTTGTTTTGCACGTTTTCAGTGTGAGATGCGCCGATTCAAACACGCTACACTTTTAGAACGAAAATGTACTTAGTATTTTTAGGTTTATGTGGAGTGACTAGAAAACATTTAAATAATATCAGCAAGTCTATAATAAAACGACACAGTTCCCACACAGTTCATTTATTACATGGATAAAATGTGTATATATTAAAATCTTTACTTAGAAATTCTAGTTCTCACTGAATCATAATATTACAGTGTAGAAATGATGACAGTTATTTTAATATATATTACCCTGTCATGGAGTTCATTTTTTCAGTGCGGGCCGATCGCCGCAGCCTTTTGGGTGCAGCGGTCCGGAGCTGTCGAGCTGTGAGATTCGATGCAATATGTGGTTCAATGACAATTCTGACCACCTTATCGCTATTCAATGTAACTTTTAAATGTTTTCTTTCTATCTTTTGAGTTTAATAGGAATTATAGAATTTTCTTTTTCTTTTTTTGTACAATAAATGATTCAAAGTTTCAACAAGTGGCTTTTGGAGTGCCTTTTGAAAACCACGGACCGCTGCCCATTCCGCTACCGACATATGCCGTGACAGTAATGATTATTATAATAATAATAATGTCAAATATTGTACTCAGCATATATACTGCAGCATATACTATACTGCAGACGATCATGCAGCGGAGCCTTTTTTTTGCCTTTTTGTTTTTGGCCTTGTAGAGTTACCGCCAGGTCTCCGCAGACGGCAATAACCTTCACTCTAACTGTGTGTGGCCATTAGAGCCGGTGTTTGTTATATGGATGTTTTTTGCAACGAGACTCATTTACATAGAAAGGGACCAATTTTGCGCCAAATGTATGAACAATACCTAATAATAATTATTTAAATATGTGCAAATAGCACCGGCGCAACGACACGCTATTTCACCATTTGCGGTGTGAATTAAACGCTCGCTTTTTCTGTTATTTGCTCCGGTTTAGCGGCCACAAAAGCTACGCAATCCTTTTGTGAATCTCCACCTATGTACACAAACTTAAGAGAAAAATCCAAATCTCCTTCAACCGGACTACGTTCACGTTATCTTTCATTGTGTCAACAGGCTGCGAAAGAGGGTCTGGCTAAAGAAGGAGGACAGAGAGCCAGGCTGATAGCCCCGTCAGTGAGGGGCAAAAGGGTGTTCGGGACGTGAAGCTGGCCAGGTTGTCAGCGAAGGGCACCGGGGGTGTGAGACAGTGGCAGAAGCTGCTGCCATATTTCTTCATGAGGGAGACAGTGACAGAACAGCGGCAATACGATTGACCTGTCAAAGGAAATGAGGACGAATCGTTTTTTGTGTTCCATGGCAGAAGAACCCTTCAAGCATCAAGGGGGGGGCTCTTTCAGAGAGGGATTCCAGGCACCTAAACTGGAGCTGGCATGGACACTCGCCATCTCCTGATCTTCGCCTCTTGTTACCATTCCAAAGACCAACAAGCTCTATTAAATGTCACTCAGTGTACAGCTGTCTAATTGATAGAGATGTTATTTTAACATCAGCGAAACCCAATGGACGTTGGGGGTTGCAGCCGGCGGGCCCAGGTGAGCATTGTTGTGAACGGGATTTTGGTCGAGGGGCTGGAAAATCTGCTGATGGAGATCTGTCCCTTCAGCTCCGCAGTCGTGAAACAAGTTTAAAATTGTGAATGTGTGACAGTCCTTCCTCCCCTTTAATACTTGTGCACAAGTCGTAGCACGTTAACCTTCACCTTTAACTTTACCTCGTCCATCTATCGCCACGAACATTTTTTAACAATTTCGAATTGTTTCTATTTTCACACGGATTGTTTGACGAGGGGCAAGAGTCGGCTTTGCAGATCACTATCGTACCGTTCATATCCGCATGACAGAATTGCGGTCATGAGGATGCACTCATTTAATTTGCCTGGTGTAATGTTAAGTGGACTCAAGCGTGTTTTTTTTTGGATATCACCATTTTCCGTTCATGCACGGACGTGTTGGCGTGTTGTTGGAGGTGTCGTCGTGGAGATCTGGGGTCCGAGCGAAGCGAAAGGCGAGGGGGGACTCCAGTCGGTGCACCGTTCCTCTTCTCACCGCCTTGCCTTTCACCACCTGCATTTTTTATAAAGTGTTTTGTCTACTCCACTAGTTTTATTTCCTGGCTTCCCCCTGACTCCCTCTCAACACATCTCTGCATCTCCCCCGCTCCCTCTCTCTATCGCTATCTCTCTCTCTCTCTCTCTCTCTCTCTCTCTCTCTCTCTCTCTCTCTCTGTCCTATCATTAGTGGCTCTCCTATTTTGAGGGGAGAGTAATCTGAACTACGTGTCCCATGGGCCCACTCCTTTATTTTACGCTGTAGGAATAAGCGGCCTATTGATTAGTTATCAGCCCGTAATTGGGCTGCGATCTCTCCTACCCTCAAATATCCCCCAGATATATGACACTCATGACAGCCCGAGAGGGGGGTAAGGGTGTGTGTGTGTGTGTGTGTGTGTGTGTGTGTGTGTGTGTGTGTGTGTGTGTGTGTGTGTGTGTGTGTGTGTGCGCGCACACGGTGCGTGTGTGTGTGTGCGTGCGTGTGCGTGTGTGTGTATGTGTGTGTGTGTGTGTGTGTGTCGGTGGAGCAGCCTGACTGCCAACACTTTACTCAAGAAAATGTCTCCCTGACTTTTGTATATGCCAACCACTGCCAACTGCAGCTCTGATCCTCTCTTTCTTTTTTTTTTTTTTTTTTTTTTTTCCTTTTTGGCAAAAACATGCCAAGGAAATATTATTCAGTCTTTCGTATTATACGGCCAAGGGAGAGGTCCAGCGGGATTTCCGCGTCCGCGTACAACCTACGAGGGGCCGTTTCTTCCCATTTTCTTGTGGAAATAAATTCCAGAATTGTAATCACAGTTTTAAAATGAAAATGGTGCGGCTTACCGAGAGAGAGAAACTTATATAAGCTCAGAGTAAGTACACCGTACGAGTATGGATAATTGCTTGTGAGGGATTTCAATACAAATTGAGGCTCAGGAAGCGGATAAGCAACAGGAAGGCTGTTTCTGTTCCTGTGTAAAAGCATCCAAATCTACTGTGAGCGAGCAAAGAACCATGACTAACTCTGACTAAGTCTGTTTGTGCGTTTTTTAGGGGATAGCTTAAAGATGCTTCCCTCTCATCCTCCATCTCGCCGTTGCTCTGGGGCCGTCATTACCGTCTTTTTTTCTTCCTCTTCCTGCGCCACGAGTCGCACGCTCGGGATCTCTTCTAGGTTTTTTGGGGGTTTTTTCGGTCGCAGAAAAACGCCTCTTTTTCCTCGGGCGGACTCGACCGCACCTGCTCGCACTCGTCGGCCGGGCGGCGTTGATTCTGCGGAACTCGGAGAGGAACGGACGGAAGGGGGAGATGAAGTGTGTCCCCCACGCCCGGTGGGATTCCCCCAGGCAGACACAACATGTCAAACCCTCCATTTAGCAGCCAGATTAACGCCGGCCTCCCCCTCGGCCCCTCCTCCGGCTCTCCTGCTCTTCCTTAAAACCACATCTGACAAAGATCTCATCCCCGCGCTCAATACCGCCATAATCAAACGTCCACTCATTACATCAGGCCTCTTCATCATCCCGGCTTCAGTCATCCCCCGAGTCGGGTGACGATCAGAACGACCGGAGCTTCCCGTCCCCGCTTTTCCCCTCCGCCCCCCCCCTCCGGAACGGCACTTATCGCCCATGCGGGTGCATTTGTCTTGTGTCGTTAATAGGACATATCTAATGGAGAAATGAGGGATGGATGCATGAAAACCCCTCGCGGCGTCCCGTGGGCCGCGCCGCATTGTCTCAGCCTCCTCCTCTCTGACGGAGGAGAGAGTCATGCGGGGGAGGCGGCGGCTTCGGTGGGCCCCCCTCGCACGTCGGCCGTACGTATGGGGGAATGATTCTCTCAATATCGGGAGGACGGATGAGGGGATTATCGGGGGGAGGCAAGAGTTATTATTCGCATTTATCCTGCGATGGCCTTTAGATCATAATGCGCACAAAGACGTTCGAATCCCAACCTCGACCCCCCCCCCCCCCGGGCTGAAATCTCTACGCTCCCTCTCCAAACAGACCGGAGTGGGGAGAGCGGGAGGTGTACATTCCATTGTGAGGTGGGAGACGCAGATCGGGTGAAAGTGTTTTTTTTCTCTCGTGGAATACAGAGACCGTTTAATTCTCACGATGCTCAACTACTACACCCAATTCTCAACTACTGTACATCCTGCGGCAGAATAATGAGCACAAAGACCGGTGTCGGTCTGTGTTGTTATACCAGAGAACTCCTAGATGACCTAGAATCCTAGAAGACCAGAATACCTTTACGCGCATGTGTGTGTGTGTGTGCGCATGTGCGCGTGTGTGGTGACGATGATTAAAAACAACGGTGATGAGGATGACGATGAAGACGACCGCGATGACGTCGAAAGGGAGTGGTGACGAACCAAAGCTCCACGGCTCCTCCCCCTCCGTACGATGACACGCTTGGACTAATGGAGGAACTTCTTATGTATAAGAACCACATTAATAACTGCGCCCGGTGGTCACCGTGGACATTAATAACGGTGTATAGAGCACGGGCGCGTGTGCAGAGGCCGCATCAATAACAATTCATACCCTCCAGCCGCATCATGAATCACGCCAGCCCGCGGGCGCGCCGGGAGAGAGTCACGTGCGCGCGCACCCTCAAAGGGTCACGGTGTGCATATTCTAAACCCAAAAATATAAGCGCGCAGGCGCTAACCGCGAAGTTGCTATAAACGCACACAATCCATACAATGTACAAGCTGCGGTCTGGGCGAGCTTTATAAACATCAAACACCAGACACCGCGTTTAAGGAGCGGTCCGAGCGAAGCGTCCTCCACACGCTGAGAGACGCACAGTGGTGTTCGCTAATGAGGCCGATGATGGAGCAGCGTGCGTCTAATGACAGACGACGAGCTTGAATCCTGCAGGAAACACACTGCAGGAATGAGCCTCCGCACGCGTGTGTTTTACTGTCTGTGGACAGTATGCACGGCCACATGGGTTGGTGTGCACTGTGTATGTATGTGTGTTTCTGTTCAGTGTGATTCAAGATTCAAGATTTTTTATTTGTCACATACATATACATATGTATGAAAATGTACACATACATATGTATATGTATGTGACAAATAAAAATTTTGAATCTTGAATCTTGAATCTTATCTTATCTGTGTTTATGAAGATTTATGGATCATTCGTGTGCTGACTGAATTGGCAAATGAATGACCTGTATCACTTCAACATATCAGCTTTCGTTTTCATGTTTACGGGAGACATCAAACTATAATGCGAATTGTTTACGTGTGTTTTTATTATATCTTTTTGCTTTTCCATGGAAATATTGTGGTACACTGCATCCCTTTTGTTTTTGTTTTTTTTTACATACATGTAAGAAGCAGATGAGTCCAGTCACACATCACCCTCATGCTGTGAGAGACAATAAGCAGATGTTGGGGGAGTTTGAGAAATGCAGGGTCTGTTCAATCTGGCTAATTAGCAGGTTGAGAGAAACAATCCAATTGTAATGAAGTTCTAATTTCTTTAAGTTACCAAGGATTAAGCAACTGATTGTTAAATATTTTCTTGTATTTTGTTATAAATATTAAGATATGACATCATTTTTGTCTGGGTCTTTTTTTTTTTTTTTGCCTTTGGAGGTTTTGTTGAGCCTTTGGGGATCTCAAGGATGGAAGGATGGTAGGAAACACCGGCGGACCCTCATTCTGTCGACTGTTACAACATATTCCCCTGCCCAATCATTATCCTCACTGGGCTCTCTAATTAACACTCAACAATATTTGTTTATCTGTGTGTGTGTGTGTGTGTGCACGCATGTGTGTGTGTGTGTGTGTGTGTGTGTTTGTGTGTGTGTGTGTGTGTGTGTGTTGTGTGGAGACAATCAAACTCACACTTGTTGAGGGTCCTCATCTCCGTCGATAAGTGAGCACGTCATGGCTTATTATGCTGATCATGCTGATAGAGACGCGGGAGGAAGCAGTGGAACCTGCTGCAACCTGGGGAAGAAATAGAGAGGCTTGTGACATTCCAATTAGAAACAAAGGATTACGGCACATTAGGAGAACGGGAGAAAATAGGGCGAGAGAGAGAAAGAGAGAGAGAGAGAGGGCGAGAGAGAGAGAGAGACAGGCAGACAGACAGACAGGCAGGCAGACAGACAGACTGAAAGACGGGGACGGCCATGCCAGTTTCCACAAACATGGCTCCGTGCAAATACTCTACTTTGTGGCCGTGAAGAGAAAGCGTGTTATCTTCATGCATTATTTTATTCCCGTCATAAAGCACCAGCGGAGAAAAGCGCATTACCATCCTTCATGCCTCTCCTTGTAAGAGCTCCTTGCAGCCCCTTCCTCGCTATCGCCAGAGATACCGCAGTTAGTTAAGACCCCCCGAAACACTTCATTTTCCAGCCCGCTAATTAAATGTGTGTCTCGGATGAGCCCTTTGGAACACCAGTCTGGTCGTCCCTAATTCGGAGCGCCACCAGGGTTTAATGCGAAGCGTTCAACTGAGGACTCGGTGAAGATGAAGCTAGCCTCCCATTGGGAATATAAAGCATGATTATGAGGCATAATCTCGGTAATGGTTGAAATCCCTCGGTTTACGAAAGTTCTCGTCAGTCAAAACAGCGGAGTGTTTGGATTTATTTAGGGCTATTCGTTTGAATACTGTAAGCATAGCTTTTTGTCATATTTTTCCTCCAACCTGAATAGGCATTGATCAAGCAGACCGCACGTCAAATTGAAGTTAACAAAGCACACAGGTACAGTATATGGGGTATGGTAGGATCCAATTGGACAAACAAGGAACAAAGCATATTGATGACAAAAGTGAAATCTACTATTGATGTGGAACATGAGTCGTGATATGGAGAGTATGTGTTTTAATAGATATAATAATTAGTGAACTCACACTGCCAGTAAATCCCTGGTAGGAGCTCAAACACATGGCAGTCTCTGGCGAGAAGGCTAAGTGCTCTCCTGGGGTGAACACTAAAAGGTGAGTGTCTCATTAACACGTGCTAGCAGTCCTGCCGGCGGTTGCTGTGCGACCGCTTTATGAAATCCACCTTTATTTCACGTTTTTTATTAGATTTTTGATTTTACCACTTTCTTGTAATGTCTCCTTGTAACCCAGTTTGAGATTCTAAAAGAAAGCACATTTGACTTTTCACGCTGTAGGCGCGGCCGGTGCTTTCACGCCGCTAAACTGTCAAAGGGAGAGTGACTTAAAAAAAAAAAATAGCGCTATGAGAACAAAAAAGAAATGTAATTATTATTTTGGTTTTGGTGGTGAGTTAACATCTTTAACCAGTCATTTACTGTCGATTTACACAACACAATTTTTTTTTACTTGTCTCTCCTTCACATCCACACTCACGTTACGGTCCTATTGGAGACGTCGGCGCACGGGGTCAGCCATGGTGCAGCGCCTCAGGAACAGGCTGTAGTTCGGCGTATTGCTCAAGAGCGCTCCGCAGAGGCCATCGGAGCTGTGGATGTGGAAGTGGCACCGGTCTCCATCCAGCCACTGTCTCACAGCTGGAAAATATCCTCATGGTCAGACATCATGGGAATCAAACCACTGACTTTCTGCTGACTCGGCAGACAGACTTTCTCCAGGACGTCCCTCAATGCAATTATGTGTATTTTGTGTCAGCATTAACTGTTCTCTATTTATTTCTCTCGTAAACAATAAGGTGTGGTCGACAGAAAGATAGACATTTTATGCACAATTTGCAAAAATCGAAGTTATAGTTTCAACCAACCGTGATTTTCTCAATAAGGGGACGACCTGCGTCAGACATTCGTCCGGCAAAATATTTTAAAGTTCATGCATGGTTTTAATTGAGATTCTTCACGCACCTATGAAGAGGGGACAGGTGCATATGAGAAGAACTGGAGGTCCTTAAAATATTCAAAAAAGCTTATAATTATAGAAGGCTCCCGCATATATTACACGATACAAGGTGTGTCAACGGTACAGACGTCTGGATGCAGCAGCATTTGGGCTCGGCTGGACCTTGCATGCCCACCGAATACACCTAAGTGGGTATCGATGTGTGGCGGTGAGCTGTCTAAACTTTACCCCGGTGGCAGTAGAATGAACGAGGAGAATAAAGGCATATTAAGCCGTACAAACACAACTTGTGTATGGTGTTCAGTCTCTGATGGTTTACTCTGCAGAGCCCCAGGCTAATAAATCCTGCTCTGAGAGAGCTGCAGCAAAGCAGTGTGCAGGGAGATTATAGAGCAGGAAGTATGGACTGCTGTGTCACTGCAGAGCTGTGTGATACACTGTGTGTATATATATATATATTTATATATATATGGTTATTAGACTTGATTTAACTTTTGGTTGGCTCTGTCAAATTTAGCATTCGGGAAAAGAAAGAAAAAATAGAAATCAAGCACATTAAACCCTTTCATATTGATGCATTAAAATGATTCTATGTTGGCTAATATGGTGTCAATAGGGCCACAACATCTCATCTAACATGCAAATGAATGCGTATTTTGGCATGCATGAAACTACACTATAATTAAACTGAAAAAAATAATTGGATAAAAGACAGAAGTGAAGTTGAATGGAATGGTAGTGTCACCCTTTATGTGCAACATATTTGCTGTCATCGCCCGGTAGATCTCTCCATTCTTCTATCGGCAGAGTGAATTAACAGCGGGAAAGCAACGACGTGCTATCGTGTCAGATGGGACACCTCATCTGTTAAATATTTATCGGGGCATCAGAGGGGCCTCTGTTGTGTCTTCTAATGAATAAAACACTATGTTTATCCTCCCTGTTTAATGTTAAGTCCCAGTGAACAGTCGTGGGGACCAAGAGAATATTTACTTGTGTCGGGGGACACAGGGGACTTAGATTATCTGCTGGCGGCTTTGTAGTTTTCGGAAGCTTCCCCGTGTGACATGTTCCACGGAGAGAGCTCTTATTTACTCTCCAGACTTCTGTGTATAGCCCTGCTTATTATTTGTTCTTATGTGCCACCACTCCTGAGGACTGTGCTCCGGGAGAGAGAGGGAGAGGGAGAGAGAGAGGGGGAGAGGGAGAGAGGGGGGGGGGGCAAGAGGGAGAGGGAGAGAGAGCAAGCGAGAGAGAAAGAGAAAGGGAGAAAGGGAGAGAGAGAGAGTGAGAGAGAGAAGGAGCGTGAGAGAGAGAGAGCGAGAGAGAGGGAGAGAGACAGGGAGGACAGGGGCATTGTGTATCATCATTCCATGTCTTTGGAATGACTCCATTGGAATGTGGGTGGAGGTGGAGAGCGTTCCACAATAAAAAAGGGTTTTATATTGAGCAGGATGAGCATTTATTGTTTATTGTCTAAACATCATGATAACAGGGAATAAATGAAATCAGCACTCACTTTTTGCACCAATAATACTGTAGTGTATGTGTATATATATATATATATATATATATATATATATATGGTAACAAAGTCCTTAGCCACAAAAATAAGAAAAAAAGGTTATGACGGATGAAGAGGATAAATGGACATGTGCATAAGAGAAGGGGGAAAGGATTACAAATAAAATCGAATTGATCTCTTTTGAATCATACAATAGCTCCTTTAAACGCTTTTTCAAAACAGTTATGAGTCAAAAATATATGTTTTCTTTGTGTGACCCTGACCCGGAGAAGGGCTTTTAGTTGTATGTGATGGATGGAAAAATAGCATTATGTTTTCATTCAACGGTGATATGCTCATATAATGACCCACACTTGAATTTAAAAAAAAAAATTTTTTTTTTACTGAATATGAAAATAATTAGAGGAATAAGGGGACAACAGGGGATTTTCTTATCATGGCAAAGCTGCCGCACATACAACCTGGAGGAAAACCTGGAGTACCGCTAGGTGCCGAAGGGTGGCGATATTGGGTTTCCAAAAAGATGAATTTCAAGCAACCCCGGGCTTTCACCTCAGCCAAATACATGACATCCCTCACTGAGAAAACCGCCATGTACGTATGAAAGTGACACATTTTAGGATGTTTTCAAAGACTATTACCCTGAGTGTTTCAATGAAGTGAAATGTGGTTTTCGGAGATAAATTAAACTCTGCGGGAGCCCGGGGCAAGTTAACTGATGAGCTGGTTGAATGGATTCATTGATGGAATCCAAAACAATGTTTAATATCAATAAGCTGCTTAATGGGGGACATGGTCAAAATCTCCAGAACACAGATGACAGGATATGAAGTTATGGAAACGGGTGCAAAGTGGAAAACAGTGGAAACAGCTGAATAGACGACTGCGGGTTCATTAAAAATGGTTAATTAATGTCTCTTTAATATTATACATCGCATCGCGAGAGATTACAGTGTTTACCGAGTGCAAGAAGAGAGTAATTACCAAATGGCGTCTTCTGAAATCCTAGAAATACAATCGTATTTGTGTATGTGAGTGTGTGTGTGTGTGTGTGTGTGTGTGTGTGTGTGTGTGTGTGTGCGTGCGTATGTGTGTGTGTGTGCGTGCGTATGTGTGTGTGTGTGTGTGTATATATATATATTTTTTTTTTTTTTTTGTGCTCCGTCCTTGTAAAGTTCAGCGTTGGCGTGGGAGAATGAATACTAAGCTTCGTCTGTCAATCCACGAGGAGCGCCGGTCGGACGGGCGGCGAAAACTTTGGCGTTTCTGCTCCGCTATGCTAATTAACCCTCCAGCCCCGCACGCTGATTGGCTGAGGATCCAGGTCCCAATTCAGATTTCAGGCGTGACGTCAGAGGCGCCTATAAAACTAAAGGAACGCTTTTTTAACTCGTCGGCTGACTGACCCCTCGGAAAAAAAAGAAAAAACCCCAAAAAACAAAAAAAAAAAAAAAAATCCTTGCGTGGGGAGTTTTCGCCACGAGGCAACAATTTGCCCCGAGACGCGGCAGCGCGTGGAACCCCTCGCGAAAATTGGCCGCGCGCGCTCAATCCCGGATCCCGTTAAACGGTAGAAACGCGGGGAGCCGCGCGCAGACGTCCGCACGCGCCTCCGAGAGCCAAACGGGGGAGCGAGCGAGCGAGCGAGAGAGAGAGAGAGAGAGAGAGAGAGAGAGGGAGAGAGAGGGAGGGAGAGAGGGAGAGAAAGAGAGAGAGAGAGACGCACGCACTGCTCCAATGCGTCTGTGCAGTAGCGGCTCCGCGTGAAGCGAAAAAAAAAAAAAACAACAACAACAAAAAAAAAAAAAACAACAAAAAACAAACAGAAAAAATAAACAAAATTAAAAAAAAAAAAAAAAAAACCCAAAAAAACAGAAACTTATCGAATTAGAAATCCAGAAAGCCCGCACCGGGCGATCAGCCGAGAGACTAGGAGGGGAGGGAGGGGGAGACAAAAAAAAAAAAAAAGACTTTTTATACGGGTTTTCTTTTTTTTTTTTTTTAAGAAAATTAATAAAGAAATCAAGCTGGCTCAGTGCGTGTCTCAGCAGCCCAGCGTGACAGGTGCTCCTCACCCCCTTTGGAGGACTGTCAGCAGCAAGAGGATGGCATCAGAGCTGGCAATGAGCAACTCCGACCTGCCCACCAGTCCCCTGGCCATGGAATATGTTAATGACTTCGATCTGATGAAGTTTGAAGTGAAAAAGGAGCCGCTGGAGCCCGATCGCAGCATCAGCCAGTGCAGCCGCCTGATCGCCGGGGGATCCCTGTCTTCCACCCCGATGAGCACGCCCTGCAGCTCGGTGCCCCCTTCTCCAAGCTTCTCGGCGCCCAGTCCGGGATCGGGGACCGAACAGAAGGCGCACCTGGAGGATTTCTACTGGATGACCGGGTACCAACAGCAGTTGAACCCCGAGGCTCTGGGTTTCAGCCCGGAGGACGCAGTAGAGGCTCTGATCAGCAGCAGCCACCAGCTCCAGACCTTCGACGGCTATGGCAGGGGGCAGCAGTTCGGCGGCGCGGCCGGGGCGGGGGGCGCCATGGCCGGCGAGGAGATGGGCTCCGCCGCAGCGGTGGTGTCCGCGGTCATCGCCGCGGCCGCAGCCCAGAACGGGGGTCCCCTCCACCACCACCATCACCACCACCACCACGCGGGTGGACATCACGTGTCCTCCGGGTCCCAGCCCAACGGCGGCTCGGGGGGCAACCACCAGCATATGCGTCTGGACGACCGGTTTTCGGACGACCAGCTGGTGACCATGTCGGTGAGGGAGCTGAACCGGCAGCTCCGCGGGGTCAGCAAGGAGGAGGTGATCCGGCTGAAGCAGAAGAGGAGGACGCTAAAGAACCGGGGCTACGCGCAGTCCTGCCGCTACAAGCGGGTCCAGCAGCGGCACGTCCTGGAGGGCGAGAAGACCCAGCTGATCCAGCAGGTGGACCACCTCAAGCAGGAGATCTCCAGGCTGGCCCGGGAGAGGGACGCCTACAAGGAGAAGTACGAGAAGCTCATCAGCACCGGCTTCCGAGAAAACGGATCCAGCAGCGACAACAACCCCTCATCACCCGAGTTTTTCATGTGAGTGTCGAGCTGAAAAGTTTTATTGGCAGACAAGGGGGAGAAAAATAAACTCTTAATTTACGCCCGACCGAACGAGAAATTAAAAGCCATTTCTAAAGATATATGTTTTAAGGACACACAGTTCTCTTTTTTTTATTTCAGTACTATTTGGGGGGGGGGGGGGGGGGGGGGTTTCATGAAGTATTTTCTTTTCTCATTTTTAAAGGATCTGTAAATAGGACCCGGTTTGGATTAGTTTATTCTCTCCACATATGTATTTTGTTGAATGCACATTGCATACATTTATACAGGTCCGCACTTACGCATCGTCCAACCGAAATTGTTTATGGAAATGGAACTTTCCCTGGCAATTCAACTTTCATGATGTCATTTTTTTTTTTTTTTGTGTTAACTTGTACTTTGTTTTGGTGTGAATCTCCCCCCATTTCACCATTTCGTACCACGTAGTTGTGCTGTGGTTTAAATATCCAAACTCAGTCACATAAAAGTTTGGAAATATTAGATTGTAGGCCTTCATTGTAAGCCCGTGCATGCTGGTCGTGTGCCGATTTTTCATCTGTTTTTTTATTTGTTATTATTATTATTATTTTTTATTTTTTTTGTGAATTTGTTTGGACTGTTTTATGTCATGGTATCCATGGCAACTGACTCCATCAATTTGTACAGGGGTGGGGGGCTTGAGCTCGATTATTCTCACAATCATATAAACTCAGACCTTTCATTGTCCAAAACACACACACAAACGCACACGCACACATACACTCGCACACACGCACGCACACGCACACGCTAGGTTATTCTCGCCATCATATAAACTCAGACCTTCATTGTCCAAAACACACAGGCATGCACGCACGCAAGCACGCACACACACACACGCACACACACACACGCGCACGCGCGCGCACACACACACACACACACACACGCACCTGCTGAGCTGTTGAGCGTCCACAGATCCCCAAAACACACTGAATTATAGCTTCTACGAAACGCCATTGCATGTTTTTAATCGCGTTCTTATCGTGAACGTATAGGCTATTGATCTGCGTTTGAATTTTTGTAAAAAATAATAAAAAATCAAAAATAAAAATTGACTCAAATATCTTTGTCTTTAATATTTTGGTAATATTGACAGACATTTATAGATAGAAGACGGTCGGATACTTCAGTAGAGAATGACAAAATAGCCGACTCTATAAAATACAATACAAAGACTTGTAATCAACAAGTGGAATGACATTACAATTGCAAAAAGAAAATGTAACAGCAGAAAATAAGGCGAATGCTAAAGAAAAAGCAAACTTCCCTGCAGACTTTGTTACTTAGAAAAACATCCAGTATGTTATTGCGAGGGCTTTCGTTGAAGTGTATTTTTATTTTAAATCTTTGGAAAAACGCAGATTCACCCCAAACCAAGGCTTTTTATTGGAAAAATACACTGTGACCAAGTTAAAAATGGAAAATGCACAAATGCAGCAGAGATAACCTCCTTGCTCCCCTACTTATATAACTCTGAAATACCTTGAATAACTGCAGTGCATAGGCAATGAAATACAACTTTAGTTATTAAAATGGATTATACAATGAATACATCATTCATCAATGAATCCTCAGCAATGGGAACGGAGATATCCTCCTTAAAATGTTGAGTGTGTTCATTTTAGTTATTTGCCAGTGTGTTTAGTGAGGCGATAAAACACACACACACACACACACACACACACACACACACACACACACACACACACACACACACACACACACACACAAATACACAAATACACAAATACACACAGGATATTCTAATTTCATATTCGATCCAATAAATGGAGGGAAGTTCAACATTTTTAACTGTAGCACACGATCTGATTAAGTGGGAATTAAGCATGTTTGTTCAAACAATTCCGTTTAAGAGAAAAGTGACTTTCCTAGGCTGTAAGGCAGGTTCATTATAGCCATATGCTTTAGAAACAAAGACCAAAAATAAAAAAAAGATTGGTTGTGGTGTTTTTATACAGCTCCTGAAGTTGAAATGAAGCCGTTGCCAGAAGAGAACGCACTTCACTTAATGTGTATTTATTGTTAAAGCGCACGGTGCCTGTTTAGTGGAATATCCAGTTAATCATTGATACGAGGACAAACCTGCACTTTATACTCTGGAGCTGCTGACTTGTTCCAGAAATCAGCCTCTATGAGGTGGATTTGGAAGACAATAATGGTGCAGGGCTGTTGGCAACGCAAGGTTAAAATGGAAATATGAAAAAAATAAATAAATAAAAATAAAACATAATCCACGCAATGATTTAAAGTGATAAGGGCGATATAGGCTGAATGTAAATTTCATAAAAGCAGATACAATTGTCTATTATCTTTCGTGTTTGATTGTTGCGTTAAACCAAACGGAGGCGCATTGGTTAAAACACAAAAAAAAAAACACTGTTTCAACGGGACGCAATTGGAGCAGAAGTTGACAAATTCAATACAAATCCGATCATTTTCAAATTTCGAACCCTGACGATGAATTGGTTTGAAACAGCGTGGAGATTGGACACCGGTCGAGGAAGTTTATTTTTATTGTTATTATTATTATTATTATTTTTTTTTTGGTATTTATTTCCAATCATAATTACCAGGTCGCTCCATCGTCCTCCGTGTCCCTCCCGGTTTTACCCTCACGAACCACCTGTTGAATGCGGCATTCAGGGCTCAATTCAGTGTCGGAATTTATCGCGGTGAATGACTGTTGAAATTAAAAAAAAAAGCAGACATTGCCCCGATTGGTCTCTACGAGATCAATGCCAGGAGGAATGCTGTCGATCACCAGCCACGGACGCGCGTGTTCGGGCACGCGTCCGTGTATTCGCCATACTGTGTCTGTGTGTGTGCGTGTGTGCGTGTATGTGCGTGTGCGTGTGTGAATTCGCGCGTGTGTATGTCTTTATATAAGTGTGTGTGTGTGTGTGTGTGTGTGTGCGTGCGTGAGAGAGTATATGAGCGAGAGTGAGTGTGTGTGTTTCTTTATATTACTGTGTGTGTGTGTGTGTGTGTGTGTGTGTGTGTGTGTGTGTGTGTGTGTGTGTGTGTGTGTGCGTGCGTGTGTGAGAGAGTATATGAGCGAGAGTGAGTGTGTGTGTTTCTTTATATTACTGTGTGTGTGTGTGTGTGTGTGTGTGTGTGTGTGTGTGTGTGTGTGTGTGTGTGTCTGTGTGTGTTCGCGCGCGCGCGTGCGTGTGTGTGTGTGCCCGCACTGTTGACCAACGCTTTACCCCCCACCAAAAAAGGACCCTCAGTGACAGAGGGGAAGGGATAATGTGATCCTTCCCTGCCTTAAGGACGGATTTCCTTTTCTGATTAATAGGTGGAGAAAAAGAAAAAAGAGAGTGAGATTGGGGAAAGAGAGAGAGAGGGAGAGAGAGAGAGAGAGAGAGAGAGTGATGCTGGCCCTGGCTTCCTGCCCCTTTAAGATGATAAACGATCAGAGATGTGTCCTAGCTGAGAGGAGAGGGCCTTTTAGTGAGCATGTGTCCGCTAATTTATGGCCCTGGTATCTGATTAGGTCAATATAGTGTGCTATTTAATTACATTTGTGTTATAACCCAGACTGGAGACACCATACCTCTTTCGTGGCACCTCCGTCTCCTGCGAGCCACGCTGGATCTGTTGATTCCCTTATTTGTGAGAGCCCTGGGATTCAGCTCAGGAAGAGGGGGACGCTATTATTTGGAATCCTCTCTCGGTTCAACCGCCATCACTATTGGCGTTTGAAAGCTCCCGGAGCATTCATCACATGCAGAAGAACCTCGTGTTTGATCCGATGGCATCAGGCGTTTTAATCATCCTTTGAATGGGAACGGTGTGTGCGTGTGTGTGTGTGTGTGTGTGTGTGAGTGAGTGTGTGCGTGTGTGTGTGTGCGTGCGTGCATGACACACCGTGGGCAGGAGGACACGGTAGCATTGATGCATTTCCTGCGTCGAAGGAGGACAGAATGCACCGGAAACAACATTTCAGCACTTCCCCCCCATACCTCAGAGCTGGAACACACTCACTCCATCGCGTTCTCTCTTTCTCTCTTTCTCTCTTTCTTTCTTTCTTTCTTTCTTTCTTTCTTTCTTTCTTTCTTTGCATGGGTAGACGCTACAGAAGCATACACCCATACATAAACACCCATTCACTCACACACACAGACGCACACAAACTGCATTATATGAGGATTAATCTTATCAGTAAGAAATGTAATTCTATTCTTTGACCCAGTGTATTGACTTATGCACTGTGATCATTCGCAGTGTGTCCAATGATTAGGTTATTACAGATAATGTAGTTGTCCGCTGTCACAATATTGGACTTTCCCTTTCGGGTCAACTATGGGAAATCACTTTGAAATTTATCCATATTGACATTTGTATCATCATCATGTACTTCACTTTAATGTCTTGAAATTAATAGGACAAAGGACGCGTGCTCCGCGGGCTGCGCAAGCGTCTATTTGCCTGAGTGCTCGATAACCGTCCGCCGTCGAGTCTTTCATTTGACCTTGCCTGGGAAGGTTGTTCCTGCTTTCTGCTGGGATGGCAGCCGGTGCATTAAACCTATTGGAAGGAAGTCGGTTTCTCATTGGTACTCTAATGCGTGTTGTTTTCCTGATAAAACATATATAACGAATATACCAATAAGCAGCCGACTTCGACTAATAGTCCTCTGAGGTATACTGCTTAATTTTATTATTTAAAATAATTGTAATAATCACAGTAATGTAGATTAACATATAATAACAATAGGTATAAGAATAAGAATAAGAATAATTGATAAAATTCAGGGTTCCTCTAACAGCTGATTGCCATATATGATCAATATTTGTAGTTCATTATTCAGTATATCCAGGAACTCCAGCTTGAATAAACGTGATCATTTTACACGCCGTGAAACTCAAGCTATGTATCTTAAATTCCGGGAGACAAATACACGAGAATTCATTTATTCAGACGCATCAATCACAGTGTCACCGCCGGAGACGACGGGGTTCCTCGTCCTTTACAGACCAAACTGTTCATCCAGTTCATTTACCGTGAACATGGCCTGTATGGAGCGCCACCCACCCCAGCTCCTCCACCTCCACCTTGTACCACCCCCCTTCTTATCGCCACTCGATAAAGGGTGGGAACATATTCACATTCAAAAGAGGAAACAATTTCAATCTCCTCCACTCAATCTGCATCTGCATCACTCGGTGCGATAAATATTTACATTTAAAGTGATTTAAATCCACTGCATTGATGTTCCTCTGTTGCCCGTCCATCATGCATGCAGCCCTGCAATTTTCCCTCTCTCTCTCTCTCTCTCTCTCTCTCTCTCTCTCTGTCTCTCTCTCTCTCTATGTCTTGCAGTGTCATTTATTTGAAAACCTAATAATTTAACATGCCCCTTCCTGTCACGGGTGCGTGGTGAGAATGCAGTAATTTTATGGCGTCCGCCTGCAAACACACACACACACACACATACACACACACACACACACACACACACACACACACGTATACCCCCCACACGCACACTCACACACACACACACATTGTTTGTATGTATCCTAATGGCCCCCACCCCCCACGCAGCTCCCCTGCCAGATAAAATCCTGGGGAGGTCGGAGGCTTAGGATGTGATTGTCTTAAACAAACGTCACATCGTGTCCCGATGCTTCATTTAGATCGCGGTAAACACTCTAAGAGGCTCTTTGTCGTCGCGTTTAATAAGGCGTCTCGTTCCGTACACGCCGCAGCCCAATTCAAAACCGAGGAGAGCGGGAGAGAGATTTGCATTTGCGCTCTGATAAGGAGCGCTCCTCAGAACGCATATCTAAAGGGCAAGAGATGAAAGCTAATGATGATTGAATTATAATTCGGCACAATATTCTTAATGATGAATAAACAGAGGAGCCAGAGCGGAGTGGATATTTGAAACTGTGTTTTTAGAAGTGTCTCTCTCTCTCTCTCTCTCTCTCTCTCTCTCTCTCTCTCTCTCCCCCGCCCCTCTCTCCCCCCTCTCTCTCTCCCTGTCTCTCTCACCAGTCAAAAAGTCATTGATCTCTCCGCCAGGGAAGGTGACCCACCGTGTTGTGTGTAGCTCTTCCAAAGTCTCTCTCTCGCTCTCCCTTTCATTTGTACCTGGGAAAGGCCTTGACCCCACACACTGTAGCAGCCCGAGCTCCCAAGCTGTGCATGTGTGTGTTTGTGTGTGCGCGTGTTTGTGTGTGTGTGTGTGTGTGTGTGTGTGTGTGTGTGTGTGTTTGTGCGTGTGTGTGCGTGCGTGTATGCATGCCTCCACTTATGGGTGTGTTTGAATATAGCTTAAATATACTCCATGCCTTGGGTACATGTGCCTAGCTCTGCCGTTTTAGTGTTTTTGTAGTAACTCGGCTCTTGTTATGATTTCCACATATTTTTACAAACATGGACAATGTGTTAGGGAGAAAACCTACAGAGCTGCCCGGGTCAGAGTCTGGCGTGTGTTTTTCCCGCTCAGTGTGAATTGGATTAAAGGGAAATGAATGGGTGTCATTGTCCTTTAAAGACGGATTGAGGATCATAAATACACTTTGTCCCTCATTAGCGTTCTCTCTCTCCTCCAGTCTAGAAAAGAGTCATTTAGGGAGGGTTTTTTTCACTCATTTTTGCCCATTACAGGACAGAGTTTGTGGCATGTGTACACGCTCATGTGATGGTTTCACTGAAAATGTACCTATATATTTTGCAGATGTATGCACAATGATATCCGTTTGTCTGCGTGTGTGTGTGTGTGTGTGTGTGCGTGCGTGCGTGCGTGCGTGTGTGCGTGTGTGTTTGTGTGCGTGTGTGTGATTGTCCGTGTGTGTGTGATTGTGAGATAGAGAGAAAGAGAATTCATAGATTATTGCACTTGCTTTTATATCATTATTTTTTAAATTATTTATAAAAACAAGACATTTAAATGACATAACTCAAAATTAGTAGAGATATCTAATCTTTCTCTTAATCTATCAATCCCTTTTATACATTGTCATTTTATCTTTTTCTCTCTTTTGTCCTCTATAAAGTTATTTTTGTTGTTTTAGGGGGAGTTGTTATAATGATAGTTATGCACTTTGGAATTATTCAACTAAAAATATATCTTTACAGAGATTAATTTTAAGTTATTAAAGTTTAAGTCATCCTTTACATTTTTAATTTAACCAAAGTTCGCATTTTTTTAAATGACAAGATACTTTTGCTTTCACATTGATAATGCATTATTTAAGAAGATGAGATGGAGTTTTATCTTTTATTTATTATTATTATAATTTTTTTCTCCAGTCCTTGTTGAATTTCATCCGTATTATAAGCGTGTGTCTGATCTATTTTTATGTATTTTTACTCCCTTTGCAGGACATCAAGAAAATTCCTCCATCTGTGATGGTGCGACCCCCTCCGTCCCCCGACCTCGGAGCTTGAGGTAAATAACCCTGTTCATGTCGAGATTCTTTTTATTCTATAAGCTTCATATTCAAATTCCATTATAAAGCAGATATGAAACAAAGAGAACATTATTCAGCTATATTTTCTCAAAAAATAAAATGAAATGATGGTGCCGAGAAAGTCATGAATCCAGTTTTTTTTAAACACACTTTTGAGTAACTTTTACCTCTTTACAAGGTCAATTCTTCACATCAACATTAACGCCCATGTCTCTTAATATGACATACTAATCAGTTATTTATTGATTATTATGATATTTTACATCTGATTTGGGCATTTTTATTGATTATATAAATTTTATTTGGAATATCAATCAATACTTTCCATCATGATTTGCAACTTAAGATTAAGAAAAAGAGTGGTTCAGCCCCTGAGAACATTGGGGCATTCATTTCTAAATAAATATATTTCATAGCTTAAAACCTTGCCCCTATTTAAACTGTAGTGTAGTGAACATTGAGATAAAACAGAGCATATTTTGCTGCGTAATTATTATTTTTTTGTCTCAAGTCGAACCTTTTATAGTTATGCTTATGTTAAAATTACGATTTTTCCATAATTTTATAATATATAAAAATAAAAAATAAAAAATAAAAGCAATTGTACAGCTTATAGATGTGGTAGGCCTCTCTCTTCTAAGTGTGCCAGAGTCAAAATATGAATGCACATCCATTCTTTTTAGGGTGCATATATATATATATATATATATATATATATATATATATATATATATATATATTTATAACTCGTCAAGACTCGTTTGAGATGTCTTTCACTGCTGTATTTGCGTTGCAGTGTTCTCTGGCACTTCCTTCTTCTCTCTGGTGATATTTCTGCCGTCTATTTAAATTTTTGCATCACTCTACATGTTCCAGCCGCTCAGAGCGCTGAGCGCTGGCTGACTGACAGGAGAATGGCACGTTCAGCGCTCATGGGATAAGGCGGCACCTTTGACCTCAAGGCTGCCCTCTGACCCCATAACACCCACCCCCCCCCCCACCCCCACCACCTACTCTGTGACTCTTTTTGTACAGTGTACTTTTGAGCCTGATTTCGAGTTTGGCTGACAGGCATGCGTGGGAATAACAGGGTGCAAAGGAGTGATGGAGGGGAAAGTAAGAAAATGGGGAAGAGACTCTCGAGTGGGTGTGTGTGTAGTGTATGTGTGTGGTGTGTGTGTGTGTGTGTGTGTGTGTGTGTGTGTGTGTGTGTGTGTGTGTGTGTGTGTGTGTGTGTGTGTGTGTGCGTGTGTGTGTGTGTCTGTGTGTGTGTGTGTGTGTGTGTGGACAAGGACATATTTAGCATCCTGGTATCTATCATCTGAAAGGCCTATGAAAAACGTACTTTTTCAGTGCTTGTGCACATGGATTCAGAAAACATGTCATGAAACATGCTGTTCAGCTTTGCAGCCCTGATCTACATCATTCAGGGCTTCAGTAGAATTAGAACCACCCTCCATCTGAGTAACTCAACCCAAGGCTGGAGCACTGACCTACTAGCGTTGAAGCTAAGAGCAAAGCATGGGAAGTGCTCTGTTGGCTGCAGAGACCAGCACAAAACTTTTAAAAGAGGAATTAATACAAACTGTCCGTGAAGAAACTGCAGACGAGGGAATTTGTAGGTATTTTAAAAATAATTCTGCTGTATCTTTTTTTCTAAAAAAAAGTATGCGGTAGATAGACTGTTTTGTTTGGCAAAACAAATAAAATTGTGGGGTTTTTTTAAATTGTAGATGTATTTATTTAATTATTTTATCGTATTTATTTAATTACATTTTGTTTTCCAACCTTTACATGAAACAAAAATTTCACGTGCGGTGTCCCGGTGCATCGCGGTGCAGTGTCCCCCGCAAGCTTGCAGAACGGAAACGAAAGTCGGAACAAACTTTCAAATGAGGCCTTGTAGATCTAATATGAGTGAATATTCAGAAACTGCATTTCTTGTTTCTCACCTCAAATTTGTTCAGAAACACATTTAAGTGTACTGATAAGGTGAAACCAGTGAAAGTTTACAGAGTAAATACAATGGAACCCGGAGTAAAGCTCAAACCCCAATGGCTCACAGAACTAGGGGTCTGAATGGATAGAATGCACGGAAGGCAGTGAGTGGTATTTTTTCAGCACAAAACTTCAAAAACATGTTTTGGGGACCTCAGATATACCTATGTTAACTTGTTGAAAAGGAGCATAATAATGTTCCCTTTAATGCTGTCTTTAAGCATTTATAAGTAATTTTAATAATATTTCATAATGCATCTTCTGATTTACTCATGATAAACATAAACATAGTAATAATAATAATAATAATAATAATAATAATAATAACAATAACAATAATAATAACAATAATAATAACAACAATAATACTACTACTACTACTACTACTACTACTAATAATAATAATAATAATAATAATAATAATAATAATAGTAAAATAATAATAATAAATACACAAACAGTAAGTATGTTTAAAAAAAATACATAATCACAACTAAATTGTTTGGTTTGAGAGACAGAGCTGTATAGCCTGATAGCTATAGAGCCTGGACAAGCTGTGAAGTAAAAGTGGAGAAGGATGTAGAGAACATTCTAAACAACAAAACAACAACCATTAAGTGTAGAGGGGAAGACATATGGACCTGGGCGGAGACGGTGATGGGAGGGAGGTTCAAACACGGGGGGGGGGGTCCTGAAGCCGGGGCTGCAGACAGCCAGGCAGGGTAACCAGAGGCAGGTGGTGACCTTCTCCCTTCTCCTCCTCGTCCTCGTCCTCCTCCCCCTCCACCGTTCGGGGATCGAAGGCTTTATTTAAAGGCCTGGTCAATGCTGCGTGCTGCTGAGGTATCAGCCTCCCAGCCAGGCGACTCATCACCACTGTAATACAACCCCTCCAACCCTAGCCCCACCACCCCCCCTCTAATACACACACACACACACACACACACACACACACACACACACACACACACACACACACACACACACACACACACACACACACTCACACACACACACACACACACACTCACACACACACACACACACACACACACATAACCCAGGGCCATCTCTGGACACCTCAGGCTTTGTGCTGTACAGTGGAGAGGGGAGGCCGGACAGAGGAAAGCACAGCATCAGCATCAGCTAATTTTACTGTTACTGTCTGCCGCTCGGCTCCGGCTCAGCACTGTAAATCACACGGCTGCCGCTGCTGTTTTCCCTCTGAGGTGCTCTCCATCACTGTCCCTGCTGGTGTTGTTCTGTTGTTGTTGTTTTTTTTAGTTTTTTTTTTTTTTTACCTTAATTGTATCGAAGCAAGCTCGCCCTCGCTCAGTAAATATCACGTCGTCGTGTTCCGGATTGTTAGAATTTAAAAAAAAAAAAGAAAAGAGGTCGGAATTATGATGAGGTAGGACATTTATATGTGGCTTCCTGTGTGTGGGAGCCTTTATCTAGTGAGTGTGTGTGTGTGTGTGTGTGTGTGTGTGTGTGTGTGTGTGTGTGTGTGTGTGTGTGTGTGTGGGTGTACTTTTAGACACACACACACACACACACACACACACACACACACACACACACACACACACACACACACACACACACACACACACACCTACATGGCATGTCGAGGTGTGAACATATAAGCATCGTATTTCTAGTGTGACATTATAAATATTGCTGTGATGTTCGACCCAAAATGTACAAAATGAGCAACGATGCTGCCTTCGTTGTTTAGTCATCATTATTTTTAAATTGGACAAACTTTAAATATTAAGGTAGCCCCGTCTCCTATCTAGGTAGCCCCCCCGGAGATGAACAAAGTGTTTTTAAATCTAGCCTCAACCTTATCCCCGCTTCAGTCGGGAAATGATGAACTTGTCACGCTGAACTTGGTCGCTCTACTGTTCTACAAACTATTCAAAGTTTGCCTCCCCTCATCACTGTTACTTTTATGGATTACGTAGCAGCGGCGCCGTCTGAGGCTGTCAAAACTTGGGCGCGAGCCCAGACGACGATGACATGCGAGAGTCCATCCAGCCTAATAAAAACGACAGGAGAGTTATGGACGGGCCGTAGAGTCATTACATGAGGAGGAGGAGGGGAGGAGGAGGGGAGGAGGCGAAGTCGGGCATTTCAGAAATGGGGAAACGCGGAAAAAAAAGAAGAGCCGCGTGAAGAAAGGGAAACGTTGGTGGGCGGCGAGGAAAACCAATGATGTTAAAACTAACAGATGTTGGAGATTTATCTTATCTTAGTGTCTTAAAAAAATGTCTTTTCCCCGTCGCTTCGGCGTCTTTGAAGAAGATTTCGCTTACAAAAAGGAATAAATCATGTCTTGGATAAAACCACACCCCCGAGCCCAAACTCCAAACATCAGCCCTTTTCTCTTTTCAACTTATGTTAATATACACTTGTCTCCTTGTTTGAGTACAGACCCCAGATAGTGTTGTTTTATTCAGATATAATTAGTCTGGAAGCTGTTACCACAAGTGCATGTGTCTGTGAGCACCGTGTGTGTGTGTGTGTGTGTGTCTGTGTGTGTGTGTGTGTGTGTGTGTGTGTGTGTGTGTGTGTGTGTGCGCCTGCGTGTGCGCACGCGCGCGCGGGTGAGTGTGTGTGTGTGTGTGTGCGCGCGGCTCAGAGCTGCTGCCGTCCCAGGGTTGCGCCTATGTGTATGTTCGCAACATGATTGTGAGAAGAGCGTGCGATGAGCCCCGAGGTTGAAATAATAATATAATGTATTCCCCTAACCGCCGCAGTTTGCAGCCCGGGGCCTTCCTCTCGCCCACAGCCTTCCCCCTCTGCTCGCACACCCTCACAGGTGCACTGCCACGAAAACCCTCACAAAAACGCCAGGGCCGCGCACACTCACACCCCGGCATTAAGATAACCGCACGCAGGGAGCCGCTCCCTCTTCTCTTTTCGGCGTCCTCTCTCTCTCCTCCATGTGACGTCTGCCCAGCGCGAGCTGCTGGGCATCGCACCTAGCGTCCTAATTATCTTAAACTCCACAAACCCGAGCGTCGGCCGCGGCGCCGCAGAGACGATGTTAACATGGCAGAATACCAACAGTCCTCAGGACATGGCGCTTGCTGTACCACAACCCAACCCCACCCGCCTCCACCGACCCTAAAGAGAAAATAAATGTAGTTGCACAAGCTCATACTCCAGCTCCCATAATTTATTCAGAGCCCCAAACGGCGTCTCCATAGGGCCTGAAAGCATCCACTTTCATAGCCATCAGCAAATCACGACTTCCAATGCACCTGCAGAGTACAATGCAATGCGACGCGTGTTTTGGCTGTGGCACTG
>NC_137201.1:17901292-17916292 GCF_960531495.2 Zeus faber | reverse complement strand
AAAGCACATCTTAATTCCGATAGTTGTGTTTTTATTACAACTTTTATTTTAGATCAATTTACCTATGTAATGCTTTGGTTTACTGACCCAGCAGTATA
This sequence comes from Zeus faber, assembly GCF_960531495.2. NCBI lineage: Eukaryota > Metazoa > Chordata > Actinopteri > Zeiformes > Zeidae > Zeus > Zeus faber. The sequence goes on along the minus strand of NC_137201.1, from coordinate 17,916,194 downwards.
CAAACCTAACAAAGATATATACACACACACACACACACACACACACACACACACACACACACACACACACAAGCATGTAAACGTTCACGCTGCTGCACATACATGGCTCCTCTCTGCTGACGTGCATATGCCATGGACAGATGTGCGCTGCTGGATACTGTATTTTTTGTCTATGGTATGTTTACCATAATTAAACCGATGGGAAAATGTTTTCTGCACTCATCGGTGTGTGTGTGTGTGTGTGTGTGTGTGTGTGTGTGTGTGTGTGTGTGTGTGTTACACGATCTGAGCTGTAAAGTACTACTTCCTTCTGCAACAGTAAAGATTCCTCAACGGCCATCACATCACGTTCCTTCAGAAGGAAGGTCACTTCCAGGGATCCTTCCGTTTACACCCAAATTTAGGCTCCTGGAAGACGCACCGCAGCCCTGCTCACACAAACTATCTACTTACTTAAGTATATTCTGTTCCGGAGCCTTTCGACTTTTAGTCCACTACATTTCAAAGCGAATAATGGCGAAGTCACTAGACTACCTGTACAGGTTTTTTTGGAAATTGTAATCAGGATCGCCATGAGCACTTCAAACTACAGTAGCGTATTTTAGACTCACCAGGACACTGGATTTGACAAGCACTTTTACTTTACGTACATTTTAAGAGAAAGTACTTAAGTAGAAATGAACGCACAAACACACGCTTACCGTCTGCCCTCATAGTGAGACAGGATGCGCACACACGCAGAACACATATAGTATACATGCGACATTATGCGTAATACACAGTGTAAACTACGGTGTAATATACAGTATGACATCATCCAGCTAAAGGAACATTCTATCAGAGTGTCTTCTGACCGGGGCGGCGCAGGGCTCCTCTCTTGCTGCCGCGATATTGACAGATTCCTCAGAGGCCTCGTCCAACACTTTATTTCAATTAGCTCACAGGAAGCAGGAAATCACCTTGGAATCGATGGTCATTTCTCGAGAGCCGAGGCAAGGGTCTGACCGTCTCCATGTCCAGCCGCAGCGCTTGATGGGGACGTTAAATAAGATTAAAACGCGTTCCGTCTTTATGATTGACACTAAAACGTGCGTTAAATCCACGGCGGTATCGCCGCGGCGGGTATAAGCGATGAATAATATCGTTCGCTTTATGGGACCGACCGCGGCGACGGACCGCGCCTCCGCCGCCACCGCCACCGCCGCCGGCACCGCCGTAATAGCGTGGGGAAACGGAGGAGAAGCGTGTTTTTCAAAAGCTTTTAGCGCAGGAGGTTAAGCCAGGGAGGTCAACGCAGATAGCAGCGCAAAGAGATATCGAATGTTATACGGCGAGCGATGATATCAGAGAACACATTGAGGTATCAGACGCACGGACGGAGGGAAAATACCTATGCATGGATGCACAACAAGGCTGCTGCACACAGCCACACACACACACACACACACACACACACAAACACACACACACACACACGCATGCACAGAAAGACACGCATACACTGTCCTCTTTCATGCACTTGTAAAAACCCGGAGACGCGGCGTGATTTGTTGGTGCGGCGGATTGGGAAGGTGCGGCGGTAATGGTGTGATTGAAGGAGGCTTTATGTAGATACTATATAACTCCCGTGACAGTTTACTCAGTGCGCGTCAGTGTGCACGTGCAGGGGGACGATTTGTGACAGAACTCCCTGACTGACTGGTGTTCACGGATGAGGCTCGCGTGAAATCTGTCTCTCACTTTCAAGGAAGGTAAACTGCATATACGTCAATGCAAAGTATTCCAAAAAGAGCGAATTCACTGAGGTTCTCTTCTTGACACGCTGGCGGCCATCTCTTCACGGGATGCAAGATGGGTTATTTCAATTAACGTTTACCGTTTCCTTCCATCCGACCCTACAGCGCCCGGCTGGCCGGCTATTGCAACCCCTCGCTGATCGTTATTCGGTACATTTTCCTTCTGGAGGGCTTTGCTTTTCCTTTAGTGCTAACTTTTTGTCCAGCCAGTCGTTCCCCGGGGACCATTAGCGGAGCTCCCATTGGTTCCACTCAGGGCTGGATGCTATTAGCCCTGTGATTGGGTATTGAATTAGCTTGCTGATTGGGTATTGAAGGAGCGAAGACTGATGAGAGGATTTGGCCCAAGCTTTCTTTTGCAAACCCCATTACTCAAACTCAGACTCAAAGAGGGTAAGAGCCTGTAATAGACACACACATACACACACACACACACACACACGCACGCACGCACGTGCACACACACACACATAAATGCATTGGCTACATGCATGTACGCAGATGCCTCCTTCATCTCAAATCCACATATTTTTTACAATGGAGATTTAACAAGTTCACATATCGCTCCGCTCTAGCGGGGCCTGCGGGGAGACGGCCCCGATTCTCTCCTCATAAAGAAGATTCTCAGCTTCACTTCTTCTTTTTTATTTTTATTTTTTTATTTTTTTTCTCCTTCTTTTAACACCCGCCGCAGATGGAGCGCGGTCAAAACACTAAACAAAAATATTTGAAATGACGTACGAGCGGAGACGCCGGGAAAGAGGAGGGAGCCTCCCGTGTAATGAAAAGAAAGCACTGTGGGCCCCGGAGAGCGGGAGGTGGCTAAAGAGAGGGACGAGCGAGGAGCTTTGTGCTGATTGATGCTGCGTTTCATCCCACTACAAAGATTATGGATGATGATATTGATTCAGCCGCTGCCGTGGCCATGACTGCCCTCGCAGGTTGGGAGAAGAGAGAATGCAGCTCATTACTATTCTCAGACGCTGCGAGGAGCCTCCTGGTTGTGTGTGTGTGTGTGTGTGTGTGTGTGTGTGTGTGTGTGGGGGGGGGCGGTACATGAACTCGCCTCCGCTATTCCTTCAGCCTGTGAGAACAGCTGGCCCGTCCTCTCCTCCAGAAGTGCGGTGCTGTTTTCTGGAGTAGCAAGGGGAGTATTTGGGGGAAAATGAAGTTTCATGTTCATAACCTCTGATCAACTGAAATTCTAGAACAGCCTCCTCGCTTCATTCATATTTTGGACTTATTTGAACGAGTGTTGACTATTAAGGTGGAGCCGGTCCCAGAGTAACTTAACAAGGGTTTATCCACTATTTCATGCCATGCTATTTCACTCTTTAATCTTTCTATCGACATCCTTTGACCTCTAACTTTTTTTGTTTTATTCTCATAGAACAAGTACTGTGTGTCGGGCGTAAATTTGGGCATTAGTGAAAACTTCTGTCCCCACCACACCCCTCATCTTTTCCGTTCCAGTATGGATGCAGATGCAGCACACATTCACAGCCATTGATGTTGTTGTGCATTGAAGAGCCAAATTCTTAATTGCATATTACGATAACGACATCGGAAGGTAACACAAAGTCTGTATTTTAAAAGTTTAGAAATCCTCATGAGGTTTCCAGATTATGTCTCAAATCCATTCAAAGTTGGTTCCTGTGAACAATGCCTCTAAATGCGTGTTTGGCTGTTTTATTATTATTTCATGTTGTTGCTGCACGGGAAGTACAGTATAGGAGGAGACAAGATTGGCCCATTACTCCAATGTACTCCACTTCTCTTTTTATTAATGACCCGCTTTGTTTCTGGAGGAAACACACACACACAGACACACACACACACACACACACACACGCACACACACACACACACACACACACACACACACACACACACACACACACACACACACAATCACACACAATCACACACAATCACACACACACAGACACACAGACACACACACACACACACACACACACACACACGCACACACACACACACATACACACAGCCAAAAGGCATGCACACATGCTTTAATAGGCAAAGATACACACTTGAAGAGACATGCATGTACACGGCATGGATTCATGAGCAAATACACACACACACACACACACGCACGCACGCACACACACACACACACACACACCACACACACACACACACACACACACACACAGGCAGGAGTTTTGAGTGGAGAAATGAGGAAGAGAGGGAGAGGGTAATATCAGCAGGCTATCTATCCATTCCTCCGCTGGTGCATCCCAATCCTCTTTGGAAATAACAAATGCATAAAGGAGCAACAACACAAATATATCTGCCTGGCTCAGATAGATAGGGCCACGCCGGAGTTTAATACCCTTATGTAAACCAGTAACAATCAAGCCCTAACACACACCCCCACATCACCACTAAGGGGACAATAAGGAACACACTCCATTCTCTCTCTCTCTCTCTCTCTCTCTCTCTCTCTCTCTCTCTCTCTCTCTCTCTCTCACCAACAGTCAGGACTGATTGTTTGTTTATGTTATGTGTTGTGTGTGTGGAGTAAGATAGATAGAGTGAGAGAGAGAGAGAGAGAGAGAGAGAGAGAGACGCTGAGCTCTTTTCGTCCACAATGCAGCGGCCCAGATCGTCCGGCTCACCGGTGGCTTCCTCGTTGCGGCAGCTTTTTGTTTCAGCGGCCGAGGGAGGGAGAGAGAGAGAGAGAGAGAGAGAGACAGAGAGTGAGAGAGCTAGAGAGCGGTAGAGAGAGAGAGAGAGAGAAAGATAGAGACCCTGACCTCAGAGCGCCGCGTCTGATACTTCATTCATCCCTCACCATCCATTCTTCCTCCATATCTCACGCTCATCCCTCAGTGCCAATTTGTTTTTATAGTCTCCCCTCCTCCTCTTCCTCCTCCTCCTCCTCCTTCTCCGCCTCCTCTTCCTCATCCTTCCCCTCTTCCTCCCCCACCCTCACCCAGCCTCCTCCAACCACCACCACCGGCGCCACCCTCCCGCTGCTCTATTTTCTCCTCTAAAGCCGACAGTTCAGGGAAACAAAGACGAGAGGAAGAGTTACAAAAATGAAAAAAGACATTTGAGAAGCCCAGAAATATTGGGGGACCGGCTCATTTGCAATATCATCAAATTTATTTCATTTTTGTGATATGGTCGGTCGCTCCGGCGATGTTTATCCGACTCTCCCCAACATGTCAGGAGAGGGAACTCACACTGATAATTTTGACAGGAAGGGAGAGAAAAAGACCAAGTTGTCTCCCCGAGGTTGGATCAATATGGTTGGTGTGTGTGTGTGTGTGTGTGTGTGTGTGTGTGTGAGTGTGTGTGTGTGTGTGTGTGTGTGTGTGTGTGTGTGTGTCCGTGCGTGTGTGTGTGTGTGTGTGTGTGTGTGTGTGTGTGTGTGCGTGTGTGTGTGTGCACGTGTGTGCATGTGTGTGTGTGTAACATAGACAGGAGTTAGAATAGCAAAGGTTAATATCATACATCAGCTGCCATCTGCATACTATTCCCAAGGAAAAAAAAAAGAAAAGCACAGCTCTGGCTCAGCGTGAGAGATCTCTGGGAGATTATACAACACCTGACATTTCACACCTGATAGACAACAACAAGGAAACACATTTTTTAAAAAGCAGGGCAACAGCTTTTCTGCTCTTTCACAACAGACACGCATTGTGATGTGCGCGATAATCTACCCGATGCCTTAAAGCGGCAGTCCGTATGATCCTCCGTTGTCGGGTGGGGTTGACATCCCATTTGAAGTCTCTGATGGCTTCACTGGAAGACTATGGCCTCCTTTTCTCCAAAATACGCGGACGCCGCCGCCAACAATGGAAACAGTGTATAAAGGAGCGCATGCATGTCACAAATATATTCAGTGGGTGTTTCTCATTAAGTGCCAGCTAACCATGTAGCAAATATGGGATTTTTTTTAAAACAAAAAAAAAAAATCCTGCAGATTACCGCTTTAGCGCTTTAAAGACGACTGTAAAAGCTTAATGTCGTTCTTTTTAACCTGTGTTCTTTACCCCGGTACAAAGCGTTTCAATTTGCGGTTACAAACAGCCTCACGCTCGCTGTGTGTTTCTCTGTGTGCATGTGGGTATGTGTGTGTTTGTGTGTGTTTGTGTGTGCGCGTGCGTGTGTGTGCGTGCGTCTTGTCTTAAAGATGTAAAGGATCCGTATTTTTCGCTGCAAGCTCAGCGAGAACTGATCAACATCTGTAAACCAAGTGCATGCAGAAAGTGAAACGTAATGCAGTTCAGAGAGAGAAGCAGACACAGCGAGAGAGAGCGAGAAAGACAAAAGGTGAGTCGGTGCACTTGCACGTGTGTGTGTGTGTGTGTGTGCGTGTGCGTGCGTGTGCGTGTGCGTGTGCGTGTGCGCGCTAGTGTGTTGTGGCCCCTCAGTTCTTCTGCACCATCAAGCCCAACGCTGCGCGCTCTCTCGCCGCTGTAAGACCCCTCTAGGAGAGGCATCAAATATTTATACAACATTATCCCTGATCCTCCGGCCCGTAAGTAAAGAGAAACTCTCCTCACGCGGTTCCAGGACCCGCGCCCTCTTCCTGCGCAGGAGCCATTAGGGATCTAACGCCTCCCCCCCCCACCCCCCTCCCCGCAGGATTTTCTGCAGATTAACTCATCCAGCCCGAGTGACAACCCCAGTTCCCACCGCCTCGAATGTCGTTTACAACCCGACGTCCCCGTGAGTCAGGTTTTTAACCCTTGGTGGGTCTCGGGTCGTTTTTGCCGTTCTGCTATATACAGAACATTTACTCTCCTTTGTTTTGCATGTACAATAATTGCCTATATCCCTAATGCATGGTCTCATTTTTTTCAGCACCACCTCAGCTATAATCATAGACTATCATTTTGTTACTGTGTAACTGGCAACAGCACAAACGTCAAGAGAAAATGAAAGGATGGTCTTCACAAATGCACCATTCTTTATTGAAAATGTCACAGAATCAGGCGACGAAAGTGATTCAAAGACATCAAAGTGTCCATTCAGGTGTTGTGTAAGCAGGACAAAGCAAAAGACACGAAAGAAAATTGAACTATTATACATGCTAAGCACAAAAGAAGCAGGTTTGTCCCTGCTCATTGTTGTTTCCTTTCAAAGTCTATGTGTGCAATGACACGGAGGGCGGGGCCACCTGCCTGGCACGTCAGTCGAAATCGAGGGGAAAGGACGATGGAGGGAGGGGAAAAGGAAGGAAGGGAGGGAGGAAGGGAGGGAGCGGAGAGGGAGAGAGTTAATTCTGCGCCCGGGCGCTGTTGGATGGCCGCTGTGTTCCGAGTTCTGTTTTATGGAGCATAAACACCTTGATCGCTGTGTTGTTTCCTCCCTGATTGATTGCTCCGGCCCGGGGCGGCTCGGAGCGCAGAGTGTTTACCACAACGTTGGGAGGATAGAGAAATCACAACTCAGTCACAACACCCTCTGAGTGGGAACTGGAAGGAAAGTGGATAGGGAGACACACACACACACACATACACACACACACACACACACACACTCTCACACACAGGATGATGGTGGTTGTGTTCTATAGTGTGAGAAATAAAGAATAGATTCCAAACTTTCCAGACAGGCAGAGAGGGAGACACCCAAGCAGTAGGCAGACAGACAGACGAGAAGGTATCCTTACATATTTGTTATATTTGCAATTGCGTATATATACATATATATACAATTTTTTTTTTTTTTAATTGTTTTTCATTCTTTGCTGCTGTGCACCGAAGTACGATATGTGTCCTGTTTCATTTTTATTTTATTTTATTTTATTTTATTCATTTCAATCTGTTAACACATAAATCATGAAGATTTTCCCCACTGGGATTAATAATGTCTCACTGTATCCAATCTTATTTTATTTTATTTTATCTTGACAGGGATAAATAGTAATTTCATTTTGCTTTATTATTGAAGGTTCATTTTATTTTATCTATTAACTCAACTCATAGATCATGAACCCCCCATGGGGATTACTAATGTCTCATCTTATCTGGTCGTATTTTATCTTGCCAGGATAACATGTTCATTTTATTTGATTTTTTATTTAAAGTTCATTTTATTTTATGTGTTATTTATTAATTTATACAGTATATTTATTATCATATATCATATTTATTTCATAAATCCCAAATTTCCCTCCGGGGATTATTAATGTCTTATTTTATTTTATTTTATTGTGTTTTATTTTTATCTCATCTTATTTATTTTATCTTATCCCCTTGGTGGAGTGGCCTTGACATTTGGGGCCCCTGGCTCCGTCTGTCATGTGTCCGTGGTCCCTGTTTGGGCCGAGCCGGTTTTCCTGCTGTTGCCAAATCTGTCAGGGTGACGGAGACGGACTGACACGACGCGGCGCTCGGCGGTCACAGCTTTTCAATCCATCTTCCTTACCCTCCATTCATATTTACTCTCCTCCCTTCATTCAACCTATTTCTGTCATTTCTGTCACTTTAAGGAGGAACTATCATGGAAAAAAAACAAAAACAAAATAAGCGTTTTTAAATGAATAACTTCTGGCTCAGGTTGAGGTTTTTTTTGTTTTTTTTGAGATGTGTACAAGACAGTTTCTGGAATTTCATGCAATTTATACATGTCATTCAATTGATTTCAGAATCAGAGGTGCATTTCCATGTACAAGGAATTTGTCATGGTGATTATTGGTGTTTCTACAGATTAGCACTAAAAAAGCTTTGACGGTCTGAGAAAAAAAAAATGGCCAAATATACACAATACACAATAGCCGAAAAATACGAGACAGAAATAGTCGAATATATAAAAAATATACGGATTATAATGTGATTGCAATCACAGGACAAGTAATTGGTATGAGTATAAATTATAAGTAAATATTAAGGGGTAAGCAGTATGCACAGTGTTATTTAAAGTATTGAGCGAGTGAGTGAGTGAGTGAGTAAGCGAGTGAGTGAGTGAGTGAGTGAGTGAGTGAGTGAGTGAGTGAGTAATGGCTAATTTAAATCTTTAAAAGTAAAATTTGTTAATGATATTTTCCAGTGCAAACAGTCTCCGTTGTGTGTGTGTGTGTGTGTGTGTGTGTGTGTGTGTGTGTGTGTGTGTGTGTGTGTGTGTGTGTGTGTTTCCATTGTGTCTGCAACCCAGTGGTGCTGCTCTGTGGGAGGAGAGTTTGGTTGCATAATCCTACCAACCTCAGAATGCTTCTTGTCAGATGATAATCTGCCGGCGCTGCAGATTACTTCTCAGATTAAGACACAATGAACGCTGCGAGCGAGTGGGAGATAACACCCCCAATTTGTGCAGATGTGTGTGTGTGTGTGTGTGTGTGTGTTTGTGTGTGTGTCCAACTGTTTGTCTTCTCACTGTGCAGGGCAAGTGTGGAAATCTCTCTCTCTCTCTCTCTCTCTCTCTCTCTCTCTCTCTCTCTCGCTCTCTCTCTCTCCTGTAGCCTGAGGGCGAGCAGCGTATTATGGGGTGTTGGGTGGTAAATTGGAGAGAACGGGAGGACGACTACAGCTTAAGTGGTGCCAGGCGGCGGAGAGAGAGAGACAGAAAGACTTTGCTGGTGTTGTTCCGCCCCAGAGAGAGATCCAAAGGGCTCTGGGTGGATGTGATTAACACGACGATGCAGATGTGTGTGTGTGTGTGTGTGTGTGTGTGTGTGTGTGTGCGTGTGTGTGTGTGGCGAGCGTTAATTTGAGCAATGGTATGGTACGTGCGGCTGAGCGTGTTGGGAGGATGTTCAGTCGCGGTGCATTCTCACTAAGACAGCGAAGAATTCTCTTTCTCCTCAGTTTTCAGTGTAGTTTTCACATGGAATAAAATGAACATTTGTATTTCCAAGGTATTAAATGGAACCGCGTAATCAAAATCACAATGATAGCAACAACAAGACCAACAATAAAAATCAGGTGAAGGTTCTCTCTCTTTCGCTCTCTCTCGATTTACTATTAGATTATTAGAGAGTTATTATTATTTATTAATTTAACTTTATTTATTTATTTATTTATCTATTTATAATTGTTTGTGCTGTACCACTGGAATCCCAATAAATGCAGTGGTTGAGTAAAGAGGTTTTTAAAACTCACTCTACTTCCTCTCCTCTGTCCGTGTATTTATTTGTGTATGCTCCCTGTCTACTCACCCCCCTCCCTCCCTCCCTCCCTCCCTTATTCCACAAGCAACCTTGCTGCTTCACACCTTGCTGCTTGTATGTGTGTATCTGTGTGTGTGTGTGTGTGTCTGTGTGCATGTGTGTGTGTGTGTGCGCGTTCGTGGGTGCGTGCGTGTGCATGTCTGTGTGCGTGTGTGCGTGCGTGTGCATGTCTGTCTGTGTGTGTGTGTGTGTGTGTGTGTGTGTGTGTGTGTGCGTGCGTGCGTGAGTGTGTGCGTGTGTGCTCTTACGGCTTTGGAAATCTGTGTGCGTGTCCATTCCCATTCTGTCAGGTTTATTTCTGTTATGTTTCTTAATTAGCTAATAAAGGTCACGGCATCTCTCGGTTGGAGGGGGGTTGGCGCATGCAAATGAGGCAGAAGGTCAAATGCATTAGTGACCGCCTCACATCGGCCAAATATGGTCATGACGACGCCGCCATACAAATACCTGCACTCATTTGAATAACACAGGTAAAATAAACACAGTGTTGGTCATGAAATTACAGAGGATTTGACCTAGGTAAATTTAAGTTGTTTTTATTAGTCATTTATTTCTTTTTTTATAACTTATATTTATAATTTACATTTATTCGTTTATTTATTTGTTAATTATTGTTTTGTTTTATTTATTATTATGATTAATAACAATTCTTTCATAGTGATAGCGGTGCAAGTATGAATGCCCACACAAATGCTTGCATATTACGCGTCTCGTGTTGAAGAATAAAGTGCTTTTTGGGATGATCCCGTCTACATAACGTGAGCTGCCTGAATGCCTCGGCAGATAGGATGAAGAAAGGTGCGCAGATGCCACGGCGTTACTGGAAAAGCTGACTCGGTACACGGATGGTGGCGTGGTGCAGTGGTGGTGGTGGGAGGGGGTCGGGTAATGGTGGAAGGGGTGGGGCGTAGGACGGGTGAATCTGCTGGTGAGTGGGGTGGTGGGCGTAGGACAGGTCTATCTGCTGATGGGTGGTGGTGGGGTTAGGACAGATCCATCTGCAGGTGGGTGGTGGCGGGCGTAGGACAGGTCCATCTGCTGGTGAGTGGTGGTGGGCGTGGGACAGGTCCATCTGTTGGTGGGTGGTGGTGGGGGTAGGATAGGTGTATCTGCTGGTAGGTGGGGTTGTGGGGTTAGGTAGGTGTATCTGCTGGTGGGTGGGGTGGTGGCGGTAGGGTTGGTGTATCTGCTGGTGGGTGGAGGTGGGTGGTGTGGTGGTGGTAGGGTGGGTGTATCTGCTAGTGGATGGAGGTGGGTGGTGGTATGGTGGGTATATCTGCTGGTGGGTGGGATGGGTGGGGTGGTGGTGGTAGGGTGGGTGTTTCTGCTGGTGGGTGGGGTGGTGGTGGTAGGGTGGGTGTTTCTGCTGGTGCGTGGGGTGGGTGGAGGTAGTGTAGGTGTATCTGCTAGTGCTCCTAAAGTCCATCACCTTAAACATCAGAGCTTGTCCCAGTGTCCTCTGCTCTAAATCACAGCCTCTCCACTCCATGTGTGAAAGCGCTCTCTGTTTTTTCCTCCGGTCTATAACTCATCCTGTCTCTCTCCCTCCCTCCCTCCCTCCCTCCCTCACCTGCGCTCTCTCCGTCTCCACCATTTTTCCGTCTTCTATTACTCACTGGGCTGCTGTTTGCCTGGAAACCACACACACTCACCTCTCACAACCACAAACACACCTCAAGGCAACTTCTCTATCCATCTGTCTGTCTGTCTGTGTGTCTGTCTATCTATCTATCTATCTATCTACCCATCTATCTATCTGTCTCTGTCTGTTGTCTGTCTGTCTGTCTGTCTATCTATCCATCTATCTATCTGTCTCTGTTTGTCTGTCTGTCTGTCTGTCTGTCTGTCTGTCTATCTATCTATCCATCTATCGATCTATCTGTCTATCTATCTTTTTATCCGCCTGGTAGCCTGCAGGTAGGGTTCATTCACACATTCTTTCCTGCCTCCCTCCCTCGGTCTCTGGCTGCCCACCACGCCACGCTCCACGCCCGCCCGCAGGTGAGACCCACTGAACCAGGCGTCACTCCGCGGGGGGGAGCGCGCACGCTGCTGCGCACCGACAGAAAAACCGATACGCAGCGTACGAAGGAGAGCGAGCGACAGACAAAATACTAAATACAGAAGGAGTGGAGGGAGGCAGATAAACAGAGCGGCCGGGGGAGGGGGCGGGGGGGAGGGGGTCCTTGAGCTCATTATGTTCTCAAGCAAAGATAAACTCCACTGCGTATCAGCACAAGCCTAAACTAACACTCTATATAATAAGAGAGATTTGAATTAATGGCAAACTCCTCTCTCCCTCGCCCTCGCCCTCTTTCTCTCTCTCTCTCTCTCTCTCTCTCTCTCTCTCTCTCTATTTCTCCTTTTCGCGATGAAGATCGAGCGGAACAGTAAGCGTCTCTATCTGCGCTCGCAGGATTGTTTGGCGTGTGGCATTAAAAGTGCAGCGAACAGCCACTCAAACTTTGTCAACTGTGTATCTTCAGTCAAACAGCCCTGCGGTGGGGCGAGCAAGCGAGAGGGAGGGAGAGAGAGGGAGAGAGAGAGAGAGAGAGAGAGAGAGAGAGAGAGAGAGAGAGAATGGACGATTTTTCATTGTTTTTTGGATCCTCTTCTCTTCCTCCTCTTCCTCCTCCTCCTCCTCCTCCTCCCCCCCCCCTCCTCCTCCTCTTCCTCTTTCGCTCGGTGCAGAATTGACACACTCTCTCTGTTGTTTCAAGCCCCGTGCTTGGGGCCCGGCGTTGTTTAACCTCCAAGCAGCTGCTCTTTCAAACCGCTCTTTCTGAAAGATCCAGCAACGGGTCGGGTTCGAAGGATCCTCCCCTCCCTCCCTTCCCCTGGTCGCCCGGTACCCCCCCCCCCCCCCCCCGCCCGTGTTGGATGTGACAGCAGCGTTCCCTAGGAGCTCCATTACCTCACATTTGGGTTTCTCTCTCATAATGTTCCTCGCGGTCCTTTCATCCGCGGATGTGAGGCTTGGCTCGGTCGTTCACTCCTCCCCTGCAGCTCCCTCTGACTTTGTCTCTCCTCCTCAGTCACTTCCTCGCCCTCTTTTTCACTCTTTCCAAACGCAAACACCGCGTCGCTTCGCTTTCCACTTTCCACCCCCCTCCCCCCTCCCCCGCTTGCTCTCGGCAAGACCGAACTCGACGGTTGTTTTTCCGTTAAAGGTGCCCGATCCACGGCAAAAGTACGATAAAACGCGGTGGTGGAGGAAGTACTCAGAGTGTTTACTGGACCGGGTGTGCCGGAGGTTCTGCCCTATAGGCAAAGCCCCTGCCGCGACCCGGCTTGAATCCAGCCTGCCGCATGTCTCTCCCTCTATCACCCCTCCATTTCCTGTCTCTCTCTACAAACAACACTCATTGATGGTTCCACTAAAAAGTAGTAAAAGTATATAAGCCCCTTTCCAAAGTAAACATACTTATCACATCCAGTGTCTCGATTTAACACCTTTATACACCTCGTCTATCACCTCGAGTTATTTCATTTAATTATTTATTATTATTATTATTTTTTATTTTATTATTATTATTTTTTTACAAATATATACAAAGAAATCTTTTTTTTTTCTTTTACAAATGCGGCAAAAAGAAACGTGCGTCTCAAAATTTGCTCTTAAAAAATGCGGCGGAGGAAAAGTCCAAAGGAAATGGACTTGAGTACAGTGACAAGGTCCTTGTACCGTGTTATTTTCCCAGCGCTGACGAGATGGAGATTGAAAGGACGGCCCTGCGTCACCACTGTTTCGGCGTTAACACCCGACAAACAAAGTGTCAGTGCGAGCGTAATATCACTGTAATGTGTACACGTTGTTGTTGTTGTTGTTTTTTTTTATTTCACGCGGGCACAAAGGAATATAATTGGTCGATACCCGGGATGCACTTATGTTTTCCCCGGCCACTAATAACCGCTTCCGATAGGACGCGGGGCTGTATGTCATCACTGCATTAACCACTGTGTGCGGTTGTCAAAGAGTACATTACACACATTAGCAGTGTTTCCATCCTCTGTGCGCAAAATGATTACAACCAATGCTCCATCACAGCGCGCGATGGGCTTTACAATAATGGGCCGTAAATTAATACAATGCTCTGCGGTAAATAGTATTATGTTGATATTGTTTACAGTGCGGCGATATTATACCTCTGGATAATTACCATCCACTGCGGCGGTCAATCAAGGATAACAACCACTTGTCGAGGGGAGAGAGAGCGAACGGGAGGGATGGTGTTCTGATCCAGCCTATAAGTGCCCAAAATGTTATTGATCGCATCGGGGGGGGGGTCAATAAGTTCATCCCTTGGTAAAGAGGTACGCGAGCCGGGCCTATCTTTATTAAAATACACTCTGGTGTGTGTGTTTGTGTGTGTGTGTGTGTGTGTGTGTGTGGGTGTGTGTGGGTGCATGTGTGTGTGTGTGTGTGTGTGTGTATCTCTTTCCACTGATCCCAGAGCACGGATGAGCAGATGTGAAAGCCTTATTAAGGACTGATTTACTCCTCTGTCTGTGTCAGTCGGGCTGCGGGTTATCACGACTATCAGCAACAGCACAAAGGAATGGACACACACACGCGCGCACGCACACACACACACACACACAGACACACACACACACACACACACAGCATGTGTGTAAATGGTGTGTGTCCATCTCTGTAGCTTCTCTATGAAATGTACACGAGCGTGAATCTCGCTGGTGTTAATGGCTTTTTAAATGTCAGGGAAAGTCAGGGAATGATAAAAGGGAGATCTGTTATCCTCCGTCTCCTCATGATCACCATGAAGAGCAGTGCCTCAAAGGAGCGGCCATGTTTGTGTGTGTGTGTGTGTGTGTGTGTGTGTGTGTGTGTGTGTGTGTGTGTGTGGGTGCGTGTGCACATGTGGGTGTGTGCGCGTGTGTGTGTGTGTGTGTGTGTGTGTGTGTGTGTGTGTGCGCGCGCGTGTGTGTGTGTGTC
>NC_137201.1:17851292-17896292 GCF_960531495.2 Zeus faber | reverse complement strand
CTGATTTCTCTCCTTCTCTCTGTTTACATTTTTTCCGTCGCCTCCGTACCGCATCGCCCCTTTCTCTCGACTACCCGCCGCCCCCCACTCCCTCCACCTCGTGCTCCTCCCTTTCCTTCCGCCCCCACCCTCCACACCTCCGCTCCCCCACTCCACAGTGTGATGAATCTGTAGACAGGGGCTAATAATTGTACTTCGGGCCGGGCACTCATTTTTCTTTGTGTTTGAAAGCTGTGACACGCAGGAGCTTTTCTTCCCCCGTTCCCTCCGCTTCTCTCCCTCTCTCTCTCCCTCTCTCGCTCATTCCCTCCATCCTCAGACAAAGGGGTGAACAGAATAACTCAGGGTTTACAAGGTCACGCTGTCTAGCGGTGAGGACACGCCTGGGATCTGCTGCCGGGAGGATTTCCTCAAAGGTGCCGTGTTGAGGCGTCAATAAACACACGGAACCGATCGCTGAACCCAGTCTACCTGGAAGCGCTGCGAGGATTACATACACAATACATATATTATACTTACGTCATTAACTGTTATATAATAACAGAACTCATTATTTCACCGCTTATATCTTCAAATCCATGTTCACTGATACACAGCGCTTTGAACCACGGTGCGTCCACGCGTGCAAACTTCAATATTAGCCTAAACGTTCTTTTGTAGATGCATTGGAAATCAGCCTTTTATCCATCATTTTCAATTGGTACCACATCTGATATAAATGCCACTCCTAAAAGATGAACCGGTCAACTGTTTTATTCCGGGCACATTTAACGATAAACAGGAGACACACACACACACAAGGAATATATACGTACACAGACATGCAAAAATGTTGACGCACGTACAGCGTATGGATGTCCAGACACACCTTTTTTAACCCCAGTGCCGGCTCTAAAAAAAAAAAAACCCGACAAAGCCAAGCACATTTTGGTGACGTACATTGATTTGAACGTGCACGGGCCCGTCTTTGTGTCGACATCTCGTCACCCGTCTGCAAGCGAAGCACATATGTGCAGATATCGAAGGCGAATAATACTTTCATTGACTCCGCAGTGGCACTTTATGAAAATTGATCAACAGTTTTAATCACAATGTCATCTTCAGCGAGGGGACGAGAGAGAGCACTAGACGGACCGGACAGACCATTGCCCGTCGCACTGAGATGGTAAATTTCCTCTCGGCAGATATTTATTGAGTTAGTTCTGCCTAGAGAGAGCTTTAACATTGATTGTGATCATTAAATATATCCGCTTGAAACGGCAACACAGGCGTTCCCTCAGTCAATGGAAACGATGGGAGTAGAACAAAGGCATAATCAAATCAATCCTGCCGTAATTATTGTTTGAAAGGGGGAAATTAATCACGACAACAAATAAAAACAATAACGGCAAACGAAATGGTCAGTCATAAACAGTTAGTGCCGGAATTAAAACAGATACAGTCAGCAAAGGAGAGGGGGGAAAAAAAATCAATTGGAAATTTTCAATATATTTAAATGATATTCCGAGGTGTGTCGTTTATGTGGGGATGTGTCGATGTTGATTTTACTGCTCTGTAACTTTACGAGAAAGGGAGGGAGAGAGAGAGAGAGAGAGAGAGAGAGAGAGAGAGAGGGGGAGATAAAAGAGAGGAGAAGGAGGAGACAGAGAGAAAGTGCGTTTACGGAGCGCGGGCAGCGGGGGTCAGGGGATCAAGGTCCTCCTCCTGTGAGAGCCGCTCCTCCCTGGGCTCCTCGCTCCCCGGGAGGAAGTGTAGGCTATCGATTAGCTATCAGATGATTCCGATAGAGGCTGATCGATAGGGCTTTGTGCGGCAGCCAGGCAGGACCCTCCCTCCGCCATAGATCTGCCGCCGCCGCCGCGCTCGGCTGAGTTATTTGTTGTCCGACCAGAGAGAGAGAGAGAGAGAGAGAGAGAGAGAGCGAGAGAGAGTGAGAAAGAGAGAGAGACAGCTTTGATCAAAAAACCCACCCTGGAGAACCCCAGCACTCTCTCGCTCCCTCTGTTTTTCTTGTTGGTTTGTTTGTCTCCCCGTGCTTTAACACCAGGGTGTCATTGACCGCTTCATACCTATGAGCTTCGCAGCCTCATTGATGTCTTCCTCTCTCTCTCTCTCACATACACACACACACCGCACAGCCATTGATCTGTTCTCTCACTTTTGAAAATGAGCATTTGGGCCGTGGTGGTTGTAGGTGTGTGCTTATATCAACCACAAGGACTGGGTGCCATATTTGATGCTCGCCTTTGTTTCGACCTCTGCAGTCATATGACCAGGTGAGGGGCTACGGGGTCAGATCTGGGGTCTAGGGACCGTCACACAATTGGCGTCTTTCAGAATCTTTCGGAAGCCGGTCAGTCGTGAAAACTGATATAGGGGTGTGGTTACAAAACTAAAAGTAAATCAAGGCAAAAAAAAAAAAAAAAAAAAAAAAAAAAAAAAAAAGTATTAATTAGGAGACAATATGCAGGGAGCGTCATCTTAGATTCACTATCGCCTGATACTGGTAGAGTAATAATGTCAGAATCAAACTCCCCACGCAAAAAATGTACAATTTAATAGGTGAATACTGTGTGTTCATGGATGTGGCAATATTCTGAATTGAGTTTTTATTTGCTCAGTTTGTTTGTTTATCAAGTCCTTGCTGGGCCCATGTGAGATGCAGAGTGGTTCTGCAGTCGCTCAGTGTGATTGTGTGTGTGTATGTGTGTGTGTGTGTGTGTGTGTGTGTGTGTGTGTGTGTGTGCGTGCGTGCGTTATATCTCTGTTTCACTTGTTTCACGTTCATGTCCTGTGCTGTGAAAGCACAGTGATAAGACACCTGTACTCTACAATTATAACAGAGCACTGGTAGTTTCTGCACAGGTCACAGCTGCATGTAGGCACGACATGTCTCCCGTGTGTGTGTGTGTGTGTGTGTGTGTGTGTACCCCCCATTATTGGGGATGGAGAGACATATACAGTATATGTATATAAAGAGAGAGAGAGAGCAGTGAGGGGCTGTGAAACTGAGAGGGAGAACCCTAACCCCCCCAAACCCAACATGACTTATCTAGTAAAACAAATCCAGCTTGTCTGCTTGTTTGTTTTTTTTTCGGGTCACTCTGGGTTCCATCCGCTGCTCCGCTAATAAAGTGGCACTTTCGGGGCAGCCGCGTGGGAGGTCAGCAGTGGGTTGATCCGGTTTGATCCGTCCATGACGCCACCGGCCGGGGACTCCGCTGCTTTCACTCACACGTGGGAATATAACCGTGCTTTCCCTATGAAAAAATGATTTTACTATCGTGGGATATAAATGTTTATTCTTTATTTTACTATTAAGAACATCAACACTCGGACCCTCTCACCATGTTATCTGAGTCTGTGAAAGCATTTTTCGGCAAAGTAGATCTCATACCGATGACAATCAATAACAATCAATTAATCAACAGCAACCTACAGTACAGGCCTTGAAATGAGTGGAATAACAGACACGTTGTGTATGGAAAGGATTTATTTTTATTCTCTTAACATTCCCTCCTCCGTTCTGTTGCAGATATCTCGACACTGGAACCCTGATGTTTGCAGAGCAACTCACGGCACTCAAGACTGCCATAAAGCACAATGTCAGAAAAGCTTCCCGGCCCGCAACAAACACACGTCTCGAGCCACGTAATGACACAATGACAATTTGAAAAAAAAAAAAAAAAAAACAGGAAATGGAGGGAAGGAAAAAAAAACGAAAAAACATCAAAAATTGTGGCGCTCGAGCAATGGAAGAAACACAGAAATCAAGACCCTGGACTATGGAACTGAACTTCCCGGCGAGAACTTCCACATTCCTCCTCATGTGACTTGGACGTTGTTTGGACCCAGTATGACATAGAAACACCCACGCATCGCGACGAGGAAATAAGAGCATAAATAGATTCATAGGTAAATTGAGACAACCACAGACGTAAAGAAAAAAAAATTTAAGAAAACTCCCAAATCCCTTTAGCACAGGCCGCCTGCATTGATGATTTTGTAAATAATGTACAGGGAAAAGAAAATAAGAGAGATTGATATGTTCAGAATTATTGCATCAAAGTGTACATAGCCATGAGAGTCATACCTCTGGTATCTTTATATACCCAAGACTGTCACAACTTCATTATTCCTGATTTCTTCTATGCCCCTTCAAGAGTTAGCACAAGGCGTTTTCTCCCCCTGGATCTAAATATAAAAAAAAAAAAAAATAAAAAAGATTAATTATTTCACCACAATGTATCGATGGATCTAGAGGATACTGAACATGCAGACCTAATTGGGAAGATCAGCCACGTGTACTGGAAGTCGTGCACTTGCTGCTGGGATCGGGTGCATGTGATCGGAAGGCACGGTTAGTACCATCGAGAAGACTTACGAGAGGCGCAGCCGAAGCTCCTCACAATGTAGAACAGACTTCCTACCCAGCCCCCAAAAAACCCCCATCATATTTTCTCCCCTCCCCGTTCCCCTGTTAGTGCAAACTTCTGCAGTGTTGAACACAGTACCCCCCCCAAATTGTGACTCATCCCCTAGAGTGTAACGTGTTTTGAGACCCTCTCTCGTACTGTTAAATGTGCCGTGCTTTTAGCCCCAATAGTGATGTGACATTCAGATGGATTTCTGTGGGTTTTGGGGTTTTTTTGGCCTTGGTCTCTTGTACAGTGCAGTCACTATACAGTTACTCCTTTTGTTTATTTTCCTATTGAAACGAGTGCATGTCATCCTGGAAACCACCATACTGGACCATCCCCGCCCCCCACCCCCGATCCTCGATACCTTTGAAAGGGCCCTGGGGCGTCTCTGGGTGACACCGTCCATCATAGGGCCTGGACGCCGACGGGCGCCGCCGAGACCAGCCGCTCGCTGAGCTCCCACAGCGCGGCCGCCGAGCTCTGGTCCTGGGCCTGCGTGGAGGGCAAGCAGCGGAAGCAGTTGTTGAAGTACATGCCTCCGATCCCCTCCAGCTCCGGAGCCATGGCGCAGTACACCGTGGTGGCCGCCCCCTGTTGCTGTTGACAGAAAGAAAAAAAAACAAAAAAACACAGGTGGGACGCAGAGTCAGCCTACGGGAGGATTGTTGGAAAAAAAACAAAACGTAAAAAAAAAAAGACAACGAAGAAGATTTGCACTGACGGGCGGAGACCCCAAGGACCACAGGGACAAAGAGGGGGGACAAGCAGGAGGCACCGACACCGATGAGAGCCGACCTGGAGTCGACACATCCATGCAAAACACACCACCTGGAAGCCTCCTCCCCTACCACACACACACGCACACGCGCGCGCGCACACACACACACACACACAAACACACACACACACACGATAAGGACACGGGAGGACAGAACACACAAAAATCTTTACAGAAAGAACAAAATCCACCCACACACACACACACACACACTTCCGTCCCTTCATGTAGTCCATAGTGACTGGCTCATACTATGGGAAAAGCAGTGTACATATATTTATATACATATATTTATTTCTCTATTCAGTGTGTACAGGACGCCTGGCTACGGGACAAAGTGCATGATGACGTATGGACTCTTGGCGGGGAGGAGAGGACAGTAAAGTCGCTCCCCTCTGGATGGGAACAAGGAAAAAAAACCCAAGTAGAAAAGCAAGGGGCTTTCAACACTTCCATGTATATTGTAAAAGAGGATGTTTTAATGCCATGACTATGAACATTTATATTTTTGCGTTCCGTTTTTGGACGGGATAAGCCAATCAGAGTAGAGAAGTGTTCGAGAATTCTCTAAAGTATTTTATTCCGAGGTTCCTGGGTTCGATTTCAGACGGCTAGAGAAGCAATATTATTTTCCTCACACACACTGAGAGAGACACACACACACGCACGCACACACACACACACACACACATACACACAAGACTCTCTTCGTCTCATTCTCTTCGTCTCACGCAAATCCCCTCACTTTCTTTGCCGCTCCTCGCCACATCAACGCCAGGAAAAGTGTTTCATGTCGTCTCATGCGGAGACGACGCGGTGCGTAAATAAATAAAAACGGAGTTTTGACGAGACCCGCTAAAGTTTCTCTAATACACCCCCGTCTCATCAGTGTGTAATTAGCGGGGAAATTCTCGTTGAGGGAGGGGAAGGCTTTGCCGGCGCTTTTGAGCGGCGGCAGAAGGAGAAGAAACACGTCAGAGAGCATTACACACGGAGCCCGGTGGCTCAAAGAGGGACCTTTCATGTGGGAGCTCTGGCTAAAAGCTGCTGTGACAGCGTCCCCGCAAAAACTCTCCGGGCGCTGGAGACGACTTCTGTTCCGCCGACATGAAATGGTCCGTCTCTTAATCTCCCAGAGAGAGAGAGAGGGGGAGAGAGAGAGGGAGGGAGGGAGGGAACGCCGATGTGTCGACGGTTCCAACACAGCACTGGCACTGAGAAAGGCCGTCCATACATTCAAACGTGGGCATAACACACAAACATACACCGGGACCCCCATTACAGGGACCCCCCCCGTTTGAGCCGCTTCCTGGAGCAGCTGCGGTCCAGGCTGGCAGTGCTGACACGTTATAGAAAAATAAATAAATAAATAAATAAACCACACACACACACACACACACACACACACACACACACACACACACACACACACACACACACACACACACAGACACACACGTGTGGAAAAAAAAACCCCACACACATTTAAAAACAAAGTTGTTCTCAAGAAAATACAAACACTACATTCCGAGAATTATTTTTTCCAATCACCACACACGAACATCACACACACACACACACACACACACACACACACACACACACACACACACACACACACACACACACACACACACACACACACACACACACACACACACACACACACCCTGTTCACAGAACCCGCTCTAAGCTCCAAGTAAACTTCTGCCAGGCGGCGGGGTGTGTGGTTGCGGCAGCAGATTGAGTGTGTTTGAAGTCGGGCGTGATGAGAGGGCTGGTAAACAGCAGATGAAACAGCATCATCTCTCTGTGTGTGCTGCTGTCTGTCTCACCTGCCAGCCGGGTGATAACTTCCTCCCATATCGCCATGTTCCCATATCAAAGACTTCACAAATGCCAGGCAGTGTCTCAGCCTCGCTAGTTCACACACGCTCAGTTTAACTCATCTCCCCTGTGTTAGTGCATCTGATGGTAAGGTCGCCTGGAAGCTAAATGCCGTTTAGACTCCATTGAAGATTTCAGTGCTACCGGGGCATGGCGCTTTGATTTCACCCGCTGCCCCCTCACTCACCCTTTGGAGGATTTTTTTTTTTTTTTTTTTTTTTTGCAAATGCAATTTTGTTTGTTGCACCACGAACCCGGGATTGGTGCAAACTCCTCACACGGATGGAAAGCTTTCATACTTTTAATCCAAATTTGTGTGACTGGGAACATAATTTAGCTTTCAGGGTGATTTTCCAGTAAGTCTTCTCCTTTTTTTTTTTTTTTTAAAAGAGAGCTATGGATTTAGGGTTTCAAAAAACGTCCTCGCTTATGTAAAACAGACAATCTCTGCCGCTGGGCCTGAGCTGTGCGTCCAGCCGCGGACCGTCTTACTGGTGTTTAGCTCACCCCCACTCAGCGCCTGACCCCGTGACCTCTCTGGAAGATAAGGCTGATGAGATTAGGCATTAACATGCTCAACTGCACACCGCTGCAATCTATCACCGTGTGTACGTGGAGGGGTTGGGGTGGGGGTAGAGGTGTGGAGAACAACGGTGGTTTGGCAAAACCCTTCCCTCCGCACACCACACACACACACACACACACACACACACACACACACACACACACACACACACACACACACACACACACACACACACACACACACACACACACACACACACACACACACACCCCCCGAGGAACATAACTATACACTGAGTGAACACAGGGTCCGTTCAGTCCGTCTGTACCATACACATCTGTGATGATGCAATAACCTTTTCTGACCAATGTGAACCTGTAGATATGCCTGTGAATTTAGCCGTCTACGATACAATGGATTTCTGTTGTGTTTCTTTCTATCTGCTACAGACTAAATGTGAATCATAAGCTCCTGTGCAGCATTTTTGTTTTTATTTTTGCAGATACCTGTATCTGTGGTATCTTAGGTTTGTTCTCTATCAGCACTATGACTTTGGGAGGGGAGCGAGAAAAGGGGGTTGATGGGGGTACACCCAAGCGGCCCTGCTCTTTACCCCTAAAATTATCTTCAGTAGACAATGCAGAACGAGGGCAATACTGGAGCAATATATGGCAAACCAAAGGAGTGGGACATACCAATTGGGAGCAGATCTTACAGCCTACTAATAAAGAATACAATCAGACCCTGATGCTATGAGCAGCATGCAGCCAGCCGTGGTTCTGAGACGCACCACGTCTGCTCAAGTACCACTCTGGGATCAGATCCAGATCCAAGTCTTCCAATCCTAATATAGAATAAACACCCAAAGCACCTCGTGGACACGCAATAGAAATGTCTTTTATAAAGCAATACGCAATAATCCGCTGTTGATAACTTCTTATTGAACATATTCAAAAACAAACAAAAAAAAGGTAGCTGAGGGAGGTGTGATGTCATCCAGTCGACAGTAATGTTACTTTGCTGTGTTCTGTTCTGTGATTGTGTCCTTCAGACTTGTTCTCGGCCATACGAGCGACCCCTGACCCCGTGCATGTAACCCTCCGCCCCCACATCTGTAGCTATGTCATCCACCTCTTCCCCTGCGACCTGTGACCTGGATGTAAATAAACCCACAACTGTAAACAGTCCTTTTTTTGGCCAATCCCTGTACATACAGCCTGTAAATACCAAACACCTATGCATGATGATAACCTAGCAGTTCTTTCAGGTACTTTTATAATCCCCGGAATTCTCATATGGCATGTGCTGATTAAAACAAAAAATAGTCTCGAAAAAGAAGAAAAAAAAGAAAAAAAAGAAAAAAAAAAAGAAAAGATAAAGTCGTAAAAAAATAAAATAAAATAAACAATATTGTCAGACAATATCCTCTCTTGGACAGTGTGTGTAGAGTCTTCCTGTTTTCTTACTCCTGTGGGTGGTTCTCTTCCTTTGCCTGTCCTTCTGTCTTTCTGCTCACCATCATAGTCAGTTGTTGTCAGTTGGCATTTGTAAAAACAACGAGGGTTGAGGCAGGCGTGATAAAGAAACCTCTGGAACGGATCTTCCCGTCAAACGACGCATGCAGACAGAAGGCACAATCCGGACCGAAGTGCTTTCCCGGAACACCCCGGGACCAAAATTTTACGAACAAACCGAGTCAAGGAGCCGCACCTGTAGGGTGAGTCTCCGGCAGATTTGGGCTTGCGACCGGTTTACCATTTAAAAAAATCCAAAAAAACAAAAAAAAAAAACAACAACCCTCTTGCTCGTCTCTGCCTGCAGGGAGCATTCAGTTGTGTCAGGAGAACGTTGTGTCAAAAGTCAACCGCAGATATGAAGTATGAATTTGAACCTGTTCTGTGACCGAGGCACACACTGAGCTGAGAAAACGCAAAGAGGCCAACTTCCCAGGTTTAGCCAGAAACAGCCCAAAACTAAACTTCAAGTGCGACCGGAAGAATAACAACAATTTACACTTACTGCAGAACGGTTTATACGTAATAAGCCTTGAAAATGGCATGGATATTGTAAACAATATTCCCGGTTTTCAAGTCCCGATGACAGTATCAAATGACTGCTTTCATTGCCTCAACCCTCCGTCTCAGTCTTGTGGACTAGGTTTCCTAAATGTGGGATTGAACAAAGGAATCATAATTCTGTTTCAGGAATGTTTCTTTTCAACCCGTGGTGTTTAAAATAGATGGAGGTGTCTGATTTTTAATCTGTGCTAAAGATATTTTAAATTTAATAAATAATCAGTGAAATCAGAGGACTTGTGTCTGTCGCCTTCACTGTGAATGTGTGTGTGTGTGTGTGTGTGTGTGTGTGTGTGTGTGTGTGTGTGTGTGTGTGTGTGTGTGTGTGCGTGTGTGTGTGTGTGTGTGTGTGTCTCAGCGGCAGTGGCCTTTGCAAGCTGACAGCTCAGCTGAGCAAGCCCCATCCATTCAGTCGGAGCAGCCGACCAAGAGGGGAGGAGATTAGCGCCCCAAACACCCCGGCCCATACCTCAGAAAACCCCCTCTCTTGTACCCTTACGACCCTCTGATGACCCCTATGACCCCTGCCGAGGTGGGCTCATGGTTTAATATGAGGAAATGTGCGGAGAGTCGTTAGCCGTTCTGTCAAGGTCCCACGCAGACAGATGAGAGTTTTAAGTCTCTTAATAATCTATGAACACACTACACGGGCGAAAAGGGAAAGATTTGGTTCCATTAAACCGGCCGCAGCATTGAAAATTAGAGAAAAACCCTTTCTGGAGAGAAAAGACTTTGCCATTTACACAAGCTGATGGGAAGTGGTGTTTAGATCCATCTTACTGTACGTGCACCCGTGCACACGAACACGGGTCCTCATCACGGGTCGCCCTGCGCAACTTCCACACATCACTCCACTGCCGGGCATCTGTACGTACTCACCTCTATTACTGTACTTAGCCTCCATTAGCCCATGGGCTCATGGCTAATACTAACCTGCAGGCAGCGTGCTCCTCTGGGGGGCATTAAGGGCAGGATGGAAGGTCCGCGTCCACCTCCACCTCCACCTTAACCCCACTTTCTTCCTACCCCGCTCACTCCGTCACCAATCCCTCTACATCTGTCTAATTTGAATCCCATTCCCCCGTCAGCTCTTTCCATCCATCCCCAGTTGAGCCTCTCCACAACCTTTATTCCCTGTGAGCACCATGCGCCACCCCCATGCCCCGTGGCCCCATAACTCCACAGTACTGTACAGTCGCGGTGGTGGTCTCAGGGGATAACGGTCACAGCGGGATTGTGGAGAAGAATAGATCTCTTTCCCTGGAGCCTCTAATCAGAGTCTCTCTCGCTCTCTCTCTCTGTCTCTCTCTCTCTCTCTCCCCCTCCCTCTCTCTCTCTCTCTCCCTCCCCGAGCAGAGGTTGAGAAGACCCGGGAGAGAGGGGAGCAGGGGGGGATAAACAATGCAGGAGTGACAGCAACAAAACACAAAAGCACTGCAGTCCTCTCTCTCTCTCTCTCTCTCTCTCTCTCCCTCTCTCTCTCTCTCTCTCTCTCTCTCTCTCTCTCTCTCTCTCTCTCTCTCTCCCTCTCCCTCTCCCTCTCCCTCCCTCTCCCTCCCTCCCTCCCTCCCTCCCTCTCCTCCTTGTGTGCCTGATAACATCAACCCAGCGTCAGTCATCAACCGCCTGCTGTCATGCTGGGGTGGGAGTGTGCATGCACACTTGCGTCTGCCTGTGTCGTCCGATGCAGACAAGGCTGTATATATTTAGTGAGCGCATGTTCTTAAGGACAATTGAATAGCAAGAGAGAGAACGGGAGGGAGAGCGAGAGAGAGGGAAAGAGAAAGACAGGGGAACAATGGACGAGAGGAAGGAAGGAACACTGAGAGCAGAGAAAGGGCGGGAGTGAGCGGAGGAGAGAGGAGAGGTAGGACACAAGGCATCCAAGGGGAAAACGACGGCAAGTGAGAAGGACTTGCGCAGCGACTGTGAAACTATCTCATTTTTATCCTGCGAGGGGACTTCTGAGGTGATTCGCACAACCTAATTATTTTCCCCTAATAAAAGCAACATATGCTAAGACAATAAAAGGCCTTATTGGACACCTATTCATTAAAGAGGAGCCGTAAAGAGAGCGGGACTCTGGCACAGAGATTAGCTCTTAAAAGGGCTTTTTCTCTGGCTGAATATGGGACTCGGTCTTTCTTGAGCACGCCCATATGGGCGCAGAGACCACCATAAAATAACTGAATTATACATGAAAAGGACCGGCTGCTTTATTGGCCGTGGTCTGCTCTTTCGGTCTCGCCCGATTGGGTCGGAGACGCTTCCGCGTTTGGGCCGAACGTCTTCTGTGATCTCGGCGAAAAAGAAAA
Organism: Zeus faber; assembly: GCF_960531495.2. Taxonomy (NCBI): domain Eukaryota; kingdom Metazoa; phylum Chordata; class Actinopteri; order Zeiformes; family Zeidae; genus Zeus; species Zeus faber. The sequence goes on along the minus strand of NC_137201.1, from coordinate 17,884,290 downwards.
ACGCAACATTACCAAGCGGGCAATCACGGGTAAAAGAAAGACTCAAAACACATGAGCACCAATCGACGGGACGACCGCTCAGCGGCAATAAGATAAGCCGTAGTCGACACGTGTTGGCTAAGTAAGCGACGCCTGGTTGAAATAATGCGCGCTCGCGACTCAAGTCTGACAGTTGGACGCACTGAAGTCATTATTCCATATGGTCAATGTACCTTAAGTGTCAGTGTGATTCTATTATCAGCAGAACAGCGCTGTCTGCGAGTCGGTGTGTGTGAGCGTATGATGAGCCGGTGTAATAAGGCCACACACAGGTGTGTGTGTGTGCTCACCTCCTCACTGATGCACCAGTTAATTGGTCTCCTGCGGCAACCTGACATATTCACACACACACACACACACACACACACACAAACACACACACACACAGTTTTCTGCAAAAGTTGCACTCACTTGCATATACTGTGCACGGATACACATGCGCGCACACACACGCACACACACACACACACACACACACACACACACACACACACACACACACACACACACACACACACACACACACACACACACACACACAGTGTATTTCCAAATGAACTCATTATCACTGTGCTGACTCTAAGCGTCAAATGACACACTGACAGACTATTCAGGCCACACACATTTACAAAAAAAAAAACCTCTCAACAATGACCAGAAAATAGGTTTTTCCCTCTAAAAAGTGAACGCAGTAGAACATACAGTAGCTTGCGACCGAAAATTGTGCTCAACAAATGACAAAAGAGGGCCGATGAAAAATTTGGCCCTGAACCGCCGGCAGAGTTGTGAGTTTTATTTCCGCAAAATTGAAAATGCAGAAGCTTCTTAAGGCACCAAGCACAATGAGATCGTTCTCCGGGTTTTTGTTATGGTAAATACTCATCGTGACAGCAGTCAGGACTCCCACGGCAGACGTGCATGCGGCTCTATTACTGAGGATTCAGCCTGAAGAATTAACATTACACACGGCAGGGAACCGCCAGTGGAGCGCAGATCAATTTTAAACAAACACAACTCAGCTCGACTAAAGTCCTTTGACTCGGATTGGGTAAAACAATTAAAATCATGACCTAGTCCCATCCAAGCGAACTCCATAAGATTGTCAGTGTTTGAGAATTCCATTTTGAATCTTCCAACGTGCAGGTTTACTCTCACAGACGGACACTTACTTTTCTCTCAAGTTTGACTTCTCATCCATTGATTAGGTTTTTTTTCCACTTGAGGAGGTGGACATATTTTTTCAAGTCCAAGGGTGCTGTTGTTTTTTGTTTTTTTTTTTACATCAACAGTTCACCGATCACAACTTGCTACGCTGGTTTATCAAATTCACCGCAGCTGGCTTTCAGGCGGATCCAGCCAATGACAATGGAAACAGAATACAGAGGAATACACACGTAACGCAAATACAATGAAGGTCTGTTTCTCATAAAGCGGCAGCTGCCAAATACGTGTGTCCGGTGGACCTGAAGCGCAAAACACAACGCCTAAACGGAAGGTGCCTATCAGTCAATGATGACAACTAAACAATGATTATTGTCTCCATATTTCATATCACTCTGGTAACTTTCAGCAGCAAAAAAATGAAAGACAAAAATGATAGATATTTCATTGTATTATTTGCGGTTATGCTGGCCACACTGCGGTAATGCAGTTATTGTCACAGCCCTAATCGCACGTCTCGCCCCCATGAGTTGTATTTAAGAAATTGATTGGGTAGCCTATTTTTCTTTTAACATGTGACAAACTTCTTTTAATATACTTCATTTTTGGAAGAATATCGTTTTTTAGCTGTTTAACTGACAATATTAATCGGTCAAAATTTGTATGTATATATGTGTATAACGGTTAATTATTCACATCCCTATTAAAAATGTGAGGAACTGAACATGATACTGGTCACTTACTGGAATTAAATGAAGTTACTGGGGGCAGATCTAATCAGATCTATGCCAAAACATTAACCTTCTGAATAGCCACAACTTCCTCTGGGACATGCAGGCTCCATCTATGAATAGGCAACATCAAGTGTTAATTATTTAGAATTTCAGCTTTTGTGAGTTTCCCCAAAAATGTAGATTTCTATATCAATTATATTGTTATAAAGCCGCCTGGCTGCGTGCTATTGTATGTTATTTGGCGTTGTGTTTTTCAATTTTTCGATCTTTTGTTATTCGTCAAATTTTTTGTTGTGTTTTGTTATTTGGCGTTGTGTTTTGCACTTCAGGGCCTCTGTAAAAATAGGATCTTTTAACAAAATAGTCTTACGCATTACAACTCTAAACATTAAAGTAAGTGCTTGTATTGCTCATGCAACCATTTATCACCATCACTTCTCTGTAAAGTCATCGATCCATATTTGTGCATGTATGAATTGAAACCATTATTATTATTATTATTATTATTATTAATAATAATTATGAAGCCTATTATGAAAAACTCACTTTTTCAGTGCTGGTGCACATACATTTGGGTCTCTGATGGGTCTACTAACACACAAACTGTGAAGAAAGACAACCCGGGCCGTTTTTTATGAGCTGCGTATTTCAGAAAACCTGGTCAAACAACCCGTTTGAGATTTGCAGCCGCTTCCTACGTTAAGTGGGACTTCAGTCGGATTCGAACCGCCCCCCATGTGAGTAACTCCACCCGCGGCCCGGAGCGCCACCTGACCCGCCGGCATCGAAGCTCAGAGCTAAGCATGGAAAGTGCTCTGTTGAATGCAGAGACCAGCACAAATCTTTTAAAAGAGGAATTAATACCAACCGTCCGTGAAGAAACTGCAGACGAGAGAAATGTAAGTATTTAAAAAAGTAATTCTGCTGTGTGATTCTTTCTTAAAAATAGTAATAAAGGTATGCGACTGTGCCGTGCGATCCAGTCAGTGTGTTTTTATTGTAGATGAATGTGTTTTAATTAATTTATTTGATTTTCCGTTTCCCGAATGAAACAAAAAATGCCCCGTGTGGTGTCCCGGTGCAGTGCAACCAGCAGTGAAGCCCTTGCCTTAGGAAAGTCGGAACAAACTTTTAGATGAGGCCTTTTACATCTAATATGAGGGAAGATTCAGCAACTGGATTGCTTGATTCTCACCTCAAATTTGTTCAGAGACAGATTTCGGTGGACTGATAAGGTGAAACCAGCGAACGTTTTTTCGTACTTCATACAACGGGCTCACAGAACCAGGGCGAACCGTTCCGGAGTGGGCGTGGGGAGCAGCAGCATTTTCATTTAAAGTGAAACAAACGCTGAAACGGAGCATCAGGAACAGGAGGGTTATAGAGGCATGTTAACCCCCATGGAACGGGCTTGTTGTTCCAGCACATCCCACAGATGCTCCATCGGATCGGACCCTAACCCCGGCCATCCACATGATGCAGAAGAAAATGTGATTCATCAGACTAGGCCACCTTCTTCCATTGCTCCATGGTCCAGTTCTGACTCTCACATGCCCATTGTAGGTGCTTTGGGCGGTGGACAGGGGTCAGCATGGGCACTCTGACAGGTCTGCGGCTACACAGCCCCATACACAGCAAGCTGTGATGCACTGTGTGTTCTGACGCCTTTCTATCATAACCAGCATGAACTTTTTCAGCAATTTAGTAGCTCTTCTGTGGGATCGGACCAGGCGGGCAAGACTTGGGTGCTCATGACCTTGTCTCCCCTTCTCCTTCCTTGGACCACTTTTGGTCAGTACTAACCACTGCATACTGTGAACACCCCACAAGACCTGCCGTTTTGCAGATGCTCTGACCCAGTCGTCCAGCCATCATAATGTGGCCCTTGTCAAAGTGGCTCAGATCGTTAAGCTTGTACATTTTTCCTGCGTCCAACACATCAACTTCAAGAACTGACTGTTCACTTGCTGCCTAATATATCCCACCTCTTGACATGTGCCATTGAAACGAGATGAGCAGTGTTATTCACTTCACCTGTCAGTGATTTTAATGTTGTGGCTGATCGGTGTGGGTCCCCCTTTGAACACAGTTGTGACTCCTTAATCCGTTTTTAAAATGAATGTACTGCCATACGCAGCCTATTCAACTTGGCATCCTTCTCCGTGGCCCTGGTCAGAGGGAGCGTCCGTTCATATTGTAATCTGCCTCGTTTACCTCTCCCCCCCACCGCCCTCACACCCTGCTCTCTCGCGGTGGAGGTCGAGAGAGGGATGTTCTGTTTTAAATAAGAAGGCAGCGCTGGCCCATTAAACTCTGAAAGTAATGGTATTAATTTGGCAGGAACGTGTCATTTTCACAGGAGAGCAACTAGCAGAACTGTCATTATGCTCGCACGCACACACACGCACACACAGGCGCACGCACACGCACACACACGCGCACACACACACACACACACACACACACACACACACACACACACACACACACACACACACACACACACACACACACACGCACACACACACACACACACCAAGGCAACGGCATTCGTCCTCATTCACACCTTATAACACATTCACGGGGCATCTTGTCTTTCTCTCGTTCTCTCTTTTACTGTCTCGGTCTCGCTCGCACACAGACAGACGCATTAGGAACATGTCACAGGAGAGCAGCTAGCAGTAACATTATGAGAGAGTTGGAGCAGCCTGCTAATGGGCTAGATTAGCGTGCCCTTGGTCACTACGGTTACAACAGAGCGAGTGGAGTTGTGAGTTATATCCCTGGCACAACCGTTCCCCGTTTCCCCTCCTCCCCTTTGCTCCATCACTCTCCTCCATCACCCCCTGCAATCTCTCCTGCTGCGCTCTCTCTCTGAACCCTCCTCCGTCCCCTCTGGTCTGTCATTCACACCATCCATCCAGCTTGAGTCCATCTACCGCCTTCTGCAAGCTGGTTTCACATATTGTGGTGTTTGAGGTGGGGTTCTGCCCCTAAGCTCAGTTGCATTTCACATGACTCCCTGGGAGCCGGTTGGGTTTGGCTTGTTTTTTGTTTTGTTTTTTTGTCTATTTTCTGTATTCCAGCAGGTTGCCCCAGGACCCCTCCGTCAGGAGCGAAGCGCTCTTCTTCATACTAAAATCACAGATGACCTTCTGAATGCTGCTGCCAAGTTGCAATGGACAGACAATTACTGTTTATTCATCCTGAGCTACGTCAGGTTCCATTGAACTGTTTTTCTGCAGCGGGGCCGTGTGTTTCGCCCGCCCTCATCACCTGACCTCTTCTTAGTCCACATGGGTCCTGGCCAATCGATACCAGACATGACATTAATAGCAATCCTCAGGCATGTTAACAGAGTGTAATCTTTGCTATTAGTGTATGATTAAAATGGAAATACTGCTATATGCTTGCATTTGTAATAGAGTACTGTACAATGTCTGCACAGTGTGGGTAACTGGGAAATACTTAGGTTTGAATCAGGTTCATTTGAAACTCAACGACTATGACAACAAACAGACCAACATCAAATAATGCACAACATTTGAGATCATACGACGTCTTTGTATTGAAGAATTACACGATCAAATCATATCATTGTCCTCCTTTGTCCCTCCGTCCAAAGGTAGAATAACAAATCAAATTTTTGGGGGGGGTCCGAGATTTGATGTACTCCCAAGGTATTTGTCATTATATCAATGTAAAAATGATGCGTTCATCAAAATGTTGACATGTTTTAAAAAAGAAAAAAAAGTTTTTGCCGTGTTAGTTATGAAAAACAGCCTTGACTTTACACCACGACAGTGAAAACAATGTGGAGGAGAGAGGCTATGACTCATAACTCTCTTGTTATAATATCGATATTGGGCTACTAGGTATCATCTGGGATTTTGGTTATCTTACCGTGATAATGCGATATAGTTAAATGTCGGCTTTAATAAGACTGTATCACAGTAAGAGGTATTTGTATTAGTTGAGGAATTTGGCAAAAATACCTCATGTGAAATTCATTCATATTATGATATGTTCATCTGAAATACAACTGCATTGTGTCATTTGTGTGTGTCACTTCATTTCCTCGAACTATAGTACTAATAATAGTACAATTACTACTTCACACACACACACACACACACACACACACACACACACACACACACACACACACACACACACACACACACACACACACACACACACACACACACAAACAAACAAATTGGGCGTTTCAGAGCAAAACATTTAAAATAAATAAGATTTGAACACACACACACACACACACACACACACACACACACACACACAAACAGTGCGCTTGCAGTGCGGGAAGAACTTGCTTTTCTAAATGTATTTTTACATGTATGAATGTTCTTGAATCAAGGTATGACTGTGGGTTTTAACATGTTATATTTTGTGGTGTGTGAGCGCGTTTAATTTGTCTATGCATGCACGTGCGTGTGCGTGCATGTTTCTGTGTGCGTGTTTGTATCCATACTGACCCCATCTCGGCACTCCTGACCGGCTGAATGCGAGCTGCATAAATTAGTGCTGATGCTCCACGATGTAATTATGCTGCTGTCAGGACGGACCCTCCACTCAAATTCATTTTAATAAAATTGGTCTCCAAGGTTACCGACCGGGGTCACCTTCGGTGTCCGCCCCCGCGTTCTCAAAGTCTTGTGGTCGAATACCACAACACCTTAACACAACAGCTTAAACCCCACCTTACTCCCCACAAACACACAGACACACACACACACACACACACACATTAAAAGAAACACACATTATAAAATGCAGGAAGCCTTCACCGACTTGAGCCAAGTGGAAGAGAGTCGACGATTAAAAAAATTGGATTAATTAAAAAAAAAAATAATATATATATATATACATTTTTTTTTATTAAACAAATGTTAATACCGGAAAAACTAAACTAAACATTATCTACGTAACGCAAATAGAAAAATAAAAAACATTTAAAGGGGAGCCGCAGCATATGTGGCAAAGAGACGAGGGAAAGGGTGAGGGAGGGGTTTAAGGAGCACACCGGCGTGAGGCGCAAAAGAGGAATAAGAATGAGAGGAAAGAAAAGGAGAGAGCAACCGGGGCAGAGGGACAAGGAGAGGGCAGGGGAGTGTCTCTCTCGGGCAGATGGCGGAGTGTATTCTCATTTGTCCTGGCCGAGAGTATGTGTGCGCTAACACTAACCTCCAGGGCAGAGCCGCAGCACGGAACACGCTCTCAATTAGCCGTTAACACAGCGGTGCGCTGCAGCTGGGGGTCTGGGAGCGCCGCGACCAAGATGCCGGGCTTTTTGGCAAAAGCCACGTTACCCACAGTAGGGGAGGAAAAAAATGGGTGTGCTAAGTTTGTTTGCAGACACACTGTCCGGGATTTCCAGAATTTTGTGTTAGATTCTAGATCAAAATAATGTCTCTCAGTTGAACATTATAGAGTGAACACACACACACACACACACACACACACACACACACACACACACACACAAACACACACACACACACACACACACACACACATTCTATTAAATAAAGATTTAATAATGTACTGTTCTGGAAGTTGTTAGAGACATCTAAAGACATGATTTAGTTTGATGGTAAATTTGCATTGTTTAATTGCTAAAAACAATTAAACATTATTTATTATCAAAACGAGTAGGCCTAAATAGCAAATTTTAAAGAGAAATTGTGATTTTATTGCATCAGTGTTAATGAACATGTTCATAAACACTTCTACCAAGGCCAGTTGCACGCCAATACAATACAGGGCTTGCCAGAAAAATAACTGGGAATTATCTTACGATATTGTTAAAATTCCAATGAAAAACAGGCCTACTGTGTATTTATACGTTTCTTTAATTATTTTACTGCGTCATGCAAAGTGCTGTGGTTTCACCAAGTGATGCTGGACATTTACGGAGACAGTAGTTGCTAATTTCCTTTTCAAAGTCCAAGGTGCATTGAAATCTGGATGTGACTGACTAATCAGTACCCTCAGAACTGGACCATGGAGCAATGGAAGAAGGTGGCCTTGTCTGATGGACCACATTTTCTTCTACGTCATGTGGATGGCCGGGGTTAGGCTCCCATCTGATGGAGCATCTGTGGATGTGCTGGAACAACAAGCCCGATCCATGGGGCCCCACCTCGCAACTGACAGCGCTTAAAAGATCTGCTGCACGTCTTGGTGCCAAATACCACAGGACACCTTCAGAGGTCTTGTGGAGTCCATGCCTCAGTGGGTCAGAGCTGTTTTGGTGGCACAAGGGGGAGCTACACAATATCAGTGGTTATTAGTGGTGGTTATAATGCTCAGGCTGATCAGTGTATATTCCCGCAGCAGAGCGGCAACCACCTCCACACTCACCCCACCCCCCCCCCCGTGGGTGTATGGGGTAAGGGTGCTGAGGGTTGGCAGCCTTGCTGTGTGGGCCAGGGTGACTTTGACTGCCTGTGTGTAATGGTTACAGCAGCACGCTTTGTTAGCTGCAGGTAATTTATGGTTGAACCGGCCTGATAGTCTGATACGATCGACTGCCCCAACTGTCTTTACCAGCCGGCCTCAAAGACACTAAGGAAGACTCTATCTCAGGGTATAAAAGAGAGAGAGAGAGAGAGAGAGAGAGAGAGTGTAGGGGAGGACATCAATTCAGAAAATAGAAGGATCCAGTGTTTTTACTTGTGGTCTCCACATTTAGACTGCGCGACCGTGAAGAAGTAAAATAAACAGGGGAAAACGCTGAAATGGAAATGAGTGGGACATGAAAGTGTTGCGGGAATGAGTAATGCAGGTGAAAGACAGAAAGAGTGTGGGAGAAATGAAAGATTTGCAGAGTAGTTAAGTTTTCAGCGTCCCTCTCTCTCTCGCGGCCTGCTGAGAATTAGATTGCATTAGAGACTGACAGTCCATTCATCTGAACCACACCAAGAAGGAACATTTAGTTAATTGAATGATTAATAAATTCCACTCAGCCACCCTATTTCACTCTGGTGTTGGCTTTGGATGAAAACGCCTGCCAAACGGCAGATGCCATATATCACTTTGTTTGAAATGCCTTGCCCGGGACTCGGGCTCAACGTCAGTAGTTAGTTATGAACCAATCGGGTTGTGTAGTAAAAGCAGAGGAGTTGTTTAACCTTGTGGTCTGGCGGCCTTTTCTGTCTGCCTCTGCGTTTCATCAGGAGAGGATGATGTTTCTATATGGAGAGTTCCCTTCTGCTGGCTCATCACTATCTGTGTTTCTCAGACGCGAGTCCTTCAGCTCGGCGCTAACGAACTCCGGGATCAATGATGCCGCAGGGCCCACCCAGCACCTCCCCGTTCTTTAATATGGACAGGCATTACAGTATGTGTGCCTGCCTTGCTACGCCCCTCACCTTTCCGATTGCGGACAGGCACGGACCCTTGCCCTGCCTATACCTGCCCTTCACCCCCCCCCCCCCCCCCAGTCCAACACGCGCGCGCGCACACACACACCCACACTCTTATCCAGTTAGGCAGAAAAGCCCCCCCCACCCACCTCCCTTCCAGCCCACGGCCACTCTAATCCGGTCTGTCAGGCCAACAGGGTCCCTGACTCCCATTCCCCCTTTTATCTCCCGCCATCAAACAGAATGGGCCGGCTTTCATGAGGCTGGATGAGTGACAGTCAGCAGCGTGAGGTGGAGACAGGACCGTGATGTGGACAGGTACTTTGTCCTGTTTAAATACACTAATAGGGCATAAGAGGCCTGTCAGGGGGACAGGGGGAGATGGGACGGGACAGGAGACACAGACGCCTATCTCTCCTCATAGACGGAGATGTGCACGTTCCCGCATTGGAAAGGAGTTGTTGGAGTGTCTTGCATCAGCTGGCAGAGGACGCGCGAGAGGGCTGGTGCCTCAGGACTCACCTCTATGTTAGGGGTTAGTTAAAGACGGATTTATCGCCCTTTCCTGGCTCACTGCAGACTTACTAGTTCCAGCAGACCTGCTGTCCTTTCAATTCTGGCTGCTGCTAGGACCGAGACAGAGCCATGTTTTACCGGAGGCCCCTTGATTAATGGATTTCTATGGGTAATCAGTAGCTTTTCTGTTTATTTACCCACTGGATACCGCTGCTCAACTAGCCGCCCGAAAAAAAACGATCCCTCTCTGGTGTTCCCCACCTTTATCCTAATGCGTTTTTAAGGAGGATTCACTTGTCCTGTCTGAGGCCTTAAGCTCACAAGGGGCTGTCACACTGTGCTTTGAATGTGGAGCTGTATGGCCTGTGTCTGTGCTAAGGGAATTGATGAATAAACTTGACCAGACTTCCTTTGGAAAAAAACAAAAACAAAACAAAAGACAGTAGATGATGAAGCAACCTAAAACCTATGGGGGGGGGATTCAAACTTCTCTTTAAGGAATAGAAAAAAAACAACAACTGGACTTCACAAGAAACAGTTGACTTACACATGTGGGCGCGGCCAGACTTTGAAAACAGGGTTCCCCTCATCCCCCTGTGGCACAGTCCAATTTCAGTGTTAAATTAGTGCACACATCACAGGTGGAAAAAAGCCACATAGAAACTCAAAACATATACGACACACACACGTTCATCTAACACGCACATGCGCGCACGCACACACACACACACACACACATCAAATTCACAAAGTACACACACAACAAGCAGCTGCCTTTTGAATAGATGGCACCTGCATAAAGGAGGAGGGGGGCATACAAATAGGATTTGAGAACAGAGGAGGGGGGTGGTGGTGGTCCATAAATAGGATTGGATAGAAAGAAAGGGGAGCTAAATAGGATTGTAATGTACAGGAGAGGATGTATAAATAGGATATGAGAGTCTGGACTATGTTCTCACTAGTTCCACGTCCCTGCGGTACTCAAGCTTTCTGGTACTGGGCTGCAGTGTGTGTGTGTGTGTGTGTGTGTGTGTGTGTGTGTGTGTGTGTGTGTGTGTGTGTGTGTGTTGTTGTTGTTGTTGTACGTGTGTGTGTATAGGGGTCATTAGTGTTGAGGCTAATCTGCAGGCCCCTGTCTCCTCAGGCAGGAGACTGACCTCCACTGACCAGGTTCAACGATGTTTGTCTTCACATCTCATCCCCTCACCTTACCCCCCCAATCCTTATACTTCTTTTCTCCCCGGGCTCCCCGTGCCCCCGCCCCCCTTTCCTCACACTCTAGTGTATTAATACCAGGCATATCAGCTACTCGCTCTCTCTCTCTCTCTCCCTCGTCTTGACCTATTCCACCAGCCAAACTGTCAGACTGGTGGGCACACGCTGGTCTGGCTCTGAGAGAGGTCAATAGTCAGAGCTCCTTTTCTATCTGGCTATGCGCACCTCCCTCATTCCCACCTTCCACCACCCCTCTCTATGCCCCCTCATTCCCTCTCTTGGTTTTTGGGGTCAGTGGGCTTGGGGAGCTGTCAGCTCGGTGCTGGTGTCTGCCGTCTGACGGACTAAGGTCAGGGGTCACGGGTCAGGAGTTAGAGGGCAGGACGTGACCCTCAAGACAAACAGCGCAGGGAGAGGGCTGGACCCTCGCAACGGCCTGTCACTCTCAACGCAGGGGGTAATGTGTACACTGAGCGCACACGGAAGAATGTGAATGTGGGTGTGTGCGCGCGAGCCCCAATGTAAAGTGAGTTCAAGCATTTCAATTTTTCCTCATGTTAATGCATCTCCTCTCTTGCAGACACTTGCCCTCGACCTCAGAGCGCAGGATATGTACGGTGGCGCGCCCGCGATGTGAGCTCTGATGCGATGCGATGCGATGCAATGTGTGGGGCGCCTGTCATGTTAGCCTAGCATGCATCTATTAGCCTGTTTACGGTGCCTTGACAGCGTTGCTCCCCTGCACATGATTACATTACAGGCCCGTATACGCAGCCAAGGTCACCACGGACCGCTATGAAAACATCATCTTTTTCATAAGCCAAGGTAACAATGCATACGAAACCGACAAAGACACAGGCAGTTAGTCACACACGGTAAGCAATACAAACCGGGGCATGCACCCACACCCACACACACACACACACACACACACACACACACACACAGAGTCAGATCATCATATTTTAAACGCCAAGGTAACGGTGTGGGCGTTTGTGTGTGCTTGTGTGTGTGTGTGTTTTGGTGTGTATGGGGCCCAGGAGAGCACGCTGCCTTCTCAGACAGGTAATGGATGGCAGGACTGAGAGGGACTGAGGGGAATTAAGATAAACACACTCAGATAAATCTAACCTGCCTCGCAGTGCCGCTGTCTGTTTACTAGGAATTAAAACATATCACATACAACGTACCGTGCATGCATATGCTGCACACGTAACACCCACACCCACACCCACACACACACACACACACACACACACACACACACACACACACACATACCCCGCAGATTTTTATGATGGATTTATATATATATATACAAAGGCATGCTTAAACAGTGGAATAACTGTTTGGACAGTGGCGGTTCTTTAAATAATTGATCAATGAATCACCCATAAGAGATCCTCTGAATTATGAAGACAAATAAACTCCCCATGAATCAGGCCTATATTACAAGGTCTTCAGCATATTCAATGCATGTGGAATGTATCTGGAACATTTAAGCAGGTTTGTTCAGCAGTATCCTCCAGTGAATTTATGTTTGGTCTAATTGGCTTAAAGGATAACTATAATAATTGTCCTACTGAACCTACCGATGAATTACTCCTGAATGGAGATTTTCTTTCAACTTAGTCTGCAGGGCACGTTACACTGCCAGACATCCTTCCCAGCAGGAGGTGAGATGTACAGTACGAAGAGGTTAGCGCGATTGAATTACACTATGAAGTCAACTAGAACATGAATTATGTTCAGAAAAAATTAAAGTTAATTAAATAAAAGACTGTATACAGGGAACTAGCGCTTTCCCCCGGCCTCAACTTAGCACATTAACACACTGTCAGGCACATGCAAACACACACTTTCACGCACACACACACAAAGTCTCAATGTACATGGTTTCCAGGTTCATGCACCACTGAACTAAGTACATAATGAAGTGTGACGTATCAAGCAAAGAGGCTAATGGAGTATGAAGTCATTAGTAAACTCATACACACACACACACACACACACACACACACGCAAAAAACACACTTAAACATACACAAACATTCTCACGTGCTTAATAACACCTGTTTCCTCTGGTTTTACTTGAAAAGTGCATGGTGAGCCTAATAGATTAACAGTCTAGCAACAAAATTACTATTGCAAACAAAATTTAATTTTTTTTTTTTAAACATGAACTTGTCAGGCACTGGTTGTATTAAATCATCTTAAATGTATATAAGATGGTAACAGGTATAGTCTATAGTCTGACTAAAGTGAAGGATTCCATCTTTACTGAAGAAAAACACCTGTCTACAAGAAAAATAAAGTCAATAAAAGTATTCACCTGACTTAACATGAAATACTCCATCACAGCTTGTAGAGGGATAAGAGAGATTCTGTGTGTGTGTGTGTGTGTGTGTGTGTGTGTGTGTGTGTGGGGGGGGGGGGGGGGGGGGGCCTCACCCGGTTCCTCTTAATTATTCTAATTGCTGAGCTCAAGCCTCATGCCAGGGCTTAGGCGATCCCCTGGCAGCTGCGGGCACACATGCACGCACACACACACACACACACACACACACACACACACACACACACACACACACACACACACACACACACACACACACACACACACACACACACACCCCTCGCGTTAAAAAGAAACTCCCATTGGTCTTTGTTTTTGTCCTCCCACCACCTTCATCCAGGACTCCAATCCTCATCATTTCCTCACTTTCCTCCCTTCCTCCGTCTCTCCGCCACAGTGAGAACGCTCTCATTCCGCCACTCCTCCCGCACTCCTCCCATCACAACAGACCCTTCTGCTGCCACTCCTCCCCTCCACCCCTCCGTTCCTCCAAACCGGATTAAAAGTACTTTTCATTACCCGTGCGGGAGATGTGGCACTTAAAAATCACCCCATTATCATTTTTCACCCGGCAAACAGCACATACTCTCACAGAGACATAATTACCACACCCTGTCATACCAGGGAGATGGAGACTGCTGATTTCCAGCCAGGCCGAGCGGGTACGTCTGTGTGTGTGTGTCTGTGTGTGTGTGTGTGTGTGTGTGTGTGTGTGTGTGTGTCTGTAAGAACCTGCTGCCTGTCCTCCTGCCTGCCTGCCTCTCTTATTGATATTAAAAGCGCTGCATAAACGAGTGTTTAAAATGGCTGTCAGAGAGAGAGAGAGGGAAGGAGAGAGAGGATCCACTCCAATCACCAACTGCTGCGCACGTCGCTGGATCTCTCCCCCGGCCTGGCACATGGTAATGGCCTGGAATAACAGAACACTGTCGGATGATTCCTATTCCCACACCCCCGGCTCGTCTAGTCTGGAGGGGAGGCCGTTTAAACGGGGGGGAGAAGGGAGAGAGCGTAAGTGATGGAGCTTGTTTTAGCCAGTCAACACTTAAGACATAATGAATTGGGAGTCATATGATAAATTTGATTTAAGCCGTCGCCTTTTTTTTTTTTTTTTTACCCCTAATGCTCAAAGTGCTCTAAATGGTAACTCTGGGGAGCAGATTCGGGGCGGGGTGGTGGGGGTGGGGGTACTCACCTCTTCCAACACTAATATTAATTTGGAAAGCTAGTCCTCATCTACCAGTCAAATAGTTCTACCGGGGCATGCCTTCACTCACAGCATTCACAAGGGGGTGTTAAGTACATACGTGTTTAAAACACTCCCCCACACCCTCAAAGACATTCATCACTGTGACAACGCTGCAAGGCGGCCCCCCCAATATCTCCCCACAGGGGCCTGCCGTTGGCCTGTCACAGGAGCGGGTGTCTATAATTATACCCATAGATAAAGCGGGGACAAACGCAGGTCCTGCATGATTAACTGGGTTGCTGTTTGATCACATTTGACTAATTTGTGGCATAAATCTTCAGACTGGTGCCCCAGCTAGAGGCCATTAGCCCTGACACTGACACCCCTGACATGCGTGTACACTGACACACACACACACACACACACACACACACACACACACACACACACACATACACATACACATACACATACACATACACATACACATACACACACACACACACACACACATCAACAATTAAGACTCTTAGAGTAATGGGAGGGAGGGAGGTCCAGGATGCTGGCTTTTAGATACTGGTCCTCCGACTGTGAGGAAAAAGTGTCCAAAGTTCAACAACCAACAGGACTCTATTAAGAGCTAATTCATCATGACGAGGGAACTTTATCTTTCGGCGGTGAAAGAGAAAGGAGGGGTAAAGATAAGACATCACACTGAAAGAGAAACGCAGGTGTCCTGTGCTACAGTATTAGGGTAAACATGAGCTCCGCCGTCTAATTATGACACGTGCGAGGTTAGGGGAGAAGGAAAAGAACGAGAAGCGACAGATGCAAGTGAAGAGAGAAAATATATCGAGATATACAGTGGCTTTAGAAAGTATTCAGGCCCCTTCACTTTTTGCACACCTTGTGTTGTAGATGACATTTTAAATGGATAAAATTGCCAATTTTGCTAATCAATCTAGACTCAATAACCCATAATGAGTAAGTGAAAACATGTTTTAAGAAACTTTTGCAAATTTATTAAAAATCAAAAACTGAAATCTCTCATTTACATAAGTATTCAGACCCTTTGCTGTGGCACTCCAAACTGTGGTCAGGCGCATCCTGTTTGCTTAAATTATCCTTGAAATGTGTCTAGAACTTGACTGGAGTCCACTTCTGGCAAATAGAATTGAGTTCACACAATTTAGAAAGGCACACACACCTGTGTATATAAGGCCCCGCAATTCACACCGCGGATAAAAACCAAGGCACAAAGTCCAAGGAACTCTCTGTAGACCACTTCTAATGCTTTGAGTGCTCCCAGAAGCACAGTGGCCTCAATAAGTGAAATGGAAGAAGTTTGGAACCACCAGCACTCTTCCTAGAGTTGGATGTCCGGCCAAACTGAGTAACCGGCCAAAAAGAGCCTTGGTTACGGAGGTGACCAAGAACACAAAAGTCACTCTAAGAGACCTTCGGAAGTTGTCTGCAGAGTTGGGAGAACCTGCCTGGAGGACGACCATCTCAGCAGCACTCCATCAATCAGACCTTTACGGTAGAGTGGCTAGACGGAAGCCACTCTTGAGTAAAAGGCAGATGACAGCCCGCTTGGAGTTTTTCCAATCTGCATTTAAAGGACTCAGAGAACATGAGAAAAAAAGATTCTCTAGTCTGATGAGATAAAAACTTTTGGAAGAACTCCAACCACTATTACCCCTTTTCCACCGAGGCATTTTGAGGGCCTGTTCAGAACGGGTGCCTAGTCTGGAACCAGCTCTTAGCGTTTCAACAGCAAAAGAACACGCTCTGGAACTGGAAAACTGAATCCAGAGTGGCACCACTTCGAAGCTGGATTAGAACCAAGAACCAAGCTAACGTCAGGGGATGGGGACGGGCAACCCCAGCCAAAACATTGTGACTGACATTTTTTTGTTACCGCTTCAGCAGTACCGAATTCATGGACATAAAATCTGGTCCGTGGAGCTCTCAAGTAGACAAATCAAGTGGACATATTGTAAAATATATCATATTTAATGAGTCGGATGCACACGTTTTCTTTAAATTATTAGAACGCATAACCTGTGCTCGAACTCCGGCAGTCCGCGGAGCCCAAAGCTCCAGCAGCTCGCCAAGAGCTCCAGCAGCTCGCCAAGAGCCTCGGGCTTGAGTTCTTGTTTTCAGCACTTACATAGATGTCTATCATGTTCTGTCACAGTCATTACCTAACCCAATAAAAAAATCAATGCACCACGAAACATAAACGATAATAACACTACTACTACTACTACTAATAATAATAATAATAATAATAATAAATATAGCTGCATGCAGCAATACACATCTTGAATGGTCCAGTTTAGGTGTGTTGGGTTCATTTTAGAATTTCCTGGGTTCTCTATAACGCACGATTTTCCGAGTTTGCTTGAACACAGCACAGGGTCCCCCCGGTCTGTCGTCTCCTGGTTGCTCCTCTCACGGAGCAAGCACTATTGGATTACATTTTTAGTAAGTTACATTTTCATGTAATATGAAAAACGTTGTGGTATTTCTGTGGATAATAACCATTGCACGGCTTCTATTTTTCCAACGCCTCACCGGATCTTGAACGTATCACCGAGTCGCACATTTCAGTGTTTGAGGGACATGCTGATGATATTTTAAGGATTATTTTTTATTATTTGTTTCATTATTCAATCCAGCCAAGTAATGTGGACAGGAAAGAAGTTATATAAATATACACTTAAATCAATAGTTTGGTCATGTCAACACACTACAGAGTGACCGAGTCTAGACCGCACACTGGACACGGTCCAACTGGACATTCTCAATTGGAATCTATACATTAATAGAAAATAACATGACAACGTCATATAGAGTTTCACTGTTAATCTCATCTTGTTCATTTTAGAACGATTCAAGATTCAAGAGGTTTATTCGTCACATACATAAACATACTTTCATACATGATTTCATAATGCAGTGAAATGTAATGCAACACACCCGGTGATAACACACAATATGTCCAAGGGAAAAATGTATTTCTAATAGACCAACTAAAACGTAATACAGTAAGTCGAATACTTATAGAATAAAATAAAAATATATAGAATAAAATAAAATACAATAAAAAAATAAAAAATAAAATGGAATAGATAGAGGGAATATGCGTATGTATATGGAATAGGCAATTATGTATATACAGATATGTGCATTAAAGTGGCATTTGAATGAAGTGAGGTAGTGTTTGGGATAATACAGCACAGTATACAACAGTACGGCACAGCAATACGGCATCAGGAACAACCCTGAACAGTGACAGTATGCGGTACAGTATGCTACATACAACAGTACAGTAAGGTAGTGGAGCCTTTGTGTGTGGCTCAGTGAGGACCCCTGGTGAGGTCAGCATTGACAGTTCTAATGGCTTGTGGGAAAAAAACTGTCTCTCTGTTCTCACTGTGTGACTGCGGAGGCGCTTGCCCGACCGCAGCAGCTGGAACAGTCCATTGTTGGGGTGGTGAGGATCCTTCATGATCCTGCGGGCTCTGCTACTATACCTCCTGGTGTATAAGTCCTGCAAGGGGGGACCAGTGGTACGTTCAGCCGAACGCACCACCCTCTGCAGGGCCCGCCTGTCCTGAGCAGTACAGTTCCCAAACCAGGCGGTGATGTTGCCTGTCAGGATGCTCTTCACCGCTCCACAGTAGAAGGACTTGAGGATCCTCACCGAGACCCGGAATTTCCTCAGCTGCCTGAGGTGGTAAAGACGCTGCCTCGCCTTTCTCACCAGAGTGTTTGTTTGTAAAGTCCATGTTAAGTCCTCTGTGATGCGGACTCCCATGTACTTGAAGCTGCTCACCCTGTCAAAAGAAGTCCCATTAATCACCAAGAGCGCGTGCGTCCTCGATTGTAATCCTCGCCTAAAGTCCCCAGTCAGCTCCTTAGTTTTGCTGACGTTCAAGTGGCGGCTGTTGTCCTGGCACCAGAATGACAGGTCAGCCACCTCCTCGCGGTAGGCCTTCTCGTCGCAGTCGGTGATCAGGCCCACAACAACGGTGTCGTCAGCAAACTTGATGATGGTGTTGGAGCTGGACCTGGCCACAGAGTCATGTGTGTACAGGGAGTACAGTAGGGGGCTGAGGACGCAGCCCTGGGGGGATCCTGTATTCAGGGTGAGGGAGCTTGACATGTGCTTCCCCACCCTAACCACCTGGGGCTGGGCTGTGAGGAAGTCCAGGATCCAGGCACACAGCGAGACGTGTGATGTGTCAGTTAACCAGTTAACCAAGACCAACTGATTATTTTGTGTCAAATTTGTTCGGTTATTTGCTAATATCTGCTCCAAATGTGGATCGATTTGGATGAAACTTCAACCACAAGGTCTTTGTGACAGCGGGTGCAAACAAGAAGTAAGCCGTGTTCGTGTGTTACGCCAAAGTTGGTGTTGCAGATAGTTTTAGGCTTCAAAATTCTGTGAATTCCTTTCCGAACAATAACAATAAGGGGCTGCTGAACAATAACAATAGGGTCCAGCCCGCAGGGTTACCCCTAATAATAGGGGTAACCCTGCTTATAATAATAATAATAATAATAATAATAATAATAATAATAATAATAGAAATAATAACAATTGCCCCCGATCCTGATGAAAAGGCAGAGATGTATGCAGACGTCCACAGTGACGCAATTACGTGGCCCGTTTTCCCGTGGAAAAGAAAACCGGTTCTTAGAAGGTTGGAACCAACTGTGAACAGGCACTAGACCAGAACGAGAAATTGGTTTGGAAAGGGGTATATGTCTGGTGAACACCAGGCACTGCTCATCACCTGGCTAATTATCCCTACGGTGAAGAATGGTGGTGGCAACATCATGCTATAGGGGTACTTCTCAGCGGCAGGGAGAAGAAGCCTGAGCAGATTTGAGAAAAGGATGAAATCAGCCAAATACAGAGAGATCCTTGACGAAAACATCTAGATTGCAAGGCAACCATGGTTCCCTGAGAAGGGACCACATCTATTACTCATGGGACTATGCGTGCAGGCCCTGAGGGGCCTACAGTGACGGTAAGCCAGGCCTATGGGCTCCACTAGTGGGTGGCGTGGGTGCCATATTGTTCTGTGCACTTGCGTGAGTAGGTCCCGTCGGAGGGGTCACACACGTACAAATCAGCAAACCATGGGTGACTGGGCCAATAGGGAGCTACTAGCTGCAGAGACAGGTTGCCCTCCAGCTTTCTGTTCAGTAACGGGTGGATGAGGGCCACAGGGGGAAAAGCATAGAGCGGCGCCTCCGGCCACGGGTGGGCCAATGCGTCTTGAGTCAGGGACGCCAGGGATGTGGAGGGGAGAGGAGGTTCCGCTCTGCATAAAGCAGTAAGCGGTTCCCCATGTGGTAAAGGGGGAGGGACCAGACCCCACCCTGGCGATTGATGCTGCTTGATGCTGCACGGGTTCGTTGAGCATGGGCGCCAAGCCGTTACGCATTGCGGCTGCGCCGGCCTGGTGCGCATCAGGTTGGGCGCGTGCCGGCTCATTCTGTGGACCCATGGGTCCATTATGTACGCGCTTTGAGCCTAGGCATGCAGATCGGCGCTCAAAAGGTCGGGCACGTGCCCGCTCATGGCCTGTTGAACTGTTGCCTTGGAAGCGATATGTTCTGATAAAAATCCCACCCTGGTATGGCATGACACAATAAGGTACCGGGGGTTATGAGTTTCGCACACTTTATTGTCTAATGTGTAGTTGGACTCAAGAGGTGCTTTGTGGTACTGTGGGGCCCTATGCTCAGTGAGTCGGCATTTATAACAGGGTCCGCTGCACACTTAGAGTGGGGGGCATGGGGGAGGGGGGCATGTGATTTACGGTACATATGTGGACAAATGGTTTGTATGTGTTCCTCTACTGTAAACATCTACTTTCCGGGCGTAAACACAGTGAGAAAGTAAAGTGTTGAAGGCACAGGACAGCTATCCTGCTGCTGCTGGAGTAGGGTCTGCGTGTTCATGGCGCAGGCCGTCTGCCCCAACACCAAGTAGGCCTTCTCCGGCCGCGACGCAAGCTGCTTGGCCACCTTAGAGGGGAGGGGGAAGGACAGGTAGCTCAATTCCTGGGCCTGGTCTACATGGAGGTAGGTCTCGAAACCCCTCACAGGCGCTGGTGCTGAGAAGGGGTTAGCCCAGCCCTTCGAAAACTCTGCGTGCACCTCGCAGAACAGCAGGATAGATGGAGAGCTTCGGCTGATGGGGCCCTGGAGTAGAACTCCAGACACCTCTGTGTCCAGTCCGCAATGGAGGGGCGGCCCATCCGGCTGGCCGCTCGCTGGGACACCTTGAGGAGCTTGGCTCCCATTACCCGAGCCAAGGCTCAAGTTCGCCTGGTAGCTCGGAAAGCTCTCTGATTCCGTCGGGTTCCCGAAAGGTATCCCTTCCTGCAGTTCCTCCGGGATATGCACTGGGAAGGAAACTGGAGGCAACATGGGGGCCGGGCTGGCGCTAGGAGGAGTGATGGCCAGCTCCTGCGCTAACGCTAGCTGTCCTCCGACCAAACCCGTTTGTCGGCGTCCTATTTGCGGCAACATGATGCTCGCTTCATGGCCAGGAAAGCTGGGCACAGGCTGGGCACTCTGCGACATCCTCTGGCAGAGCCGCCTCCACAGGCATGTCGTGCGGGAGCGGTGGAGGTCTCCCTTCTTCCTGCAGTGTCCGCAGTCTGGGTACACCTTCCTGGATGCCATGTTCGTTCTTTTGTTCATACGAAAGGACAAAAAAAGTTAACATACTATTATCGCACTAAACGGTACTCGAGCCGGTGACTGACACATACTTGTGTGAAGTAGGAACCCAAAAGGTGCAGAGTATAAGCTGTGAATTCCAAGAATCTCGACGTTGGATTCTTCTTACGCAAAGTAAGAAAAGAGGAAGAGAGGAAGGTGAGCCCCCCGTGTGGGGGCGGGACGGGGCCGCAGCATCGTCAGTTCCTCTGCCATTCAGCGTGAATGTTGAGTCTTCGATTGGATTACATGATCTATCCATCAGTCCCATTGCAGTCCTTGAGATAGGGAACCTGCTCCAGGGCGCATGTGACCTCAGACTAGGGCATTGCCTCACCTTTTGGCACAACAAAAACCCGAAGCAAACAGCCAAGACAACGCTGGCACGGTGGCGCAGTGCATTGCACTGCTGCCTCACAGCAAGAAGGTCCTGGGTTCGATTCCCGCCTGGGGCGCTGTTGGCACCGTGCTCCGGCGGGTTATCTCCCAAATAGGAGCCTTTCTGTGTAGAGTTTGCATGTTTTCCCCGTGCTCACATGGGGTTTCCTCCACCTCACGTCAGTAAGGACCCCCACCAAAAACATGCACCCATCATCGTCTGACCAGCGATGGACATTTATCATCTGGTCCCCGGGCGCGTCCACGTATGCTGCCCACTGCTCCTGGCTGTGCCCCCGGAGGAAGGACAAGCCAGGATGGGTCAAAAGCAGAGAATCCATTTCACCGGCCACCATCAAAAGCATGTGCAATGTATCTGTGTGTGCAAGCATGTGTTGTAGTGTGGTGTGTTGCGTGATAAATAAAGACTGTTTCTTCTTCTTTCTTTCTGGAGTGGCTTTAGGACAAGTCTGACAGTCCTTGAGTTTATTTTTAATGAATTTGCAAAAATTTCTAAAAACATGCTCTTACTTTGTCATTATGGGTTAATGAGTGTTGATTGATGGGCAAAAATAAATTTCATCCATTTAAAATTACATCTACAAAAGAACAGAATGGAAGGGGTGCGAATACTTTCTGAAGCCACTGTATACACGGATAAAGAAAAAAGAGAGATAGGGGAATGTGAAAGAAAATGAGAGTGGGTGAGTGAGATAGTATTTAGTTCAGCCATAGTACAGAAGGAGTACACAGTACGGAGCAGTAAGGCAGAGGGTCTAGCTGATGCTGAAGCCAGCAGAACAGGCCTGGTCATTTGTAAACAGGTAATGATATGGGCCAGGTGTGTGAGCATATGTACCACCGAGCAGAGCAAGGAGAGGTGGGACAGAGAGGGAGTCAGAGGAGGGGAAAGGAGTGGGGAGGGGAACACAAGGAGGGGGGAGGATCTAATTAGGGGAATTTACAGTGCCCCGTGCCAAATGGCTAAAATGGCCAACTGGGCACAGAGATTTATTACCGGGTTAAATTAGGCTGTCTGGCGCAGGTTTGCAAGACCACCTGCAGCAGTCAATTGTCAGAGTGATTATTGTGACTACGGGGAAACGCCACGGTAAGTCTGCAACAACTGCACAAAATCAACACAACAGTGCACACAGACGTTCTGCCACTGGGAAGGCAGGCACAGAGGAATAAACCAACGCTGCTTTGTATTAAGGACATTATCAATTGACTGAAGTGAGTGATTGAGAACGAAGCTTGGGCCCATTTAACATGAATCAATGAACCGCTGGACATCAGGGTTCCAGAGCCAGACAGCCTTTGTGCCTCCATTTGCATCAGTATCCTTGATCGAATCTGCAAGGTAAACAGGTTCTGAACCTGATGGGGGATATTAAACTTGCAGAGTGAGCTGGACCACTACCCCCTCCCAGGCCTGTCTAGGGCCTGGGAGGGGGTCTGAGGACTGAGGACTGGGGTTTGGAGTACAGTATTTGACTCAGGCTGTTGAGAGCAAGGACATGGCCTGGCGAGCCAGCCAGCCCTGAGCAGCCATACTTTCATGGTCGGCTTCCATTTAAATATCTGACTGACAGGGAACATGGCGCCATTAAGACGTCCCGGGGGCCTGGCATAGGAGGAGGAAATGGGCTGATAAAATCCCCCCCAAGGGGAGAGGAGGGGGGTGAGAGAAGGGCTACGGCGCCTTTTACACCGGGAACTGCTCTTAAAATGGCACTGACGCTAGGCAATCCATTCAGTCTTCCATCCCTCCGCACTCAAAACAACCTTGTCTCTCTGGAACAAAAGCAGGATTTATCTTGTATGACTTACAGCCTCTACCTTACTCTAAAACTCTCCATTGGCAGTAGGTGGTTGCAGAGTGTGTATATAGCATCCTTGGAAGGATTTTTACCTTCAACTGTAACCTAAATGTAACATACTTCAAGATTCCTCTTTGTAGCCCCTTGAAATACTATCTCGAGTGAAAAAACATCAGAAATGTTATGCTTGTGTACATTGAGTCAGGATTGACGTGTACAGAAGGCCTGCCAGGCCTAGGGGTTAAGAGGTTAAGCACTTGTCAGAGTGAGTTAAAGATGGCTCTGTCACAGAGATACAGAACAACTAGTCAGCCAGGAGGAAGATCAGCAAGGCCGGTGTTAATATGGCATTGCAAAGACACAGACTGAGTGAGAGAAAAGATTGGAACTCAGAGAGAAGAGAGAGAATCATAGATAGGAACAGTGAGGCTTATCTCCAAGGCCGATACTTTTACCTCTAGAATTCCAACTATTTATAATCTACAGGCTGCACTCTTCCTTTCCTTCTCCTTCTTTCCAGCCTCCATGATGCCAGGCCCAATAAGGGTCAAGCCCCTGGACTCCCTCTTTAGGAGCTCATTTGCATCCCTCCGGAAAACAGCCAGTCAGGGCTTTTTTTTTTCAAAGTGCCAGCTAATCCAATCAGATTGCTCATCTGCAAGGCCTTTATCACCACAGACACCAGCTTCCGAGGCAACCACTTCACAGGGCATCGTAGAGCTGCTGGTTGTGATTGGTGGAGACAGCGAGTCGGAGGGAAGTAGGCATCACAAGGCTTCATCCAGGTGCAGAGTTAGCTGGGAATGACAGTCTAGAGAGCAGCCAAGGCTCCACCAACACTTCCCATGTTATGACTGCTGCCCCAGGAGTTGCTCAGACACATATTGGGTGTGAAATATGAATTACATTGGATGTTTTTTATCTTTATCTACCGTAGAGCTGGAAAGCTGTGCAGCACATACATAAATACCCTTAAATGCACTCCGATCTGTTTGCAAAAGCACTGCAACATAACTTAATAATGAATTTGAAGACTAGAAGGTATGAAAATATATAAATAGGTACTGTAGACTGAATATATAAATAAATACCATGACCCCCAAAAAGAGCACAGACCGAAAATGACAAGGAATAGGACCTTAAATACACCAAACAGCCACAACATTAAAACCCACTGACAGATGAAGTGAAAAACAATGCTCATCTCATTCTAATGGCACCTGTCAAGGGGTGGGATATATTAGGCAGCAAATAAACAGTCTTTCATTTCAGTTCTTCAGTTCTTGAAGTTGATGTGTTGGAAGCAGGAAAAGTGGTCAAGCGAAAGGATCTGAGGGACTTTGACAAAGGCCAAATTGCTAACTAAAGGACTGGGTCAGAGCATCTCCAAAATGGCAGGTCTTGAGGGGTGGTGCTACTGGTTTGTACCTACCAAAAGTGGTCCAAGGAAGGACTACCGTTGAACCAACAACAGGGTGACGAGCGCCAAGGCTAATTGATGTGTGGTCCAGCCCATCTGGTCCGATCCCATAGAAGAGCTACTGCAGCACAAATTGCTGAAAATGTTGATACTGGCTGTGATAGAAGGGTGTCAGAACACATAGTGCATTGCAGCTTGCTGTGTATGGGGCTGCGTAGCCGCAGACCGGTCGGGGTGCCCATGTTGACCCCTGCACCCAGCCAAAAGCACCTAGAACCAGACCATGAGAGTCAGAACTGGACCATGGACTAAGAGAAGAAGGTGGCCTTGTCTGACAAATCATGTTTTGTTTTACATCATGTGGATGGCCGGGTGCATTTGCGTTGTTTACCTGGGGAAGAGATGGCACCAGGATGCACTATGGGAGGAAGGCAAGCCGGCGGCGGTAGTGTGATGCTCTGGGAAAAGTTCTGCTGGAAAACCTTGGGTCATGTGGAGGTTACTTTTACACGTACCACCTAACTAAGCAAGTACACCCCTTTAAGGCAAATGTATTCCCTGATGGCAGTGGCCTCTTTCAGCAGGATAATCCGCCTGCCACACTGCCAAAAAATGTTCAGGACTGGTTTGAGGAACATGACAAAGAGTTCAAAGTGTTGGCTTGCCCTCCAAATTCCCCAGATCTCGATCCGATCGAGCATCTGTGGGATGTGCTGGAACAACAAGCCCGATCCATGGGGGCCTCACCTCGCAGCTTCCAGGAGTTAAAGCATCTGCTGCTAACGTCTTGGTGCCAGATACCACAGGACATCTTCAGAGCTCTTGTGGAGTCCATGCCTCCACGGTCAGAGCTGATTTGGTGGCACAAGAGGGACCTACAAAATATTAGGCAGGTGGTTTTAATGTTGGGGCTGATCGGTGTATATGCCCTTCAGTCCAAAGGGGGCGGACAAACCTTGCTTGAGTGGGTAAATGTCTAACTTCCAGCACACACACCCACTATCATATAGCCACTACAACCTTAGCCAGTATGGCCCTTTCAGGTATGTATGCCACAGAGGTGATCTGGCTCAGAGAGGTACTCTGTGTCCTGGGACACAGTGGGACATTAAGGGACTAGGAGGGGCGACATAAAGGTACAAGGGGACAGGGAGAACGGCTTGGCTGTCCTTGTGTTAGAATCCCAGAGAGACCCCAGTCCCATCCGTCTCCCTCCTCTCTCTGCTCAGCTCGGTCACATTTCTTCTTCTGTGTTCCCCTCTCCCCTTCCTCCTTCTATTGGCAATGCCCCCAGCCATGGTAGTAGCCTTTTTTCTTTTGTCATGTCCTTCCTCGCTACCCCTTGCCCTCAACACCCCACCTCTCCACAGCCGCTAGTAGCAGAATAAAATGTGCGGTGCCTCATGGCTGTCATTGTATGGAGGCCAAGTCAATGGAGCGTGGCCCACAAAGACGCCCGTATAACCTATCACCACTCTTTCTTCTGGCAATATGTCCCAGTGAATCTCTCCTTTTCTATTGCTTCCTGGTCATTAGCTTTGAATGTGGCTTAAGCATCACATATTAATAGTATTTTTCAACATGTACTCCAATCTCTACTTTCTTCTTCTCACTCAGAGCGAGTCTTGTCATAATCTTTTAGGATCTTAAAATATGAGGAAATGGTAAGTAAAGGCCTGACCTGTGCTTCAGTTCTTGTCTTGACAGACCATTGGACTTGGAGCATCAGCGCATCAGTGATGGGAGAGGAGGATGAGGTGAAGATGGAGTGGGATTTGTAACAAGCGTCTCCAGGCTCAGAGAGAGTTGGCCACGACAAGCATGGCCACCGCGTATGGCCACACATACCTTTGTTTCTTTGAGGGATGTTGACATGACAAGTACAGGATCTTGCATTTGTGCGTAACGAGGATGCCTGCTTGTGTGTGTGTAAAGACTGGCTGCTTCTGTGTATATATATATATATATATATATATATATATATATATATTTTTTTTTTTTTTATATTTGTTTGAGTACAGGCAGTTCCTGCATGAGTGTATGTGTGTGAACATCTGTGTGTAACACAGTGCCGGTGTGTCTGTAGCTATTGTGTGTGTGTGTGTGTGTGTGTGTGTGTGTGTGTGTGTGTGTGTGTGTGTGTGTGTGTGTGTGTGTGTGTGTGTGATAAGCCTGTGGTAGTAGTGGTCCTGTGAGGGACCTGAGGCCCTGCTCTCCTGATTAGTCATTTATCAGGCCTGGCAGCCCGGACCCACCATAATCACTCTTCCCTCTCCCCCTTCCTCCTCTTCCTTGTCTTGGTTGATCCCCCTCTATCCCGCTAGATCCTCCAGCTTCCACCGCCACAACAACACCCTCCATTCCCACCCAGCGTCAGCGTCTGCACGTGGTTCAACGCCGCATAACCTACCCCCGTCCACCTCCGAGCTGTGTCACCTTCCCGTGCGTCCGCTCTTCCACTCTGCTGCGCTGTCTTCTTTCCAGAGGAGTGTCGAGGCGGCCATTTTCACCCTTGTTCGTCCTGAATCCCCCGTTCATTTCTCCAAGTCTACCAATCTCTCTCTTTCACTGGGTGGGCTGCGGTGAAGCTTAAGTGCCACAGCTAAAGACAAATTTCCCCCTATTTTTTATTTTTTTTTAACTTGTTTTGAATTTGAAAGAAGGGGCTTGAGGGGGGGGGGGGCAGGTCTGAAGCCAGAACTGGGCAAATGATGAGAAGGAAAAGAAGAAAAAAAAGGAGGGGGGTCCTCCTGTCCCTCCGATCGACAGGAGGACCTCCCTATCACCCTGCCCCACGCTCCCTGGTCCTGCCATGTCAACGCAGGGGGATTACAGTTCTAAAGCCATTGAAGAGGCCGGAATGAGTTGATGTGGTTAAACCAGCCGCCTCCGCAGCACCCGTCATCCCCTCGGTTGGGAAAATGGAGGAGAAAAAAAATAAAAAATAAAAAATAAAAATTGGAAAACCCCGTCTAGCCAAGAAGACGGAATGTAATCTGGAATATGCAGACCGGTGGATATGGGGACATGAAAGGATTGTCCCTCTGGCACACACCCCTCTTCTCCTCACCCTTACTATGCTTGTTCACACCCCCCTCCCTTTCTCTCCCCCCATCCATCCTCATCTCTGACAGAAAAGCAGAGCGTCATAAACTGAAGATAATTATTGGAATAATCATTGAAATCGAATGCAGATGTGCTCAAATAGAACACAGGCTTCAAGAAGACAGACAAGAAGTGGAAGACAATGAAAGAAGATGTAAAAACAGCTTCAAGATATATGGGAGTGTGAGTGTGTGTGTGTGTGTTATGCAGTGTATGACAGCTGTTTGAACCCCCAGGGAGATAACAGCTGCAGCACACACACACACACACACGCACGCACGCACGCACGCACACATTCCTCACGTCGTCTCTCCTTAACCATCTCCATATCCCTCCATCCCTGGCCTCATCTCTTCCTTCTGCTCCGTTCTTTTCTCCAGTCATTTCAATTTTATTCTCTCTCTATCTCATTTTCATTTCAACTCTTGTCTTTTCCCCGTTTCGTTCAATCTATTATATTTTCCGACAGCGGGATGGGGGAAGACACACCCTGTGATTTGCACTGTTTGGCTCACACTCGGATGAACGTGTCTTTTTTTTGGAGCCATCTCAGTGTCCCAAGTTCCGGGGAGGAGCGGATGGTGTTTTAATGCGAGATGCCGGAACACGGCGGGGCCACGTCCCTTTATGGAGCCGTCTGTGTAACAGTGGCTCTTATAAAACACATCACCGTGTTACATACACATAATTTAGCCCACCGTCCCTTTAAATGATCCAAAGATGTATGAAGCCATCTGTGGAATGCAATTAAATAGCCGGCATTTAATTTAGCAGCATGCTACATTAGCGAAGTCTCCGTCCAGGGCCCCGTCGATGGACTGCAGAGGAAATGGGAGTCACATGTGCACAGTGAGGACGGACTGGAATTTCCTCATGTGATACTATCACATAATGTGTCATGTCACTTGATACATTCTAAAACATAGTTTTGGCAAGAAAAAAAAATCATTGAGATTCAGATCGTTCGGCGCTCATGGAAGGAAACGGGAGAAAAGACCAAAGACAGTTGGAAAAGGATGATTGTATTTCAACAGTCTGCAGGACAAGCCCCCGCAATCAAATGGCACTTTATTATCAGCATCATAACGGTCTCTCTTTCTCGCGCCCCGTTTCTGCCCCCCTCCCCCCGCTTACTGCCATCCCCCTGTCCATCGACTAGCCAGGCCTCGCCTCCCCGCACTAATTGCCCCGTCTTGAGGACTTTAGAACGTGGGGCAGGCCACGAGACGTGTTAAGGAGACAGGCAGTGAAGCCGACAGAGCCTGACTGGTACAGTATGTCCCTGGCCTTTTTATCGTGGGCAAAGACACTTAATAAGCCCGCGACGCGTTCAGCGTCGAGGTGAACAGTTCACTGGCTGCTCCGCTGTTGCAGCTGAACGGCTCTGCAAGATGCTGCGCTGGTTGCGTAGGAATGTATGTGTGTGTGTGTGTGTGTGTGTGTGTGTGTGTGTGTGTGTGTGTGTGTGTGTGTGTGTGTGTGTGCGGGCGCGCGTGCGAGCTGCTGTTTGTATTGTCGAGGTGGTCGACCCGGCGTGCCTGGCAGTGACAAGATCGGGGGCAGATCAGCGCTCACTTTGAGATCAACTCACCTGAGGGAAAAACTCTCCCCTCCCATCTCATCGCAACCCCTCTCCCCCTCTCCTCCCCTGTCCTCTTTACTCTGCTCTGCTCCCACCACCTCAACCTTTCTCTTTCTGTCTTTCCCCTCTCTCTATCTCTCTCTCTCTCTCTCTCTCTGGTTCCTCTGTCTCTGACCCAGACAGATCCCCCTGAGCTACTGTACTCAGCGCCCCCCGCCCCGAACTCTCTTTTTCTTTTTTGTTAACCCTATTTGTCTCTTTTTATATGCCACTCTTTGTAAAGCTGCCCTGTAGGGGAGCGATGCGTAATAAACAATGACACACACACACACACACACACACACACACACACACACACACACACACACACACACACACACACACACACTGCATTCCATCACAATGGCTTCATAGTTTTCAGTTATATTTATTCATTGTATTACAATGAATACTTTTCATCAATCACTCTCTACCTACCGAACTCATTCTCGTGGCTTTTTCCCTTTTATTTATTTTTTGCTGTTACTAATTATCCATCACTTACTTTAACTCCAGTATCTCTCCCTCATTTGCAACCACCCTGTTGTAATCTCTCTCTCTCACGCCCTTACTCTCTCTCACTCACTCATATACAAACTCTGTATTTCTCACGCTTTCTATTCTCTCACACACACACACACACACACACGGTATACACACACACATGGTATACACGCACGCACGCACGCACGCACGCACGCACACGCACACACACACACACACACACACACACACACACACACACACACACACAACCCTACCAAATGCTCTATTTTCTGCTGCGGTGTGGTGATTTATGGAAGGTGTTTCTCACAGTAGGCAGATAGCGCTGTTTGGAATGCTTCTTTTCATAAATCTTTTCTTCCATTATTTCCGCTCCTCCCTCTCGCTGCATCCCTCCCCATTGCCTCCTCTCTTGAATTTCCTCATTCTCCACCCGGTGCAGGACTCCCTCAGTTGACACACAGTGTGTGTGTGTGTGTGTGTGCGTGTGTGTGTGTGTGTGAGAGGGAAGGCGAAAGAGAGACATAAGTAGGCTTTGTCTGCAGTCGGGGTAATGATGCAGGAACAACCAAAGCCCCTGCAAAACCCCCATTCTCCAGGGGTCTCTCTCCCTTTTTCATTTTTTCCCTCTCCATCGTTCTCCCTCCTTCCCTCCCCGCCCCCCACACACCAGCACACAGAAGCCTGGCTGGAACAGTCAAGCAGCGTTAACTTGTGTAAACAGAAAGGAGACATAATAAACACAACAGCAGCTTCGAAACCAAACACAAAATACACAAAAAGCGCGCGCACACACACGCACGCACACACACACACACACACACACACACACACACACACACACACACACACACACACACACACACACACACACACACACACACACACACACACACACACACACACACACACACACACAGATAGGGGGTTTAATTTTATTCTAAGAAGAAGTTAAAGTATAGAGCTGTAATGGGTGTACTTTCTGTCCCAAACAGAGTCTGGGCTTGCACATTTTTGTGTTTTTGTTTTTTTTGTGAAAATGTTTTTATTTTGAATGTCATTCAACATTTAAAAAAAAATAATGTAACAATTTTTTGATTCTGAACCAAATTTTAACTTTATTCCAATGTTGACGCTGGACATCTTATCTGAAACCAAATACGTATTTCAGTGGTAAAGGACTGAAAAACATCAACAACAGCCATATCAACAGCAAATTAAGAGAAAGTGATTAAGAGCGTGATGTCATAAGGGTTTCACTAACAGTGAAACACAAAATGGCCACATATAAAAGTTCGGACATCATTTTGCAAATTAATTTCTATTCACACACACACACACACACACACACACACACTCACACACTTTTCGGGGAACCACAGGCTTACAGTACTGAGTATGAACAACATGCTATTACTGCGATCCAGATTCACTGCGTCGTTTGGGAAATTTATGGCTTAAAGTAATGGCCGTGTTATTTTCTTTTGTGTTGTATTGCAGGCAGACAGACGTAAAGATGGGCAGAGAAACAGACGGACGGACAGACAGACAGTAGACAGACAGTGTGTGTGTGTGTGTGTGTGTGTGTGTGTGGGTGTGTGTGTGTGTGTGTGTGTGTGTGTGTGTGTGTGTTCTGGCCTGCGTCCTGACCACGGGTCATCAGATACACGCACTGCTGAACATTGTGGGAAACGGTTCTTGAGAGGACAACCCAACAACAACTGTGTGTGTGCGTGCGTGTGTGTGTGTCTGTGAGAGAGAGAGAGAGGGAGAAAGAAAGACAAATCGAGAAAGAGAGCATATGGAACAGAGAAAGAGAGACAAGAAGAGAGAGAGAGAGAAAGAGAGAGAGAGAGATGGGGGCCACAGTGTAGATAAGGCAGTCTTGTTCCTTATTTATGTCTTATTATAGCTACAGCGAGGCCAGGCCACAGACACAGTCACCGGGGACACAATGATGAACTACTCGACAAGACAGCCCGCTCACTCCTGGGAAGATACACTCCCTCGGTTCGCCTCCTCCTCCTCCCTCCCCTTCCTGGGCTTCCTCCACACTTCCCTCTCTTTTGCCCCGAAGCCTCCATGCTTGTTTTTTAAGCCTCCCCCACCCCCACCCCTCCTCCAACTGGAGCTTTATCGGGAGGTGTAGCAGGGACACCCCACCCTTCCAGAATCGTGGGCACTGTGGAGGAGACCCCCGGAGGTCCAGCCAGGTGCCATTATTAAGATATCCTGTTTTGTCTCCGTCTCCATTTCACTCGCCTATTCCCCCTTCTCTTCTTTATAATTGTTATTTTTCCACCCTTACACCCCCTCCTTTCTCTCTCTCTTTCCCTCCAGTGGGGTGAACCAGAGAGAGAGATGTGACGGAGCTCATTACCTGCCGTAATGAAAAGACACGACCACTGAGACGGCAGCTGCAGCTACCTGTGCACGTAAACATGCACCGCGCACTCTCCACCGCCCCATAGTGCGCACGCGCAGGCGTAGGCGTAGGTGCACACGCACACACGCACACACACATACACACACACACACACACACACAAATGCGAGACTCCTGAGAGAAGCAAATTTCCTTGATTGTACCCCTGAGAGGGTCAGAGCAATAGAGTACGCGATAGAAAGGCAAGAGGGAGATTGAGAGTGAGCGAGAAAGAGAAAGAAAGAATGAGGGAAGGCGCTTGCTGTTGATATAGGCCAGACTCTGTTTCTTAGTATTTGTTTTATGGAATTACCCTTGTACCAACACACTCTTCCTGTGAGTAAAGCTTTTTTTTTTTTTTTTTTGCCT
>NC_137201.1:17839444-17851092 GCF_960531495.2 Zeus faber | reverse complement strand
TTTGCCTGGTTCAGGAAAATTAATGTCTATGAGCGCAATACAATCCATCATAGGCTGAAAGCAGAGGTCATTCAGGAAATGATAGCAAGCAAGATAGGCCTCTCCTTCATGTACACACACACACACACACACACACACACACACACACACACACACACACAGTAAGGAGGATATAGAGGTATGGGGGGGCATAGGATCCCTGAATAGCTAAACTCCTCTTTGCCATACTCTGTGACTTTGCTAAGTTGGAAGGAGCCAGAAGAAACCCAATGAAATGTGTTTGTGTGTCATGCATTGTTCATTCTACCCCGAGTGAAATCCATTCATTGCTAAACCACTCTCCAAAGAAATGTTGGCCCAAAAAAAAAAAAAAAAAAAAAAAAAAGCAGCTTCCACAGTGCAAGGCCATAACAGGTATTGGAAGTGGCGCTATGATTCATTCGAGGGGAGCTCGTCCAAAAATGTTTATTTACCCAACCACGGAGATGTTTTTAACTCCCGCGCAATGTGTTCGGCATTAAAGCGTGTTCAAAGCCAATGCGCATGGCATTCCTAAGAATTTAGAGGTTTTGCTTAATCGCGAAGTTCATATTTTTATGTGCACGGCATTAAGTTCTCGGGCCGGTCTGATCATTAGCGAGTGCCTTGTAAAATACTCAATTTTACGCCCGTTTTCTGTGATGCCTATGAACCCTCATAGTAGAGATCACGGCCACAAATGCGCACGCGCACACACACACACACAGATAAGCATCTTCTCATCCCTCCCGTCCATGTGAAGTGCTGACAGATTAATTCCGTGGGTTACTGACAGTAAACTCAATGTGAAAGGCAAACACCAGCGTCACCCAGACGCCTGGTTTTAATTCATTTATACCTCCCCTACATTGACAATCATAAGGCTATCGATTAAGATACACCTGGTGCAAGGACATTATTGATAACACGGGGGGGACGCGGGGACGGCCTCCGACCCCAGATGAGAGGGAGAGCAGAGGAACAGCGGGCGTCCATCCCAAACGGACGCTCGGGGTGGGACGGGGGGCAACCGACTCTCAAAACCATGAGCAACACCCCGTCCAAAATATGACCCAGTATGTCACAACGCAACAGAGCTTTGGCGATTTTGAGCCGACGTATGATCAGACCTACAGAGAAAACTGTCGATCGAGTGGTTTGCAGGTTAAAAAATTCCCATTTTATGGGAATTGGATTGGATTTCGTCAGAAGGCCTCCAATTATTAGTATTATTATCTACAGATTTATAGTCAGTTTGATCCTTAAAAGCATGTACAATGATTAATTCTAAGTCACAAAATACCATTTTTGTAAAATTTCATCCCATACCAAGGCGTGACAACGAGCAGAGGAATTCTTGGCGCGGTGAAAGAATGATCCTGAAAACGGAGCCACTTCCACAATTAGACGCCGCAATCCTTCTTTCTTTCTCCCGCACACACTGTGACGGTGGAAGAGGAGGGGAGTCTCTCCATCCGACAGAGTGACGGATGGCTGCTCAGGTTCTGCTCTTATGATCTCGTCCTCTTACTAAATCAACGCTGGCTGTTGTCACCCGCCGACACTCATCACCGGTGTTACCCTTCCGCGGTGTCACACACACACACACACACACACACACACACACACACACACACACACACACACACACACACACACACACACACACACACACACACACACACACACACACACACACACACACACACACACACACACACACACACTCTCTCTCTCTTCTGGGAACAAAGTGGTTCTTCATGCCCAATGCTCACCAAAGTGGAAAAAGAGAGAGTGCTGCTGAGCAAATGATTGACGTCAGTGGGAATTATCAGAATAAATGACCTGAAGTGTTATTTTACTAAACTGCCCCTCCCGATAACCTTAAACATCACCAGTCTCTAATAACAGTAAAGATGAAAAATGTCATAAAAAAACAAATATTTTGTCTATGGATGTCATCATTTTCTTCCTAGAATTAATAGTTTATAATTACAAAAATTAAACTAAATTCTTTGTCAAAATGAATAGTAGAAAAAAAAAATTGTCCAAAAGTATATATATATATATATTTTTTACAAAAAACAGAAAAAGAGTTACGCATTTAGTATGTTTTATAACTTCATGGTCTGTATATATTTGGGGCAAGGACAATAATAATTAAGTTTAAACAGTTTCAAACATTTGAGCTGTTTGTAGCGCAGAGATACCGCCATATCTCTGTAAGCGGTGCTCAGGCATCAGTAATCTATCCGTGCTGCAGATAATCATGATGATGGGAGAAGGTGGAGGGATCGATAACGCACTCACACAAGATCTATTGCTCCCTGATCGATTAAACACTCTGATCAGCCTCGCTGCGATCAGAGCCACTTCCTGAATGAAGAAGCCCCAGCGCCGTGCGGGGATAAATCACTGTTTTTACTGCCTGTCCGCGCTACGTCACTACAGCCTGGCAGAATAAATACAGCGGGCAGTAATGTGCACTATATGCGGAAGTATCATAAAACAGTGATATACATTTCTATTTATAGCCTTTTTTTTTTTTCGGGATCGTTTGGGATAAATTGTGCTTTGGTACCTTGCATGGGAGTTGTATTTTTGTGAAAGCTTTAATAATAACTACTACGTGATAGTCTCATACGTTGAGGTTAAGATCTTCTTATTATCTCATCTTTATCCCAGGTTTATCTGTGGGATAAACGCGGCTTGATTTGAGCGATAAGCACGTGGGTAAGGGTTTAGAATTGTGCTTTGAGTCGAGATTCCTTATCATCACATCGGTACATGCATACTGTGTGTTGGAATGAAACACGGCCAATAGGTATTTCCACTTTGTCTCAATGTATCCCAAAAAAATAATAAACCACGCAGTGAAAATCACTGGCAATAAACCAAATCACTGAACAAAAATCCCATTTACAAACATTGTTTTATATACTGTGTGTGTGTATATATATATATATATATATATATATATATATATATGAATTCATATATATGCACATGCGCGTCCTTTAGTGCACAGAGCCACAAAGAAAACGCCCCCCACCCCCACCCTCCAGCCACCCTCCCCTGGGCTCTCCTCTGTGATTGGAATGAAAGGTAATGGTCCTGAAACAAGAAGAAAGGAGACTTTCCTCTACTCATATCTCTAACCCCCTGACAGTCAATGGCGCGGACACACACACACACACGCACGCACACACACACACGTGCGCATGCACACACAGCCATTTGCAAGCCCACTCTCAAGCATATGTTCATACAAACACGCAAATAGACACAAAGCATCTTCACGCAGTCACTGTAATTGATATCTCAAACACACACACACACACACACACACACACACAAAAACAGTTCATATCCACTACCGGAAGATTGTAGAAACAACATTAGTTTAATTGCGAAACACATCAAAGACTAAACACATCTCATATCCTCTCATATGAAATAAGATAAAAGAATGTAACAGATTTGTCTCTTTACAGGGAGTGCACATTAAGAAAACTCCAGCAAGATGTACCACTAAATACATACAAAAAGTCACTTAATGGGAGGCTTGAAATATTCATAAATATTTAATTAATCATTTATAATAGATCTTAAATTAACTGCCGTCCTTGAAGTGCAGAGATGTGTGAGGAGGAGAGGAGAGGGGATCTGCGAGAGATAGAAAAGGAGAACGACAGAGCAGGCCCTCCAGACATGATTCCCACCCCCCCTCCTCCTTATGCCAACATCTGATGGATGAATATTCATGTTTTGATCCGGTCGTGGCTATTCGGGGATAGCCCAGCAGCAGATATCTGACTCGAACCAAGTCAATGACACAAAACCTTTTGTGAACGTATTTCTTTTGCGTGTCCTTTATCACCCCATGGAGTGAAAAAATATAATATATATTAATTTCCATCTAGTGAGGTTGATGTGGAGGCCTGGCTATGGCTAATATGTAGTATGTATGTATGTGTGTGAGAGAGAGAGAGAGAGATGGGGGGGGGGGGGGGGGGGGGGGGGGGGGGGGCGACAGTGCCTATAACTTTAGTCACATCCACATTGGCATTAAAGTGCTGACACAGCATCCTGCGAGTGGAATCTCGCTGATGACCTGAACGTGTTCACTCACTTTCCTCTATATCTGCCTTATTGCAACGTTGGTTAGATAGTGTGTGTGTGTGTGTGTGTGTGCATCAATGTCTTTCTTTCGAGGTGAGGGGGGGACGTTGATTCATGTTTTTATGCATCTACAGGTCTGCACATGTAGAGTAGAGGTGGTTGTGTGTGTGTGTGTGTGTGTGTGTGTGTGTGTGTGTGTGTCTGTGTCTGTGTAGACATGTATGTGAATAAGTGCTGATATGGCGTTCTGTGGCTCTCTGAGATAGTAGTGTCTTACAGTAGATTACAGTGGATCCCATCCATAGGCGCATCAGGCTCAGACAGACTAACACCACAAGGATAGAGTGCCACACACACACACACACACACACACACACACACACACACACACACACACACACACACACACACACACACACACACACACACACACACACGGGCACACAGACAGACAAAGACAGCCAAAAAATAAGGATGACACTGAGGGGTGAACCGGACGATGAATGGAGATGGTATGGAGCTCTAGCCGCGTGTGAGCATTTAAAAGACGGCGAATTCTGAATGAGGGTCTCCGTAGTGGGGGCTGTCAGTCTGTCAGTCTGCATGTGTACTACATTCATCATGGCTCCCGCCCATACGGAGGCTTGGAAGCTTTCGTCGCACAAGCACCTTCCCCACTTTACACCTCGACATAAGACGCAACAGATGATCCCTTTGTCTTCCTTAAGGGGAAACCGAGGGTTTGGTTTCTGCTGTTTTTTGATTGGTGTGATGGTGTAATGTCATGGAGGTATATTGTTGCACAACGCCAAATGCCACCATGCATCACCAAGCTTGATCTCGGTCTTGAGTTTCTCACTTGTATTCTGTGCAACGGTTTGCAAGGTCAGGATACTAATAATGAAAAAAGAGCAAAAGTCCAATGCATCCTTCTGCCAAAGAGTAAAAAAATAAATAAACATTAAGTTATAAAGACATTTTTGTGAATACGATTTTAGAAAAAAATAAAGGCTTTTTAAATACGCATCCCCATCTGGATGCACCCTGTTTTGTTTTCCTCCTGGCTTTTGCTTTCTGTTTTAGTTTTAGTTTAGGCAGTAGTTTTTGTCTATTTTGTATTGCTGCCCTCTCTAAAGTGTTTTGAAGCTGAATTGTTTTTGTTTTTTTAAAGTGCTCTATAAATTAATTGATTTTTAAAATTGTAATACAAGAGACGTGGACTTTTGTTCTTTTTTATGCTATATTTTTTGCACCCTATCAGGCAGCACCTTCATAACAGTGATATTTCTGCTAATGATAATAATAATAATAATAATAATCTGTATCACCCACTGTGACATCCAATTTTAATATCTTAAGTCCATCGGTTATTATCTTATTCTGTGGCACAACATGGTTTATGAGTGGAAGTCGGTGAGTTGCAGCAGTATTTGAAGACATGCACAGACGTCTCAATAAATATTGTATGTTTAGCGGCACAGCGTTGCAACCTGTAGTAATATTTACAGTTGGATTGTTTACCGCTCTCTGAATGCAGACCTTGCATTCAGAGAGGTTTTTTTTGGTGAAAGTCTATAATGTGGACCTGTGTGTTTTAACTGCAATTCCACGACAACTTATTTTTTAAATAAAAATAGGGTGAAATTTATTAATATTGAATTGAATTCATAGATTTTTATTTTTTTTATTTACCATATTTTATAGCATTTATCACAATTGGCATCATAATTAACAATCAACAACATCATAATAATCATAGTGTGAAAATAATTGTTAAATAAAAAGGAAAATAATTTGAGTGTGTGTGACAAAGGGAAGAATAAACTTTTACGCTTGAATCTCGACATATTTTCAAGTATGTGACAGAAAAACAAGAGCCAGATCGGCAAGACCTCAGGTAAGTTCTCAAGACTCTAAAGCTAGTTCAGGCTGGAAAAGAGGGAGTTGCCGGACAGTGGAGAGGGGGGTGGGTGAGGGGGGAGCGAGGTTAATAAAGCCGAGGGAATACTGAGAGTGTTGGCAGCTCAGAGTGTCACAGCCTCCCAGCCCTGTAACCGAGCAGGACTCCCGCTATCTTGCCCCCCCCCCCCACACACACACACACACACACACACACACACACACACACACACACACACACACACACACACACACACACACACACACACACACACACACACACACACACACACAGCGGGGGAGAAGGACGCAGGCTGCTCAGTATGCAGCCCTGACATTGTCCACATCAGATACGGGACATTAGCCCCTAACTCCCTCCATACACTGCTGCCCTTCACTTCATATGACTTTATGTTAATAGAAAAAATATTACATACAACATCATTTGTCTTTGTTACGGCGGCACCCCACAACTGATTTAAATGCATGTGTTTACCTCTACAGACAGGTGAAGGCAGGGGGGGAAGGGTGGGTGACTGAGTGTGTAGACGTGTGTGTGTGTGTGTGTGTGTGTGTGTGCACGCGCACGGTTGTGTCCGAAGAGCAGGCTACATGTGTACGCATCTCTTTATGATGGATCGATGGCGCCCCATCTCATCAGTAACCCACAGTAACGCAGATAGTCATAGGCACTTTATTTCTCCACGCGGGCCGATATGAGGACGGGTTCAGGGCGCCGGGCT
This sequence comes from Zeus faber, assembly GCF_960531495.2. NCBI lineage: Eukaryota > Metazoa > Chordata > Actinopteri > Zeiformes > Zeidae > Zeus > Zeus faber. The sequence continues at coordinate 17,844,310 of NC_137201.1, read as the reverse complement.
CTGTCGTCGACCTGCTGTCACCTCCAGCTCCATTTCTCTCGGCCCGGCGTCTCGGCACAACTCGAATTTAGATCCGAGGTATATGAAGTGTGACCACGTCATTATGTTACATCGCGCTGACATTGTCGGGCGGCGCCTTCTGCAAACCGCTGATTTGTTGACGAAACAGAACGTGTTTTATGTCACCGAAAAGGCAAAAATCCTCAGAGCGCCATTGTAGAGATTGAAAGCAATTAATAAACAAAAAAAAAACGTCAACATTCGGTGCCACACAAAGTCCAGGAAGAGACATCTAAGTGACAAGTCGATGGCCAACTGTCTCGGCGCCGAGACAAGACGCCGGATTTCTTCCATATCCGTTTGGGTCACCTTTGACCTCTGTGCTTAGGGGTCAAAACTTGTCTGTTTGTACTCTATGTGTGTGTGTGTGTGTGTGTGTGTGCGTGCTTTTACTGCACTCTCTTTGAGCTATCATCGGTGTGCCTACTAATCCATAAGTCAATGGATCAATGTTGGGCTTAGACTGAGTGCTCTCAGCTACATTGACCCGTCACTGGAGACCGCGATTATCACGAGACATTCATGTAAATATCACCTTGACGTCGGACAAACCGGAGTTCCTTCAGTGATAAATCAACTTTGAATTCAGCTTCATTCGCACAGCCTTTACCAAGTAAAAAAACAAAAACTTACAAGACACAAAGCAAAGTGTCTCCTCTCCATTTTCACAGGTTCTTTCCTGGAATCTTAGTTTTGACTGCTGCAGTGTTCTCAAATAGGCTGAATTAAGCTGCGCCCTTATTTCATAACGTGCACACACTGAGTTTGCCTGCGCAGAACATTTCCTCTGAGAATGGGGCACGGACCATTTGTACTCCCGATGGCCGGTCCGCCCCTGGCAGCGACTTTGGTCCCTATGGTTTTCACCATTGGGGCCCGGTTGGAAACAGGGGGGGGGCCCATGCTCACCTGTCCCAATGCGACCGCACTGGTGGTGTATTGAAATGACGCCTTTGATTACAGCTCCATCACCTCATGTGAGTGTGTGTGCGTTCTAATTTTATGTTATACTGTTCATACTCCAATTAGTAAGGCGTGGGTATATAAATGGCCCTGACATCATGGTTGATATATATATTGTAGCCATATCCATCCATATTAAAATTTTAGACAAAGACAAAACACAGTTGCTATGGAATACCACAGAGATGTGAAACCAGTGATGGGGAACAAGGTGAAGTGAGGGTAACCAAGGAGTGAAAAGGAGATGACGGCAAGGCCATAGTCCAGCAGGGATAGAACTATATATAGAAGGTGGTACGGTGGAAAGGAGGGGTTAAATGGGCTTGGTGGGTTTGTCAGCACACAGCGCAACCTCCCTCTAACCCTGGACCGGGAAGGTGAAACAGCTCACTTGTGCTGCCTGACAGACAAATCACCTGTTCTGACAGGTTCAAGTCCTGCAGCGCACGCAAAGACAAAGACAAACAAGCAAACACATGCACACACACACACACACACACACACACACACACACACACACACACACACACCCAGGACCAGCCACACACGACTCTTGGTAAGCTTTCAGATTGGCATAACCGTGGCAGTAATAATGATGAAAACAAACAGATCTGAGTACTTCCCCCTCCGGTTATAGTGTATGAAGATGGAAGCTGGAAGATGGTTGATCTACACAAACCTGACCACAACCTCCATGAAAGGGCAAAATGAAAAGAGAATTGGACACCAGACCTTCATGCCGCTCATTTGAAATAATTCCCTCATGTGACATGATATTACTCCCACCAATCCTTGCGCCTTTAATAACCCAGAGGGCATGTCCCGGACAATACGGGCCTCCGCGGAAACTCAATAGCGGTATTGACACGGAAGCCGCTCCTGTAGCCAAACAGCGCTGCGCAGAGTGGAGGAGATGGCGGAAGGAGCGAGGGAAGGGATGCTGGGAGGAGAGCCGCGGAGCTTGAGCTCATTACCATCAATTAGGGTCAAGTGGACAGAAAAAAAGGGGGTTTTGGAGAGCAAGCCTGGATCGCGGAGGGAGAGGAGAGATGAAGAGCGGGGCGGCGGCGGGGAGGTGTGGCAACACGGAAAGAGGGCCAATTAAAGTAAAAGCAAGGGGAAATATGAATGATTTAGTGCCCAAACACACAGGGGGGCGACTCGGACGCTACATCGGGGGGGTGGAGCTCTGCGTAATGCTGCCGGAGCCGCTTGGGAGCACGTTTTGTTTGTTCAGACATGAAACCTAATAACTAAAGGATGAGTGAGTACATGAAAGGAGCTTTCCGTCGCGGAGCGTCGATGCCGAGTGTCCTCCCCGAGCGTCCTGACATTTATAGTTGTTCTTTTTTTCTGAATTGCTCTAACATAATTCTATACGGATATTTAACCTTATATATGTATTTTGGTCGCAGGGCCGGAAAAGTCTCACACGCATTATCCACTGATGTCTTCCCGACATCGTGGCTTGGTGGTAGAGCTACAGGGGGACTAAGAAGAAACACACAACCACGTTCCCTGTTTACTGTACTGTACTTAAAAAATGACTTCTCAGAGTATCTGTCAAGTCAAGAGCCAAGTCAAGCCACATTTCAGAGAAACCCAATGTGTTTTACAAGATAACACAGACAGTGAATTCATTTTATGTCAAGTACTGTCAATTTATCTAATATTTATTTATTTAACATTTACATTAATACATGTATTTATCTAACAATACCACATGGTTATGAATGCAAGAATGTTCAGAGTGCTGTGAACAAATGAGCAAATGCCTTTTGTATTAAAGAGTATTATAAGTTTATTATTTGAGTATTAAAGCTTTGAGAACTTTGCGAAAGCAATTGATAGAAATTGTATATTCTGTTATTTTCCATTTGACTATGGTTTAGGTTTAGTTATGGTTTAGTTTTGCAACTGAAAAGAAACTGATTTGATGATTTTAATTATTTTGTTTATCTCTTCTTTTGCATTCAATTTAAAATGCTCCTGGTGAATAGGCCGAAATCAAAGAACCGCCGTGGCCAAACCAAACATTAACATATATTTCAGCATTGGCCTGCAGAGAAATCGCTTTAAAATCATATAATAACAGAATGAATGGATGAATAGCCATCAAAACGATTGATGAATTTTGTAATCGTTTTAAAGCTTTCGCAGCATTACATTCGTGGTACATTGCATACACACACACGCCACACGCGCACACACACACACACACACACACACACACACACACACACACACACACACACGGCAGGAGCAGCGGTGGCTTGGTGTGTATGCGTGTTTGACTCATCTAAGTGAGATAATCCAGTTTTCCGGATGAATTCGCCTTTGTGTCCCGGGGGCAGAGATTAAGATAAAGATATGAAACAAACAAGAAGCCCAACTCTCCCTTCTCCAGGGGCAGCCCCCGATCCTCCCCCAGCGGCAGCCCCACCCCCACCCCCACAACGCTCCCCTCCCCCCGCCGGGAGCTGTTTGAGGGCGACTGGTTCCCTGTCCACTCCGACCACTCAGACCAGTCACTCATCTGGCCAGCACCACATGGGGACGGACAGCCCGTCACACAGACAGACGGCCTGACAGATACACAGTGAATCAGCCAGTAAGCCAGCCAGCCGGTCAGCGAATCAGAAAGACAGCCAGTTACACAGACAGACGGCCTTACAGATACACAGTGAATCAGCCAGTAAGCCAGCCGGCCGGTCAGCGAATCAGTAAGACAGCCAGTTACACAGACAGACGGCCTGACAGATACACAGTGAATCAGCCAGTAAGCCAGCCGGCCGGTCAGCGAATCAGTAGGACAGCCAGTTACACAGACAGACGGCCTTACAGATACACAGTGAATCGGCCAGTAAGCCAGCCGGCCGGTCAGGGAATCAGTAAGACAGCCAGTCACACAGACAGACGGCCTTACAGATATACAGTGAATCAGCCAGTAAGCCAGCCGGCCGGTCAGTGAATCAGTAAGACAGCCAGTCACAGAGACAGACGGCCTTAGAGATACACAGTGAATCAGCCAGTAAGCCAGCCGGCCGGTCAGTGAATCAGTAAGACAGCCAGTCACACAGACAGACGGCCTTACAGATACACAGTGAATCAGCCAGTAAGCAAGCCGGCCGGTCAGTGGATCAGTAAGACAGCCAGTCACACAGACAGACAGCCTTACAGATACACAGTGAATCAGCCAGTAAGCAAGCCGGCCGGTCAGTGGATCAGTAAGACAGCCAGTCACACAGACAGACAGCCTTACAGATATACAGTGAATAAGCCAGTAAGCCAGCCAGCCATTCAGTGAATCAGTAAGACAGTCAGTCAGTTGGTGAATTGTTGTATTGTACTGAGAGTGAAGTGCGTTTGTTGATGTGAAATGAAGCGGGCTCCCACAGCTCTCCCCCCTCTCTCCACGAGTCCCCCCCCCCACACACACACTCTCCATCTTCCCCTCCTGCTCTGCTCCTGTGGCAGGGTTGACTGGCTCCAGATCAGAACAATAGGAAAACATGTCAAAGGCATTATCAACAGTACGACAGCTATGATTGTACTGACCTGAGACTACAGAGAGGGGGAGAGAGAGAGGGAGAGATAAAGAGAGAGAGAGGGGGAGAGAGAGAGGGAGAGATAAAGAGAGAGAGAGAGAGAGAGAGATTTGGGGGCTCCGATAGAGAACTTCAGTTCTAAAATGCCTGAGAGGAGGGAGAGAGGAGATGGTGCCGGTTGGGGGAGGCAGCAGAGAAGATAACCAGTGGGCAGAAGAAGAGATATGAGGAACGAGAGGAGAAAGAGTGGGGGAGTGATTGTGAATCTCTCTCCCTCTCTCCCTCTCTCTCCCTC
>NC_137201.1:17786944-17829444 GCF_960531495.2 Zeus faber | reverse complement strand
ATGGCGACTTAAGTGTTCCTCTCAGAAATGGCCATTTGTGAAGAGCTGCGCTTACCGGCCCCCCCCCCCCCCAGGGCTGTATTTTACTCCCATCTGCCTCCACCCCCACACACCCCCCCGAGCGCAATCTCACTGTCCAACACAGGGAGTTGACATTTAGCAACACAGATTTCGTCCTTTTTTTTTTTTTAACCAGTGCATTCTTCGGCGAGGGCGGGGGAGGCAAGCAGAAGCGATGAGAAGCGGGGAAGTTAGACGGCACTCTGGCGCCCAATCCGCACGGGCGCCGGCCCCCTCATTTCCAACTGTCCCGCGACGCAGCTCTCCCGGGCCCCCGCCGCCGAAAGAGTCACACCCATTAGCCTAGCCCGGGAAGTGCTAATGGTCACATTCCATTAAAGTCAATGGCAGCGTGGTGATTATGGCGCTAATTTGGAAGAAGTCACACAGGGGCCGACGCTGCGTCACCAGAGCAGAGAAGGGACACCGCCAGGAAGAGTTACTTTGAGGTGACAGTGTCTTGGCAGGCGGAAAATTTCAGGATGAGTAGCTCTGGTGCAGCAGGCACTTTTCCCTCATTCGTCGGCAATGTGAAAGAGGTTTTTTTTTTTTTTTTTTGGGGGGGGGGGGGGGGGTCAATATGTATTATATTTTTCTGTGTTACAGGATTCAAACCGGGACGAGTGCAATCATTTTAAGTACTATTGTACAAAAGGTATTCTGGCAAAGATGAGACAGCGATGTGAACAAAGCACAATATCTTTCACTGAAATCAGATGCCGTATTATCTGGGCAGAGATTCATTGATTACCACAAAACTACACAAGAGCGGCTTGGAAACGAATAAGTGATATATATATATATATATATATATATATATATACACACACACACACACACACACACACACACACACACACCACACACACACACACACACACACACAGAGGGTGATAGAGAGAGAGAGAGAGAGGGTGAGAGAGAGGTAAATAACATATTCGTCTCCACAAGTGTTTGCCGCAGACATTCAAGCGTCATTAATCCAGTGAAGAGCTACATCCGCTGTGTATTGGTTCATTTTACAGCACGGTGGTACTGTCTAAATATTGACAAAACTCTGCTGTCTGGGCTATTGACTGTCAGAATGCTCCCCCCTCACAGCGGAGCCCAGCCAGTGTGAACGGAGGCGTTGGTTGGGGGGGGGGGGGGGGGAGGCCGGGGCGGAGGAGGCCAGAGCGCTGAATTCACATGGAAGGCTAATATAACAGCACTACCCACACCCACACCCACACAGCATATGTACTGGCACCAACAACCTGAGACACGCGCACATACTACAACCACACACAAGCACGCGTTTGCTACTAGAGTCACACTCCTGAATGCACAACACACAAACACACAGGAGCGCCCCGCCCCCACCCCCCCCCCCCCGCCAACTTGGCCGTCCTCTAAAATTCACTCACCTCAGATGATTTCTATGCAAATAGTGCAGAGGAGAAAAATGCAGAAGCTGAATTAAATCCAAAACACATTTGGTCAAAAATCAATTCCCTTGGTCCACCCCCCCTTCCCATCCCTCAGACAGGCTACTTTTCTGCTCTCTCTCCCCATCCCACAGCACACAGCCCTGGACCGCTGATAAATATTCATTTTTTTTATATTTATGTTACAGAAAAGCTGTGATGGGCAAAATAGGAAGGCCTCTCCAACAAAACCGCTCTGCATGCAGGAACACGCACACACACACACACGTGCAAACACACACACACACACACAAACAGACAGGCTCAAACACAGCAAAACCACAAAGCGCAGACCTACATCATCAGATAACCACGGAACTAAACGAAAAGGTCGGGTCCACAAAGTGAGCGCGCGCCAAAGAACAAACAAGGGTGGACTTACATGAGGTTTTAACTGTGCTACACATTCCAGGGGCACTGCGGTGGCAAAGAGGCGGCATTGCCACTAAAAACAAGCTCCCTGACCCTTTGCCTACACTGTGCTTTTAGAGTCCACCACAGCGCTCCTAACAGCACTTGAACATTCTCTCTGTTCAAAAAAGAGATGGTAATTACTTCACAAATCACTGCCTCTTTCAAGAGCCCGATGAAAGTGTGTAAATGGGGAGGAGGGTGTAGGGGGGCGGGGAGATAAAATAAAGTTCTTTTTTTTGCTGTTCTCAGTTAAGTGGCCGAAGAGGGGGAAGAGAGGGATATTAATGCTGCTTAAATATGCAGTGTGATTCCGCCGCTGATTAAATTACAGCAGATGAGATCTTCCGCGGAGAGCTCGTGAGGGGGAGAAAAAAAAGAGTCCGGAGCTGTTAAAAAATGCATCAAACACGCTGTTTGATTAGCAAATCTGTCCTCTATCTCTCACTGTCTGTGAGAGGAGAGAGAGATGAGGACTGAGCAGTGACGAGGGAATGGGACGGGGGGGCAATGAGACAAATCCTGGAGTGCCAGATGAAGGCAAACGTGATGATGCAGAAGTCAAACTGTTACATGAAATAACTGGAATGCAATTGTTTGTGCCAGATTGCCTCTGTAAGTGTGATTAACGCATCCGCAAGCACGTGAATATGTATAGGTTTATAAATATATACTGCAATATACAAAATAGGCAGAGTAATTTCTACGTACATGTAGTTTCTTCAAACCACACAAAGATTAGCTCTCTCTCTCTCTCTCTCTCTCTCTCTCTCTCTCTCTCTCTCTGTGCTTCCAGTCTGTTTTTAACGTGTAGAACTCTGTTAGTGAACCAAGTGTGTTGTTGTATTGTCGGTAACTGTGAACTAGAGAAATTGTTAAAATAAAGATGCTTTAAAAATCAAAAAAAAAAAAATCTCTCTCTCTCTCTCTCTCTCTCTCTCTCTCTCTCTCTCTCTCTCTCTCTCTCTCTCTCTCTCTCTCTCTCTCTCTCTCTCCTCTCTCTCTCTCTCTCTCTCTCTCTCTCTCTCTCTCTCTCTCTCTCTCTCTCTCTCTCTCGTATTGGGCTGAACCACAATGAGCCCTGATCCACTGGACAACTTTAAACAAGACCTCTCTCCAACAGTCACTTCCTTTCTTTATTCTCGCTACTGCTTTGTTTCTCTGCCCCTCACACACACACACACACACACACACACACACACACACACACACACACACACACACACACACACACACACACACACACACACACACACACACACACACACACACACTCGCAATCATTAAACAAAAAAATCTACCGACTGAGATGACAAGAAAGGGACTTAGAAAAGTAGAAGAAGAAGAAGAAGAAGAAGAAAAACAAGAAGAAGAGGAAGAAGTGAGTGTTTGAGGGATTCAGACATTGCATCAGAGGTTCCAGCAGACATGGAGTTCTTTCCTGCAGCGAGGGGTAATGAATGCAGGGGAGTTTATTCATAAGAATCTCGCCATGTAAGCACTTGTGTAGAGACATGATGTTTAATTTGGAGTTGGGGAACAAAAAAAAAAAAAAAAAAAGTTTTCAAGTCTTGCTGCAAATACGGCACAATAATGTCACAGTTGAGTGGGCATGCGGGCCAGAGCGACGCATTGTGCTCTTTCTGTCTGAGCAAAGTGGACTGGAGTGCTGCGGTGCGGCTTGGGTTAACAGTCTGAATGAGCTTTCAGACGGTAATAGGTTGTCCAAAATGTCCTCCTTATCTTATGACCATACTGCCATAATTTGTGCATCTGCAGGTGTGCCCCATGTTTAGACGTGTGTTTGTTGTTGACGGTGTTAGAGTATGTATGTGCTGCAAGGAAAACATCTTACTTTTACCTGCGCGGGCGCGTGTGTGTGTGTGTGTGTGCGTGTGTGCGTGTGTGCGTGTGTTCAGAGGTACAGGTAGTGACAGCTTTGACAGCTATACCTGCCTATGGCCAGATCCCGCCGATAACCCTTGCTGTCGCCACAAAGCCGACAAAAAGGCTCAGATTTCCTCCCGCCCCCCACCTCTGCCACCAGACACAGACTCTGTGTGTGGAGGCGGCTGCAGGGGGGCGGTGGAGCACAGAGACAGTCTTCAGCCGTTCTCCACTGTACGCTCTCCTCACCCACCTACCCTCCACCCCTTCCACTAACACCTGAATGGGGATCCAATTGATTCTTTTTCACCCCGGTCCATTTTCCCACACGCTCCAACACAGAGAGAGGATTTTGTGCTCATCTGCCCTTCCTTGTGTACTTCATATCAGGGAAAAAGAATTATAGAAAGGGAGGTAAAAAGAAGAGGGGTGGGGTGGGGGTGGGGGTGGGGGTGGGGATCTTTATCAGAAAGCGAATTAACGCTCAAAGTGCTCCATTTGGAAGGTATATCAGGCCAATCCATTAAAAGGGCCTTCAGTAAAGAGCCGGTGCGGAGGACACCTTGAGAATGAACAGAAGACCTTGCTGAAACAGCACTCTGCACACACAGCGTGGAGGAGGAGAGAAAGGGAAAGAAAGGGAGAAAGAGACAGAGAGAAAGAGGGAAAGAGGGGGGGGGGGGTGGGGGGGGCGGGGGGTAGTGTCACACGGTGCTGCATAATCACCTGCTAAATAAAGGTTGTATGTGTTATCTGGAGAAGAGCTGGATATTACATAAAGCACGCTGGCTGTGGCCATCGACGACGTCGCCGCTTTGCACTGTAAAAATAACATTGCAAAGGTCACATTACAATTCATCCATTTTGGTTTGGGCTGTCACGCTATTTTGAAATAGGACTTGAAAAACGATTAGAGGGAAATCAAATGTGTATGTTAACACTCTAAAAGTCTGTTGGGTTCATTAAAAAAAGAATTGCTGAAAATGCGTGCGCTGAATTTCTGTCTCTCCCTCTCCTGTCCGCGCACACACACACACGCACGCACGCAGGCAGGCAGGCAGGCAGGCAGGCAGGCAGGCAGGCGCACACACACACACACACACACACACACACACACACACACACACACACACACACACACACACACACACACACACACACATACACACACACACACACACACACACACACACACACACACACACACAGAGAGAGAGAGAGAGAGAGAGAGAGCGAGAGAGAGAGAGAGAGAGAGAGAGAAAGGCACACCTGCTCCAGTGGTAGCTTCCATTAATCTTGTGCTGGGCCTGTCCTCTGCGATCTGACCCAGGTGTGGGGGGAGGGAGGGTGGGGTCAGAGGCCCGAGAAGCTCCCCTGTCTGGACGGGGTCTCTCGTACATTAGCCTGCGGTCAGTGTGTTGGAGGTGGGTGGAGGAGGTGGAGCAGGTTGGGGAGGCTGGGTGGAGGGGGGACCACCCCCATACAGCCAATACACTTTGCGAGAGGTCAGCCATTTGAGGGAGGAGAGAGACCTTGAACCAGATCACACAACGGCTGTTTCTGTGCTGGACTTTCCTCGCTTTCCAACAAACTGAAGTGCATCTCTCATTTCAATTGTGATGATTCTATAATTTATTCAGCTGTTTATTGAATTGATTTACAGTTATAAAATAAAAAAAGGTAGCATATCACTATACCAGCTCAAAACAACGAAAAGGTATAACATTTTGTCCTAATGGTGAACTGTATCAACATGGTTTAACACCTCTATGAATGGGGAAAAAAATTATTTCACTATGGCGAGAAGACCAGAATCTTTTTTTTTTGCATTTTTCTTCCAGATCCAGATCGTCTCCATCTTCTCCTCGGCTTTTCTCTGCAGCACGAGGCCTGACCTCACCCTGGCCTGCTGACGGGAAGAAGAGCCCCAGCCCCCGGGGGAGGCTCTCATCTCCTGGGGTAGACCCTGAACAAGCAGCTCCTCTGTCTGGAGAACCCACCGAGAAACAGACACTCAACCTTACAGTGGGCATTATCACATGGCTCAATGAGCAGTGGAACAGACACACACACACACACACACACACACACACACACACACACACACACACACACACATACACACACACACACACACACACACACACACACAGGACTTGGCAGTGTAGCTTAGAGAGGATGATTGGTCGTCAACAAGCGCTCTATTGATCAAACAGTCCTCTTCTCATCCCAATTAACCCAGAGCTCTAATGGTGGGGAACCAGGCACCAAGGACCAACTCATGCCGCTTCACTCCTCCCTCCACAACTTTTCCATTTCCACACCCCCCACCGCATGGCCTGTGTGGAAGATGGAGATGATGATGGTGATACATTTGCGAAGTTCTCCAATGGGAGGCAAAGTGGAGAAGACAGGTGTTGCAGACCAAGGGCCGTGGTAAAGCCACAGGCTGGAGACCGCGGGCTGCAGACTGCAGTGCGGCTTCCTTCCCGCGAAGGAAGACATTAAAACACCTGCCTAAAATTTTGTAGATCCCCCTCGTGTCGCCAAAACAGCTCTGACCCGTGGAGGCGTGGACTCCACAAGACCTCTGAAGGTGTCCTGTGGTATCTGGCACCAAGATGTTAGCAGCAGGTCCTTTAAATCCTGTAAGCTGCGAGGTGGGGCCCCCATGGATCGGGCTTGTTGTTCCAGCACATCCCACAGATGCTCGATCAGGCTGAGATCTGGGAAATTTGGAGGCCAAGCCAACACTTTGAACTCTTTGTGATGTTTCTCAAAACATTCCTGAACAATTTTGGTAGTGGTAGAAAGAGGTCCTGCTGAAAGAGGCCACTGCCATCAGGGAATACAGTTGCCATAAGGGGTGTACTTGGTCTGCTACAATGTTTAGGTAGATGGTACGTGTCAAAGTAACATCCACATGAATGCCAGGACCCAAGGTTTACCAGCAGAACATTTCCCAGAGCATCACACTGCCTCCGCCGGCTTGCCTTCTTCCCATAGTGCATCCTGGTGCCATCTCTTCCCCAGGTAAATAACGCATACACACCATCCACATGATGTAAAAGAAAATGTGATTCATCAGACCAGGCCTCCTTCTTCCATTAGTCCATGGTCCAGTTCTGACTCTTACGTGCCCATTGTAGGCTCTTTTGGCAGTGGACAGGGGTCACCATGGGCACTCTGACCATGAGCACCACATACGCAGCAAGCTGTGATGCAGTGTGTGTCCTAACACCTTTCTATCATAGCCAGCATTGACTTTTTTAGGAATTTGTGCTACAATAGCTCTTGTGTGGGATCGGACCAGATGGGCTAGACTTCGCTCCCCATGTGCGTCAATGAGCCTTGGGCGCCCATAACCATGTTGCCGGTTTACCGGTTTCTCCTTCCTTGGACCATTTTTGGTGGGTACTAACCACTGCATACCGTACACACCCTACAAGACCTGCTGTTTTTGAGATGCTCTGACACAGTCGTCTAGCCATCACAATTTGGCCCTTGTCAAAGTTGCCAGATCCAGATCCAGATACGCTTGATTATTTTTTCTGCTTCCATCACATCAACTTTAAGAACTGACTGTTCACTCGCTGCCTAACATATCCCGCCCCCTGACATTGACATTATGCCATTGGAACTAGATGAGCACAATGATCGGTGGATTTCCTCACCCCTGCGGTCCTTTAACCGGAGGACCCAGGTCCTGACGTCGACATCAAGCCTTGAAACGGGCGACGCTTTGCAGCAGCAACCTGCACTGTGATCTCCATGTGAAGGAGGTTGGTAAAAAGAGGACTTCTACATGTTATAGTTTCAGATATTTATGGTCATCATCAATACAGAACACAGGGAGAGCAACGACGCGAGGAGTTTGTGACGTGCAGATGAAACTTTCAGACGCACGCATGCATATAAATACGCCGACAGATCGAACCTCAGCGCGCGCACAGACTTGAAAGCGTCTGATGTTGGAACTTGTGTGTTGATACTGTTTGTAATGGGAAGTTTCCCCCTCAGTAAGATGCTGTTCTCCCCTGGTGGTGGTCTGCCATCCCTCTCTTCTTCGCTCCAGCCCCTCATCTCTAATGCATGAGCCAACCGGAGAGACCGAGGAGGCCAGAGACCGAGCGGAAGGGGGAGAGCGGAAGGGGGAGAGCGGGGGGAAGCGAGGGAGGGAGCGCGAGTGGACGGAGGGGCTAACCTTGGCGCTGCAGCGCAACACTTTCATATTCTAATAAACCAAACATGAATACACGCACACACAGAAGGGGAGGAAATTGCATTTCTAAAGCTCTTTCTGTATCAAAGGGCATTCCGCCGAACATCGCCCGCACGCACAGACACACAGAGGCACGTAAACATGCACACATATGCCAGTCCGGCATTTTCCAAACGAGAGAGAAATGGACTTACACAAACACAAACACCCACACACAGAAGGCTCTGAGGGATTACAGTCTGCTGACGACAGCAGTTGAAGACACGCAAACGCACACGCACGCACACACGCACACACACAAAACTTGTTAAGGGAAGTCTTCTCTTGGAGGAAACTCTAGCTGGACATGTATATATGCAGGGCGATGCTGGACACTAATTTCTCTGATCAGGGGACTGCTTTATGGAAAAACAAGCATACACAGTGTATAATGAGCGTCGTACATTTGACATACCGTTATCAGTATGGCGACTATGGTACAGTGAGAGAGAGAGAGAAAGAGAGCGAGAGAGAGAGAGAGAGAGAGAGAGATCAGGGTTTGGAAAGAAGCGGCAAATGTTGTGCAAAACACGTACACCCACTCCCACTCAAATGCTTGTCTCATTTCTAGGCCTCATCTCCTTTAGAGCAAGCCATTTAATTTCAGGCCACTGATACCCACCCCCCTTTTACGGGAGTTAATATCCCATTCTCCCCCCACTCCTCATCCTCTCTCCTGGCATGTGATGGAGGCACAGTGACAGCCTGTAATGCAGAACTGTATGCATTGATTATATGACACCCTCTATTCAGGTGTCCTATTAAAGTTCCCCTCCTCTCTTCCTTGCCTCCTCCCATCCTCTTTTACTCTTCCCCTCTCCGATTTCTGCTGGTGGAATAATGTCCAATAAAAAAAAAGGAGGAGCAAAGCGACTAGGGAGCTGGAGCTCGTTCCCTCAGAGATGGACAGAAAGACTGCTTCCTTGGATAGGTCTGGGTGGAGGTACGCCCACATTTTCCACAATGGTGCCGTGAGCCAGGGGTCCGGGGGGGGGGGGGGTTTGGGGGTAATGCATAATTGCATTTAAATTACATGAAGGATGTTACAAACTAAAACCCCCACCCCCGTTTTCTAGCCGCCACTCATTCTCCTCCAGTGCATGTGCACCCTTGTAGCCCCAGATCAGCATCCCATCTCACACCCCCATCTCTCCCCTCCCCTCCCCCCTCGCCAGGAGCCCCTTACGCCCGTCCCACAGATGAGTAGAGATCACAGACTTGCCTGCATCGATGATGTAGAACCCAGCGACCGTTTAACGTTACATCCGCCGCTCCAACAAACAACAAACGGATAAATCAATTTCCGAAAACAACGGACGCACGGGAGCTCCGAAAATTTGAGATTTCAGTCCGATCGTAACCAAACATTTGGGACTTCGCGTCGGCATCGGCAGGTACCCGAGTATTAATAGTCCCCGAATCTTTCCCTGAGTAAAAAACATTTGAGGTCGTCCTTTCTTTAAGCTGCGGGGTTGGTACACAACACCCACCTGAAATAGTGAGGAAGATCTGATCTAATAATACGAGCTGTACCAAGCGTCTGACAGACAACATCTTTAAGCTCCCTGCGCTCACCCACACAGTTTTTCTACCGTATTGCACAGCAGTCTGCCCCCCTCTCCCTATCTCCGTCTATCTGGGAAGTTCCAAGCCCAGAATACAGCTCAGAGCTCTATGGTTTACATAAACCACAATACCTCCTCAGCTCGGAGAGGGCTGGGGGAAAGACACAAGCATCTGGTTTTGTTTGCATTTTATTCCCAAACATAAAAATTGAATCAATCTTTTAATGCTCCGGATTGTATAAACACGGGAGAAAACTGCTTGAATAAATATCAAGAATGAAAATGGATTTCTCGTCAAAGACTATTATCTATGCGGTTTATTTATAAATGCCACGGCTGCTGCCAAAACAGACGGGACATAAAAATACAGAGATAATGTGTTTAGGCCTTTTTTTCCATTTTCTCCCCTTTTAAGTGAAAGAATAAATATTCGGATTTACATCAAATTTACATTTTTATCAAAATCAAATTCGGGGGCGCATTCGAAACCCGGATCGAGCCGATGTTCATATTTGGTTTCCAGGACAACTGTGAAAATACAGCGAGTGCAACATGACACTGACATCTTGAACAGGAAAATCATTAAAGGCGACACAAGGGGCCAGATGATGGCGTCCGCGCCACGGTGAGGCTGTGACTGATAAACACAGTGATGGATCCATACACCGACTAATGGCGCTTTAAGTCCGAGCTCCCACAACAATACACTTACTCAAGACCGGTCAGTGGGTGTTTTTGTAGGGATGATAGATAAAATCCACTCAATCGTGGCGACTAATTATTGTGCGGTATAATATCCCACCCAGCATGGAACACAAGACACACACACAAGGCACACACACAAAGCGCACACACAAGACTCGCACACACACACACACACACACACACACTACATGCAAAATACCCCACCCACAGGCACATAGTTTGGAGCCATTTATCGCAGAGCGCAGGACACCCACCGACACTTAACTACTTCTCTCGCACATATATTCATAATGTATTATGCACAATAATAGTTTTATGGATTTTAAAACGCCATTCATTTACCAATATTGTGGCCAGCCATCAAATACAGGGCCGATTTTATCTCCTCTTAATGTGGATCAGCCTAACATGGTGAGGCCCGCATGCAGGTAGAGGTAGGGCCGATGGAGGATGGTTCACCACAGGGACCCATTTGAGGGACCAGTAAGTGATTGCATCACAGGGGCGGGGAAAACAGACACATGGACACTGTGAGGAACCATCTTCGTCCACCCGCACTTTGAGGGCGTCAAAGGCAGCTAATCAAAGCCCCCTTTTTTCAATCCATATATTCCAATCCATATATAATCCATATATTTTTTGTTTTTCATTTATGAGCGGGGCACAGAGGAAACAGCACAGCAGGTACTCCACCGCAAAGGGAGATGGCTTTCTATCGTCTGCGCACGCTCTACTGTGCATGTGTGCTCATATGTGCATGAGTGAGCAAGAGTTAGAGAGAGAGAGAGAGAGAGAGAGAGAGAGAGAGAGAGAGAGAGAGAGTAAGAGAGAGAGAGAGACAGAGACAGAGAGAAAGGGAGAGATAGAGTGTGTATGTGTGTGTGTGTGTGTGTGTGTGTGACAGGTTTATAGGAGTCATTTATCCTGCTCAGCGGGCTAGTGTAGTGCGGAATGGTGGCCAGAGTGCCAGGCGTAGCTTATTGTTGTGTAGCCTTTATGGGCTACATTAAGTACAGCTGAGTGAGAGGGAAACATGCAGTACAATACCCTAAGCTCACACATGTCATACACAGAGAGATTAACTACCTCTCCGAGCCCAGGGCAGGCCTACATGCACTCAGTACATGACCCTGAAACACTCGCTCTCCAAGTACAGGCATGCGGGAGAGTACTTACGCGCGTGTTTTCCTGTGTTCGGTTTGCTCGTGAGTGACGGCCCGAAATCTACGCAAAAGCATGTGTTGGAGACACCGGGAATCACGTCTTGTCAGCAGCAGCTCCTCGGCTGCAGGGCACGGAGCGGATACGCTGGGGTGGACGTGCAGCGTTTAACTTTTGCATTTCCCCTCGCTCTGAGGACCGCCACCCCAGCAGGCCATTAAACTTCCTCTCCCTCCATCGCTCTGATACTCTGATCAATCTGAGCAATAAAAACCCCATGGATTACACATCGCTGCCGACTATTCATTATTGGCTTCGTTAATAAGAAAAACGAACTAACGCACGCACGCACGCACGCACGCACGCAGCCGAGGCCTCAAATGCTTCCAGGGCTAGCTGATTTTTGAAAAGGCAGAGTTTCATTCTCTCACTTACCCACTTATTAAAGAAAAAAACCAACACACCCCCCGCCCGTCCCCCCACCCCCTGCCCGTCCCCCGATCTGCGTGTCTGCTTTTTTGAAAGCTTCATAAGCGTCGCCTCTTCAACTGTGTTCCACAGTGTAAAAATAGAGGCCATTATATTGCCTAATGCCTACCTGCCAGCCCTCGGTGCTCCATCCTGTACGGAAGGCTTTTACATGATGAGGTGGCTGACATGTTCCACACACACCATCCATTACCATATGTACAGAGGATGAGACGCAACCCGCACAACTTATACTAATGCGTGTTTGCTCTGCCCCTGTGGGGGTGGGGTGACGAGCCACACACACGCACGCACGCACGCACGCACGCACGCACGCACGCACGCACGCACACACACACACACACACACACACACACACACACACACACACACACACACACACACACACACACACACACACACACGGACACGCACAAAAAACCCAACTCTCTCTCTCGTACAATATATAATAGCAGTGGTGAGACAGGCCACTTGTAATAACGGCAGGATGCTTTTACAGTAAATAAAAACATCATAGCTCACGCTCTCTGTGAGACTAGGGCCTGCTGTTGCGGAGCTCAAGCTGTTTTTTGTGTGCAATTGTAAGTGTGTGTGTATGTGTAAGACGGGGGGGGCACGGGGGGGGTTATCCTCTGCGCTGGGGCGGTGGTTCCTCTCTAATTGCCCCTCTAGGTGCCTGTGTGCTGGAGAGCTGAACTGAGGGTAAACACAGATCTGGAGATGATTAATAGCCAGAGGTCAGGGCAGAGCACGGACAGACAGAGAGGCTGAGACCTTCCTCTCGCCTGCCGTAGTCAGCCAACCGCACGCGCACACACACACACACACACACACACACACACACACACACACACACACACACACACACACACACAATAAGATGACCAAACACATAAACACAAGTCCATATCTTGATACCGGATCACTACACGTATTCCCGCCCACACAGAGGTACAAAACCTGCGAAACACAGACACATAAAAACACATGAAATATAGTTCTCTCACAAGCCAAATTCTGAAGCCCTCTCCAGAGTAAAAGGGTTTTCCCGGCAGAGAGGCTGAAAGGTGGAGAGTCAAAGCCAAGCAGGCAGGCCAGGTCGGCCGGGGTGAGAGGTAAAGTTGAAGGGTGGAGGGGAAGGGTGAGGGGTCACGGGGTCAGATAAGGGCCCCCGCAGACGCCGAATACTGGTCCTTAGCAAGCAGTGATCGATACTTGACAGGAAAACCTTCCACAGCCGTCACCGTGCAGCGGCAGGACAGCCGGGGGGAAACCTTTTAAGTCGGGAGAGGCTTTTTCCCTTGTTACTCACCTGCTCACTGTGGCCTCTCTCCCACAACCCGCCTGCGCGCTGGTCTATGGAGTCGGGTTGGGCAGCCCTTCATTTTTCATGCAAACGGTAATTTAGTGAGACTGCCTATTGATTGAGCGCCGCTTGTCTCCCAAACAATGCCACTTCAATCAGCGGCCCAAGGGGGGCTGGGTTGGGGTCGGGGGGGAAGGTGGGGTGGGGTGGGGGGTGGGGGGGGGGTGTGAGGGAGAGGGAGGGAGGAGAAGGGCTGCCGATAGCTGCAGTGACTGATTTAAGAGATGGATAAAAAGCAGATACATCCCCGCCCCTGTACTGATTAATGACAGTGGCCAGAGCAGCCCTGGACTATGCATCATGATTTAACCACCAGCCCCTCATCTAAAGATTAGCGTGCACGCGCACGCACCCACGCAAACACACAAACACACACACACACACACACACACACACACACACACACACACACACACACACACACACTTTCTGTTTCCAGGCACTGTACCACACAGAGAGAAAGGAGGTGAGAACGGTAGAGAATTAAATGACAAGTGGAAGCATAAAGGGTGCTTGAGCAGAGTGTGTTGTGGAGCGTTTTCAGTCAGCTGGGTATCATTCTGCAGCGATGTGTTCCTTGTCAAACTAAATGAAAACTCCTAAAAGTTCCGGCCAGCCGTGAAAACACAGAGAATATAGTGCATGTAATCGCAGGGCAATTACGTGCACTATATGCACTATTGTTTATAAGTCACAAGTTGTTTGTTACACTCACGTTATGCTGACAGACATGAATACAACCGTGCAACTAAAAGAGCGTTATTTTACAAGAATAACCAGGGGTTACTTCAGCCTTTATCACAACTTCTAGTCGGCTAGAAGTTGTAGTCTATAGGAGCACTGAAGCGGAAGAACATCACCATGGATACGTGGCAAAAAACATTGTGAAGAAACCTAATTGATAAAATGAATCATACACAAAAAGACGAAAAGGAAATCGCTTCAGAAGAACTCAACCTCTTGCATCACCATCAACAGCTTTGGTATGCAGACCACAAACGTAGTTTAGAATTAAGAGCTTTTCGTTGAGAAGTTAAAAGACGGAATCGGGGTTGGGAAATGACCACATTGTCTCTATATTTGGCACACTGCTGGTGTTTGTTAAGTCTTGTCAAGTGCTCTTGGTACTTGGTAGGAGTATAGAATAGTATAGAAGCGGAAGTCTCCTGTCCAGCTCAGCACCTCCTCCTTCCAGCCCGGTCTGGCTGAACCACACCGATCCAAACGGACCCTCGAGGAACGGCGTCGGCGCGTGCTTCGGCTCAGCGTGAGGTCGGCCGCGCTAAAGGAAAACATGGTCTCCGGTCCATTAGATGTGTTTGAAAGTGGATAGGAAGTGGGATCGGAGCCCCTCCTCGCGGCTGCTAAAATATTCATCAGACTCCCTGGGAGCGTGTTTGCTAATAGTTATACATGGAGCAGGAGAGAGGAGTGAGAGGGAGGCGAGAGGAGGAGAAATCACAGAGATGAGCGATGCTCCCTCAGTGCGTGTCGGCTAATAGTGAAATGTAGAGCGCCAGAAGGAGGGGGGAGAGGAGGATAAGGGGAGAAAAGGGGAAGGGAAAGGAGAGCCGCTGCTTGGTCTCTAGCACAGTGGTGGCCAACCTGCGGCCCGAGGGCTGAACATGCCCCGAACACCTGACGAAAGTGGAGGAGGAGCCAGTCTTTGGTTTGTCCCTTCTGGGCTACTGTAGAAGAAACACGGCGGTGCAACATGGCACCCACTCCCTATGTAGATACAAACGGCTCATTCCAAGGCAACGCCGATACAACGATTCCTGTTTTCATGGGATTATACACCAATTAAAACATACTTGTGAATATTATATTCCAGTTTATTTTTTTTCCTTTTTTGTTTAACCTGTGCTGTCAGCATGCTGTGCATGCAACACAGAGTATTTGTATGCCATTGCATCCAGGACAGAGTTAGTCTGCAAGTGGAGTTCAACTTCTCAACCTGCAATGCAATTCTTTATTAATTCTTAAATCATCAAGAAGTGCTACAATAACTCTGTCCTGTGGACGACCTGTAGGATGACATGGGCACAGTTTTTTGTTATAATATTCCATTTCTGCAAAGTCCGTTCCATAAGCACAACATACTTCACCTTTAAGCCTATATAGATTATTTCCATATCATTGATATCATTAAATTATATCATATGAAATATTTTGTACCATTTTGGGTCAATATGATCTGTACTAGTAGTTGCTCTGCCAGCCCACTGAGGAAGGACCCAATGAAAGTGAGAGAGAGACAGAGAGAGAGAGATAGAGAGTGAGAGAGAGAGAGCCAGAGCGAGAAAGTGAGAGAGAGAAGAGAGACAGTTTACAGAGAGAAATAATGATTGAAAGAGTAATTGCTTCTTTTCCTGCTCCGCCATTGCTCGCCCCTCCAAGCTGCATTTCCGATTGATTAAAAGCTTCTCTTGTAATTGTCAGATCTTGAAGTGAACCGCACAGCTCTGTGCGTGTGCGTGTGTGTGTGTGTGTGTGTGTGTGTGTGTGTGTGTATTTATCCGTGTGAGCGGTTTAAAAGGGTAACCCAATTTCACATCGATGTAACACACGGAACTTCCACCGCCGGCATCCCACCTCCTGCTCAGCTGGTTGTTGTTGTCTTTAATAAACAAAAAATAGCTACGTTTGTCTTGTTCCATCTTTGTGTCCCCGCACCGACGCGTGCGCACACATGCACACGAACGCGCGCACGCACACACACACACACACACTTGATTCTCTGGTCATTAAAATGAGAAACGGCCGAGGTAGCAGGAGCTGTTGAAATACCATTAAGAAATGGAGACAAATGCAGTGGATCCCAGCCTGCTGTGGCAACATCGCTACAGTAAATCAGACAGTGACGAATACTACGGAGACTAGAGCGGATGACGCTGCATGCATATGCACACACACACACACACACACACACACACACACACACACACACACACACACACACACACACACACACACACACACACACACACACACACACACACACACACACACACACACACACACACACACGTCTTCACTTTAAAGCCATACCCCCATGCATGAATAAGCACATTCATGCAGCATTGTACCAAGAGCAAACTAGATGGCAGATCCTAATCAGGTGTTTCCTGATCATACATAATGATATGAACTTGATTATTACATATGGGGATGACAACAAGATGAACAGAAAGATGTGTAACGTGTGTAGTGATATGAATGAAGGAATTATTTGAAAGGAGTAACTCAAACACCAGTTAGTTGAAGTCAAATAATGCTGACGTGTGTCTAATAGGATTTATTTTCCATCCCTGTAACGACCCGGTGATGAAACAGAACAGAAAATGCTGTTGAGGACCTCCCGCGGTCGTGTAACAGTCGCTCTCTCAAAGCCTTCCCGCACGTTGAGGGCTTGGCCCGACTTGCACTCGAGCGCCGTTCCGCAAAGAAAAACAAAAAAGGAAAAAAATGAAAGCAACAACCGTTACGTTTGGGGGGAAAACAATCAGACATTTCCCCCCTCCTTCCCCCAGGTCCCTCAACGTGAACCTCCACTTAAGGTGGAATTTCTCCAACAAGAGTCTGAGTCAGAGTTCACCGCTTGTTTAAATAGCATTCGGTTTTTGCTTTGGCATTTGTTCTACAGCTGAGCGCTCCATCAGAGCTTGCACGGCAGCGAGACTTCAAGTGTCACTGGCAACTAACATAACTTCTGTCCCGATCCTCCGGAGATCCTCGGCTCGTCTCCTGACCAACGTTACTTAGCCTAATGTAAACCAATAAACAAGGCTAACCTTGTAAGCAGGGTCGATGCTTATTTAAAAGCTCATTGATTAACAGTTGTGATTATTGATCATCCCATGTATGCCCAGACAGGACTGATGGATCTGATGGATCAGGGTCTGGATGCACTGAGACGGACGGACGGACGGACGAGAACAAAGAACCAGACCCTCTCAAATAGACGTCAGCAAACGCCCCAACACTCAACTCTTATTCATTCGTTTACTTAAATGCGCGCGCGCACACACACACACACACACACACACACACACACACACACACACACACACACACACACACACACACACACACACACACACACACACACACACACACACACACACACACACACACACACACACACACACACAGGGGTTCTGATGTGATTCCTCTTCACAACACTACATGTGATGTGAAGAGACTATTTGGAGTATCGAGTTAATATCTGTGCTTGAACCTCTTCAATATCTCGCCCTATCCCCTCTATCTCACTCACTTCTCCTCAGTTCGCGACTCCGAGCGCCTTACCACCAGAAGACGGTAAGCGGTAATATTCAATTATTGTATGCGCCGCGTCCCGGTTCCGCCCTAAATTGATTTCTTTCAGAACGGGAGGCATCGCTCAGCGCTGACACAGAGCCATGCCCCACCCGCCACCCCCCACCCTCCTTTCCCCCCGATCTACCACATTCTACGCAAATTACTCCCCCATCTGCTCTCCCCCCGCCACCGAGCCTCTACTGTACCTCTCCTTCCTCCCGTCCTCCCTCCGCCGCTCCCGAGCCCTCGCCCGCTTTCCTCTCCCCTTCCTCTCCTCCTCTCGCGCTCGCTCCCCGCTCTGGATTCGGTGGTAATGAGCATGCGGGGCTCCCATACGTTTAATCTGTCTTTAATCTTTACGCGACGTAATGGGAAATGGTTTTGTGTTTTTACCGTTTGATTAAAGGAGGGCGGTGGCCACGGCCCCCTCCACCAATTTGAGACTCAACATCTTTTATCAGTCTAAACTTCTCATATCGCTTGTAATGATGCTATGAATACACTACGCTGTTTTGTAAAGAGGTCTAACAGGAACATAAAGAGGGCAGAGAGAAAATAATGATGCACTGTTTTCTGTGTGTACGACTGCAATTGTGATCAAGGATTTTTACATTTTGGTGACGACCAAAACTAAAGCCTCACACTCGTCCGCGCTCTTGGCTGTGGTTTGACGATGAATGACGACTTTCTCGGCTTTCACCCAGTGACAGTCGTGAAAGTTTTTGTTTCCCAGCGAGTTAAACCAGCATCATAGAAGAAGACCCTTACAGTGGTACGTTGATTAAAAGATCAATACTTCATATGGCACAGGGATTATTGTCAGTTGAGACTTAACATAGGTTCAAAACATCTGGAATTGATCCGTTAGTAAGTTTTCGTTTTTTGATGTTGAGTGTTAAATTTGTGTTATTTCACTCTTATACATTCATACAGAGGGATACCTGGATTGGGTTTAGTATTGAGTTGATTCAGAGTCCGGTTAATATCAACAACGATACCACACACACGCACACACACACACACACACACATCCTCTCCCTGTTTCCTAATTAAAGAGATCTCTCTGCCCCGCGTGTGATATTGACACTTAGCTCCGTACAATAAACTTTATTGGCAAGCTCTGCTTGATTACAACACTAAACTAAAATAACAAGGAATATGGGAGGAGGGGACGTGGAGTAGTATCAGTTGGGAGTATTTTCACAGAGCGCGGTGCACGGCCCCTGCCTCTGTGGGAAGTCGCGTTTGTTTGTGTGTGTGTGTGTGTGTGTGTGTGTGTGTGTGTGTGTGTGTGTGTGTGTGTGTGTGTGTGTGTGTGTGTGTGTGTGTGTGCGCGAGGTGCACAGTATAGAGAGATGATGGGAAAATATACTGTGCACAAATAAAAAGGACGGGAATGAAATAGAGGTAGATAAATAGATGGAGAGGAGAGAAAAGATATATAGAGAGATGGAGGGAGGGAAAGAGGGATAGATTTCCCGTCATTAATGATCTATGGGAAATCCTCTGTCTATTTTCAGATATACTGTTAATGGCTGCTGGCTGCCATTAAAATCGTTGCTGTCCTGAACTCAGCTTTTCACATATTGGCTGCTGCTTCATCTAATATTCATCTACTGGAGGTCAATGGCGACGGTGGCATGCAAGCATTATATGCACACAAATAAAAACAAAATAAAGAGTTTATTGGGGAAAAAGGGAGATTCTTATTTGTTTTTATTTAACAATTTTACAATTATTCTTGTAAAAAATGCAGAATGTAATGACCAATGTCTGAGTGCTTCCTGAATCGAAATGAAATATCCACCCATTGTCATTTATAACGGTCACACTGAACACAGATCTGTGTGTCGTGGTTATGAGAAAAGCAAAAATGTTGTGCCGAAATACACACACACACACACACACACACACACACACACACACACACACACACACACACACACACACACACACACACACACACACACGTGCACGCTTACATGAGACACACTCACACAAACAGCGCAGCCATGGAGCCCCAGTCGGGGAGAGACTGTGGAATTAATTCCCCAACAATGGTGTCTCAGACAATACCTGTAAGCAAGACTCTTCGGGCCAGAAAATGAAGTGCAAAACCCTCCTCATATTGGAAAGTAAATTTCTTCCAATGTGCTAAATCAATTAGACACAACCAGCAGTGAAAGTCAAGGAGAGTAGCTGGTCCTTTCCGTGTCGCTCATGGCTTTTGTTCCCATGTAAAATAAAATAAATAAATATATATATATATATTTTTAAACCATTCTGCATTATCCAAGAACAAAACACAAAAGCACCCACAACGATTATCAGCCAGCAACTGCTGTACCTTCAGCAACAACCGTGTGACCTGAGCTCTTAAGCAAAGGTCAACTCCAGTTTTGTTATCTGACTACGACCAGGGGATCTGCCAGAAAGAATTAAAAAAAAAAAAAGAATCTGTGGAAAATAACACAGCTTGTGCAAAGGAATGTGCCTGCTCACTTCTGAATGAGTTGATGATCGGCCGTGCGCTAATGAGCAAGCAAGTGTTGTCTATCCCAAAAAACACAGATAAACCCACTCAGCTGCAGTCAGTTGAACTGTAATGACCCCTACTGGACTAAAATGGTACTGAGCTTGTGGCTCCACAGACAAAGACCCAATACTTTCCTTTGTCATCAACTTTCGGTTTGTCTTGGCGTCTTTACTTGATCTGAGAAAAATGGACACTCCCGCACGGTGGAAAAGCACTCTAGGATACGTTGACATGCTCAAATTGACCAAACTAAGATTTGGGTTTGTGTGGGGCTTCCCCTTTGTTATAGTTTTTTGTTGTTGTTGTTTTTTTTTTTGTTGTTTTTTTTTTTTATCTCAGTCCTTTCCTGTTTCTGCCAAATTCCCGCTCCGATACCAGCGATCCCGCCTTTTCATCTCTCCCTCTGGAGATCTTGGCACTCTTGGCACCACCTTCCCCCGCTGGCTGTGTTGGCAGAACTTCGCCTCCGGTTCGCCCACGGTGTGCCCTCTGACTGAACACGGGGGCACAAGGACACGGGATAGAGTCAGGCAGGTGCGGCGGCGGCGGCGGGGGGGGGGGGAAGGGCAGGAGGCGCCGAGTGACTTGTAGCGGAAGATGTAATTGAGTGGTGAGAGTTCAATTATATGTGCCGCAGACCACTGCTTCAGGTGTAGTTTGCCTAACGCGCCGGGCAGGAGCGGCCAGGGCACATCATGCCGGTTGCACGAGCGTCTGGCAGAGGATATTAGTGTGAGACACGCATGCAGCCTCACCTTGAGGAACCACTGACCCCACACACCTTTATTGCATCTCCAATTAGAGAAGAGGAGAGGGGTGGGTGGAGGTACGGAGAGCGTGAGAGGAAAAAAAAAAAAAAAAAAAAAAAAAGACAGGGATAAAGATGTATTTCACCAATGCAGTTCCATAAAGGGCACTGACCCAAATGGCATTCAGTAATTCTTTCCTGCGCCAGAGGACGGATAACCAGAAACTTCATCAAAACTCACCCCTTCCTTCCTTCCCTCCTCTCCTTTTTCACCGGAGTTGAGACGCCTCCCTTCCGTCCCGCCCTGTCCTGGAAATCCCTTAAATGGAAGCGCGTGTAATAACCTGTAAGGTGCTTCCGGAACACGCATCAAAGAACACCTTCCCGCGTCCCCTCGGATGCGTCATTTTAATTAAACAGGTTTGCTCCGCTCTCTCTCCGTCTCGGCGTCGCCCGCTCTTTTGATCTCCTCATCGCTGACTGACAGCGTTGGAAACAGATCGCCGTTTAAAGAAAGTTTGGATTCTTTGATTTGAAATTCCAAGCGCCGATAACAGAGTTCATCACAAATACAACCAAAAAAATTTAAAAATAAAAACACAAAAAAAAACACGCCAATGAACTAACAAATATAATAGAGAAATAAATAAAAATGCGATAGGGCCCCCTGTAAATCCTATCACTATAACTATAATTCCTTACATTCCATACGGGGCTCCCCATAAATGCTGAACAAATCCGCTTTTGAAACTGTTCAATAAATTCAAACAAGCCTTTATTACAATGTCGGCAATACATATCAAATCTGTCACCGTGGTGTCAGGACGGATATGGCAGGGCAGGAATCCGAAATAAAATAATACAATTAAAATGTCTCTCAAGCACCAAGTCTCCATTGATCCATCCGCTCTCTTTTCCAATACACTATGGACTTAACATGGACTTATTCTTTCTTAAGCACAGCTGGGAGCAGTTACCTCCCCCCTGGAGCAGAACACCCACAAAATGCTTCAAAAGAGCATTTTGTTTATGTGCTCAATACCAGAAACATCAATAAAAATTCTCTGATCATTAATTTCCCTTTCAATACAAATGTAATGCACAGCCACGGAGTAGCCAGCTCATATCCGATAAGGACATCTACCGCCGATCACTCAGATCACCCCCCCCACACACACACACACACACACACACACACACACACACACACACACACACACACACACACACACACACACACACACACACACACACACACACACACACACACACACACACACACACACACACACACACACATCAATGGCTTGGTCCCTAAAACAGCTATTCCTCACAAACAGACTCAATATCGTGCAGGAAGGAGGCGCGGGACGCAAAGGGGAATGGGTTTGGAGAGAGAGGGGAGGAATGGGTGGTGGTAGAGGGGGGTTGGGTCGGTGGTGATAGGGGAGGGGGGCTTATTATTTCCTAAGCGCAGCTCTCAAGGTGATTGTCCTGACATTGACTGGTCAGGCGGGGGGGGGGGGGGGGTAGAGAGAGAGAGAGAGAGACACTCGGCTCCCTGGCTGACCTTTCTCTTCTCTGCTTAGGACTTATCATACTTAAAAAGTTAGGCAGGGGTCACAGTGGTATGAGCACATTGTAAATCTAGGATAGGGACAGGCCTCAAAATGATTATCCGCAGGTCTGTCTCTGGCCTCGCTGAGGACAACTCCAGCACCCAGACCAACAAACTCATTTAGCCAAAATGTTATGATCAATGTGGCGTACAGCCGAATAGCGTTGCATGCTCAGTGACAGAGTATAATCTATAGTTCTCTGTTGCATGTGATTAGAAAACGTGCGGAAGTGATATCGTTATTGAAAATCATACAACAATGAACCCGACAATAACCCAGAACAAGATCTCCCGGATAGAGCTGTGAGCTGGGTTGGCGCGCATTTTTTCAACACGTTACAGCTGCAGAGACGGACCGCCGAGCTGGGGTTCAGAGGCCAAGTAGAGTCAAACCAGGTAGGTGATTGGCTGATCAGGTCCTCCAGTGTAATGACTAATCAATGGCTGAATACATGAGCCTAATCTAATGGGCCAGGTGGGAGAGGACACGGCTAGACACATGGAACACATGATTGAGCACAACATGCAACAGCAACACAATCAATAGCACATAGAGTGGACCAACCCCATGAGGGGGGAGAGGGGGTCCCCACTAATGGAATGACCTGCTTCACTTACTACATTTGGAAAGCTGTAAGCGTGTGTAAATGTATGTGGTTTGTTGGTGGATTGGTGGGTTGGTTGGTTGGTTGGTGGGTTTGTGGGTGGATGGGTTGGATGGTTGGTTGCGTTGGTGGGTTGGATGGTTGGTTGGGTTGGTGGTTTGGATGGTTGGTGGTTTGATGGGTGGGTGGACTGGATGGTTGGCTGGTGAATGCGTCGGTTGAGGGGTAGGTGGGTGATTGGGTTGCTTGGTTTGGAGGGAGGACACCAACAGACCTGCGCTGTTTTAAATCTGATTGATTGGATTACGACAACTTTTTCATGTAGTTCTAATGACCAGAACAACATAATCTCACAAGACATTTAAACACAGAACATTAACACTAGAGCGGGTGTGAATAACTCTGTGGTGAATTTGAAAGTGATAAAGTGCATTATAGGCCTATTGTTCCGACAAGAAGAAGAAGAATCTTTAATTGTCACGCAACACACCACACTACAACACATGCATACACACACATGCTTTGGATGGTGGCCGGTGAAATGTGACCCATCTTGGCTTGTCCTTCCTCCCTGGTACAAAATGTCCATCGCTGGTCAGACGATGCTGTGTGCATGTTTTTGGTGGGGGTCCTTACTGATGTTTAGCTGTCGCAGGGGAAAAGGCACCCTCCTCAATGTAACACGTTGACCTTTCACCCTTCATTCACTATGTGCATCACATGTGCATTATGTAAACCTTGTCTGTGGCCTAAATGCATAGCTGAGCTCTCCAATAGCGCTCCCTCAAAATGATTTCAGCTTGGTTTCCGCCATTGATGGTGGTCAGCTCAATTATTTATTTATTTATTGCCTATTACGGTGCTCACTGTCTGGGGAGCAGACACAAAATTAAGGAGTCCTCTTTGATTATTACTCATAACAAAAAGAGAGAAAACATATAGTGAGGGTGAAACAGACAGAGAGAAAGAAAGAAAGAAAGAAAGAAAGAAAGAAAGAAAGAAAGAAAGAAAGGAGATGACATGTGAGGGACAAGAGCCAAGAGCAGTCAGAGCAGAGGACAGGCCTGGGTCAATACCTGCAGCACATCCTGCTGACACTGCACCACACACACACACACACACACACACACCCACACACACACACACACACACACACACACACACACACACACACACACGCATACTCACACGCACATGCATACACGCACATGCATACACACACACACGCGCGCGCATGCATGCACGCACACATGTATGTTCCACATATACGCAACAGATACATCAGAAGAGTCAGGGTGTGTCGATACCTCAGGAGGATGACGGAGGAAACGAGGGAGAAGTTAGACGTGCGGTGTAGTTACTGAATAAAGACACTTCCTTTCTCACACACTTCCATTCACATTTGCGTGGATTTTTAATTGAGGGTTCCATTCGGGTCCGACCATAAAACTGTTCTCTCTGGAGGAAAAGAAGTGAAAGTTGTCTTTTTGATATACCTTCCTACAGAGCTTTGATTTTTTTGGAATGCCGATTTTTAAGGATCAGTCAGAGGATCTGTTTCTGTCGTGGAGTTTTTCTTGACCGATTCCTTTGAAATTCTCCGTCATGACCACGTGGAGTGCATCGCACTATGCGTGTGTGTGTGTGTGTGTGTGTGTGTGTGTGTGTTTACGAAGGAGAGCTCCATGAGAGCAGCCTCTCCATCTTTGCCATGAATTCGCACACAGCACCTTATTGAGTGAGGTGCAGCATTTAAGTGAAACTGATGAGAGATGTGTGAGCGGGGACGATTCTGGTATAAGTATGTGGCTGGGGGTCAAAGGTTAATCCCTATTGATTCACTCCAGTCTGCATACAGCCACACGCAGAAAGGATAGGGAGGAAAGGAGAGGCCTGCTTTACTAGCTCGCAAGACGACGCCGGCGATCCAGGACGCATCGCTAAACAGACAATTAAACACTCTCCTTTGCCAAATCTATGCCCTGCTGATAATGGGGATCAATGACAATACCAATTTCAGACACCGAAGACTTTATGAAACAGCTGATATCGTGAGAGCGGATTTTCCTGTCTGCACCAGAATCCCCATTTCAGAGGGTTTTTTTATTGGCGAATGGAGGACGTAATGTTTACAGCCCTGGCAGCAGCCATGGTGACAATCAACCGTGTTTCAAAAAAAGTAAAAAATATAAATAAATGAAAAAAAAAAAAAAAACAACAACCTGACATAACGTCAGGTAAATCTACCTGACATCATGGTGACATAACAACACCCCGGGGACAGGCCGACATTATATGGGAGCGGGTTTAATGAGAAATGTAGGCAACACCCAGGCCAAGCAGTATTTATAAACAAGCTCTTCATAAGCTCACCCCCGAGAAGGAAAGGTGAAATATTACGTTAATATGAACAACCATTAATAATTCCCCCGCACACACACACTATTTCCCCCCCTGTTACCCCGCCACTCCCTCTCTCCCCATCTCTACCCCCCTCCTTTCTTTCTCCCTCTCTCCCTCTAATCCTATCATGCGGGCAATAAGTGTATGCACCATGAGCACATTTAATTTCTGCGGTTGGTTTTCAGCGAGCCCAGAGGTGAGCCTTAATAAGGATCAATGGCACTTTATCTGGGACAGCACCCACTTCACAGCATGCAAATTACACAGCAACCCTTAAAAAAAGAAATGGATTTAATTAAAAAATGTAGAACCACGGGCTCTGGAAATTCAATTAAAGGATTTATGCAAAGGTTGGCTAGCTTTTTGTGTTGCAGTTCCTGCTTATATAATGAGCTTTTCATATTAAAAATCAATAGGTAATCTGGGCTAGGGGATCGGCTGCTTATGTACATTTTTGAAATCAATTTGAAAAATAGTCCATCAGTGCTGTGTCACAACAACAAAAAAGAAGGGGGTGGGGTGGGGGGGTGGGCCGGCATTGGAGGCAGGGTGGTGATACGTTCCCTGTTACTGCTCCTCCGGGGCTCACGGGAAAGCAGGAGGGTGAGGAGGTGCAGTTTGGAAGGAAATGGAACGTACGGGTGTCTTTTTTTAGGGCCCGGTTGGAGTTTCAGCTCTTTGGCCCGATGTGATCCCACCTATTAAGACCGACGGTCCCGTGGCAACGGGTGGGGGTGTTGGAGGGGTCTAGCCAGGCCTGACCTGCGGCTCTGCAGTAATTTAGCCCGGTGTCTGGGCTCAGGCTCAGCCCAGACACGGAGCCTGCCCGGCTGGGGAGACATCCTAATGGTCTCCCTGAGGTGTCTGGGGCTGTACAAACAGCAAGGATATAATGGGGAGGGTGGGGGGCTGAGCTAACATTTTGCGTCTGAGAGAACGTGTTTAAAAAAAATAATAATAAAAAAAAAAAAAAGAAAAAAAGGAATGTGTTCTTTTTGAACACGTTCTCTTATGGACACAGACACCTTGTCCTGGCAGGAGAGGCCTCGCCACTGCACCGTCAAACAGAGCGAACTGCTGGAACAAGACACAGGATTGTTCGTACGCGGTTTTAAAAATGCCCATTTATATTGTTGCAAATATCTCAAAATAGCCCCGTAACATAAATACTGTGTTATAAAGTGTCCTCTGCGCTGTGTGGTGAGCAGTGGCGAGTGCCTGGCCTGGAAGTAGACTGTCAGCATTTGATTAGTTCTTTATTGATCGAGACACGCTCTCCATCACATCAACTCATCCAAAATAAACCATTTACACAGTTTCCCTGTGCAATGGACCACATAACCAGGCCCGGGGCCATCTCTATTCACTCACCGTGTGTGTGTGTGTGTGTGTGCGGGTGTGTGTGTGTGTGTGTGTGTGCGTGTGTGTGTGTGTGTGTGTGTGTGTGTGTGTGTGTGTGTGTGTGTGTGTAAGTAAGTAAGTAAGTAAGTAAGTAAGTAAGTAAGTAAGTAAGTAAGTGAGTGTTCCTATGTGTGTGTTTTTTCTTTAATGAAATGGTATCTCCATGGACAATAATCCCAGTAACAGGATTGGGCAGGAACACACATGTCAATAGAGCCAAATGGGATTGTATGCTTTTATCTATCCCCACACCATCTCTCTTCTGTCTCTCCCTCCCTTTATCTCTCTCACACCCTCACCCACTAAAATATGTTTTCCCTCCCACTCTCTTCCTTGCACCCTCTTGAATATTCAGTTATTTTTTTATTATTTCAACTTGAAAACGTACTTCATCAGATTGCTGATACATTGATGATCTGGGTTTTCAATCTACATCTAATGAGCATTGTGCAGAATGTGTTGCCGTGCGTACAGCAACTACATCTCCAATCTGTTTGGAGCTGACCCCCGCCTGTGTAGTTCCTAATCACCCAAAAGGACTCTATTACAGTTACTCTATTACAGGGAGCTCGCCGCTCATATAAACCCACGTAGGCTCAGGGGGAGATTGGGACCTCTGCCCCGCTGCAGTTCCACATGGGTAAGCACAACAAAAACACAAATAGGAGCAATGGTGCGTGCACACACACACACACACAGGTGTCTAGC
This sequence comes from Zeus faber, assembly GCF_960531495.2. Classification (NCBI taxonomy): domain Eukaryota; kingdom Metazoa; phylum Chordata; class Actinopteri; order Zeiformes; family Zeidae; genus Zeus; species Zeus faber. The sequence goes on along the minus strand of NC_137201.1, from coordinate 17,801,731 downwards.
AGATCCCTTGTGTCGGTGCGTTCCAGCAAATAGCAGATTACAGCACCTGACCTTATATCTGGCTGCAGGAGGGAAACCGATAAAGAACAGACACAAGTGACAGTGGCTGGGGTGCAGACGTAAACACCACCCTCCCTCCCAACCATACTTTTTTTTGTTGCCGTTTTTTTCAATTTTCCACCGTCTCTTGGGTTAACCCGCGATGTTCTCCAAGACACAGCGGGCAAAGCGGCGGTCCCACTTCTCCCAAATCGAACAAGCGTTCGTCTAATACGCCACCGAGTGCTGAGGCCTGGTCAAAAGTTCAGCTTGTGCATATGTAAAAAGGTGGGCTGGCGCCCGAGGCACAATCCCGAGTAAAATAATCGCTCCTCAGCGCTAAAACGCTGAGGAGCGCGAGACTAGGGGAGAGCGCTGATGAAATCACCCCCTGGAGGAACCACGGTGCCTGATTGGACTGGAGAAGCCCCCCTTAGGCCACTGCAGACAACCCCCCTCCCCCTCCTCCTCCATCACGTCCTTCTATTTAACTGGTAGAGCTGTGGATGAAGTACTGGAGCCGGTGGCCACGTTGATCTCCATTCAGCTCAACACAATCACTTGCCTATAGTGCGAGTAAAGATATAAAAGGTGCAGCTAATGCCAGTGGATCAGAGCCTGAGGGGGCATCGATCTGGAGGGAGCAATCAGTTGGTCAGCGAAATGTCACGATTCACGGCGCGACAGTCTACGAGACAGTGACAAGATAATGTGTTTAGCCAAGCAGACATTCAGCCACAAATTAGGGTGGGACATAAGTTTCTTTTTGTGTCTGTGTAAACAAGTTGAGACATGTTTAAAAAACAAAGTTGGTAAGGCGGTACAACACTGCCGACAATCGGGCGGCAGCGGCGTTTTTTTTGTTTTGTTTTTTTAATAAAGCTAAAGATGCTGTGAAGGATCTGCTCAGCTCCACTTGCCTGCTGCAATCAAATCCTAGCGCTGCAATAAGTGTCGTGTTTGCCCGTCTCTTTTTTCTTTCTATGTTTCCTTCGCTCTCCACTTTCTCGTACATGCTCGTGCACCACACACACACACACACACACACACACACACACACACACACACACACACACACACACACACACACACACACACACACACACACACACACACCATAAGACTGCAAGCCAGATTTGACACTGATAATGGCGCTAAAGGACAGAGGGAAAACTCCCACTCTAAACACGCTGAATTAAAAGAACAGGAGAGACGGGCCTCGCCGCGCAATCTCTGATAAGCAGATCAAGGCACAGGGAGGGGAACATGATGTTAGTAGAAGATAGTTTGGCTGATTAAAATGTCATGGCTCTTTATAGATGCCTCAGCAAAATGGAATCTGCTCTGTGCATCAATGGAAGAGTGGGATATGCCCTATGAGATATATATATATATATGATTTTACTTCTATTTAAATAATCAAATACAAATTTGGGCCCACATGTAGCTCCAGATGTTTTGATATTCTCCATATTGTGAATGCGTGTGTGCGTTTCCCGTAAGGGTGCGTATGTAAGTGTGTAGACTTCCTGTAGATCACTTCACATCGGCTCCTATAAATCACAGTGCTGTTTTAAATGAGAGGCAGGTTATTTGTGCAAGAAGACACACGGGGGCTCTAGGATTGTTTTTTTTGCAGCCCACATTCTGCTTATGTTTGCATCCCAGAACAATCTCCATGGATCCCGGAAGCGTACGCAAGCAATTAAAGCGATAGCATCTTTGTATTCCCGCAACCAATAACTGAAATAATATCACTGTTTTATTAAGCCCTTAATGTGGGGGCAGAAGGAGTGAGGAGCGGGGTTCTAAAGAGGATACACGTTCAGGGGCCTTATCAAGCTCAGATTTAAATAAGAGCAAATGTTCAGCTTAAGGATGTGCCTGAGCGCGTGCATGTGTACTGGGTGTGTGTGTGTGTGTGTGTGTGTGTGTGTGTGTGTGTGTGTGTGTGTGTGTGTGTGTGTGTGTGTGTGTGTGTGTGTGTGTGTGTGTATGTGTCTCCTTTATCAGACACACACGTTAGCGACGCTAATCGCCGTGTCAGCAAGACAGAATTTAATTACGAGATCTAGCTTTGTCCTTTAATATTTACAAACATCTACACCGGTTTTAATTAACCACATGTAGAAAAGCCACTGCCCCCTTACGGAAGGAAAAGCCGCTACTGCTAATCGTGGTGCTCACAAGTCCAAAACGGCACCGCCCTCTCGCCCCCTCGCAGAGGCATCTCCCACTCCAAGGCACGCTCCTCAATCAGTTGATTAAAAAGTGCATGTTTTACTGTTTTCGGTCCATCTTCATAAACTTGCCGCGGGTTTCATTTGAGAGTTCAAAACAAAGGCCGACGACGGAAAAGTTGTGCCAAAAACGAAAAAAAAGGTAAAAGGGAAAGAAGAATGCCCAGGAAGAAAACTCACACGCATGAGGCTTGGAGAGAGTCAACTCGAGGATACGCTCGTCGTGGCATTTGGCTTCATCTCATCTCTCACACGACGTCAGATAGAGAGGAGACAAATGGCTGCCCGAGGCCCTGTGTCTGTCAAACATGATGGATCCGAATAACGCTCCACTAAAAACCCCTCCACTCCGCCTTTCAGCGCAGGACATTCTCCCTTCAGTGCAAACACTAAATTGATAAAGGAGAGTGGCTAATGGAAAGATGTAATAGTCAAACTAAAGCATGTATTAGGGGGCTATGGAGCCTAAAGGGTAGAGAGGTGCTTTCCATTGAGGAGTGGTAGAGAGCAGAGGACACGATGGAGATGATAAATCACTGCGTTGAGTTTTATAGTTCATTTCTGAAGTATGTGAGAACGTTAACCGCAGGCACATGGCTTGCAAGACTCAGCCTCACATGTACACATTACTTGGTCTCGCACACATGTGGGCGCACGCGCACACGCACACGCACACACACACACACACACACACACACCTTGTATGGTGAGTGTGTGCACATGTATAGTGTGGCTACATGCAAATGCACACAGACAAAGTGTGTGTTACACAACAGAGCTAGAAGTAACATCCGGGGAGCAGACACACCATAATATGTGTTTAAAACAACAGCAGTTATAAGAAAAAAATAAAATGTCCTCAGAAGGACAGGAAAAAGAAAGATATGTAGCAAAGGTGCAGACCCCGGTCGCAGCCATTAAAGGGCCTTCTTCGCCCATTGCCATATGTTCAATGGCAATGCTCAACACGTTGAGGGAAATTCTCCCACGCTATTTGGGGTCATAAAAACTCACGTACTAACGAACTTGCGCCTTCTGATTTCAAAATGTTGCCCATGCACGGACATAAAAGGCGGGTCCGGTGGTAGAAAGTGCTGAGTAAAGCAGCGAGAAGTGAAGCTACAATGGCTTTACTTTATCTCACAACTCAAGACAAACCACCGCTATCGGGCCGACTCACTTACGACTTAAATCTGAAGATAACGCATCGAAAAACATATTGTGATAGATTCTCCTGACGGGAAGTTTGTGGTGAGAGTGCAGCACTGGAACTGTATCGTCCCAGCGCATGGGATCTGGAATATCACCTTCCCCCTGTGAGAAGAGAAGGGAACGGCCTGGCGGAGTTAAATAAACATTGACAGGATGAAGAGAAAAAAAAAAAAAAAAAAAAAAGACATCATACTGTAGAAAATATCTCTATCTGCGGAGGCCAGGCTCCCCTCACTGCCATCAGCAGATCCTTTCCATGTCCATCCTGTTCCTCTCCTCTCTTCCAGAACACGCTAAGACAAACACAGCCGCCGAGTAAGGGACACGAGAGACTCCCAACGGCCACGGAAGGAGGCGTGGCGTCACTTCCGAGCCTCAGATTAATGTATATCCCATGGTTTGTTTTCCTCTCCGAGCTGAAACTGTCATCAGAGAACGGGGAAAACTGATAATGATGGAGAAAAATAACCAACCCAAGGCAATCGACTTTGTTGGTTTGTTCGTTTTGGGGTGCACTGAACATATCAAACATCTGAATACTATAACTTCCTCAGAGCGCTGGGCAATATTGACAAAATCAAACCACAACCTTTTTTGATGAATACCTCAATATCACTCATTTGATGATATTTTGGGGATGATTCTTTGTGCTTTCATAGGATATTTTATGCAAAAGAAATATGTGAGAATCCATCATTAGTAATGTGGTTGTTATAACCAAGCAGGAAGTGACGTTGATTAAAACAGCTACAAACACAACAGACAGAGACATTGCTCTTTGTTTGTTTTCGGGTTTCAGTCTTTTGTGGCCTAATGTCAACAATGTTCAGAGAATCACATTATTTTACTGTCACGCAGACGTCAATACAATTAAACTTTAATGTTATTCTTTTCATAAAATAAAATCTGATCTATGTTTGATGAGAGTTACCATAATCCCATAGGATATCCCGTGTCGTGTCAGAATATCAATATTATAACAACGTATGGCCCAGCCCTGCTTCCCTCCAGGGACCACCTTCCTTCTTACCATGGACTTGGTGAAGGGCCTCGCCAGGGTGAACAGGAAGGTCATCAGCCACCAGCTGCGGTGGAGGGCGGTGTACATCATGTTCCCCGGGTGCACGGCGTTGGAGGTGACGCCGTGAGGCGAGAGGCGGCGGTGGAGCTCTTTGCTGAAGAGAATGTTGCAGAGTTTGGCGCGGTTGTACGCCAGCATGGACCAGTAGTCCCTCTGTGAAGGAGACAGCAGGGCCAGGTCCACCTCGCCGCAGGAGTCCGCCAGGTCCGTGAACCTGAGGAACGGGTCCCTAATCGTGAGTCAGCCTGATGTACGTATGTATGTGTGTGCGTGCAAGCGTGGCCGTTCTACAGGGCAGATGCACAGTGCCGGCTGCATACAAATCAAAGGCGTGACATGATGTTCTTTAATTGCCTGAGACAGAGCTGTTAAACTCCAGATGTTTGACAAGGCCCCTTAAACATTACACAACTCCTTGTGTTAAGCAGTCACACAATAACATCACAATGAAACTTCACCCCCTCCCCCATCAGTGTGTGTGTGTGTGTGTGTGTGTGTGTGTGTGTGTGTGTGTGTGTGTGTGTGTGTGTGTGTGTGTGTGTGTGTGTGTGTGTGTGTGTGTGTGTGTGTGTGTGTGTGTGTGTGTGTGTGTTAGTGTGTGCATGCATATGAGCTGCTGGGGCCCCAGACAGCAAACCGGCGGAACACATTCTACATATTAACCCAGTCATTAGAAAACAACCAATCAAAATGTCACCTGGTTTCCTTGTTCTGATTTTACAAGCTAGCTGCCTCTTGTTTACTGTCGCCTCCCGCGACATCCTTGCTCGGCTAAATTACAACATCTGCAGGCTTTTCCATTTCATGTGCTTCAACTTCATAACAACTTCAGCAAGTAGGAGGTTGATAAATCAATTCCCTAAATGCCAAAAGCAGGCTGTTGTTTTTTTGCTTTTTTTTTTTTTCCATCCAAGTTAAAACGCTGTTAAAATGGCACGCCGCAACTTGAACCGAGCTCCACATAACTATACTATAGTTTCATTGTCTTTTAGGACGTGTAAAAAGTTCAACTAAACATATAAAGACTCACAAGAATCACAGATTTAGTTCATGAAATAGCGTCCTATCTCTTCATGAAAGCGGTGAGGGGGATTTCGCAGCCTCGATCCACCAAAGGTAATTTATTTAGGGATGTTATCGTCTCTTGTTTGACCAGAGCGGATGCAGTGGCCGAGCGAAATACACCAGAATGGACCAATTCCACGGTAAGCCTCTGTGTTGGCAACTGATAAAGTGTCCAGCCATTAACCATGCGTCGATCTCTCCTCACCCTGTCCCTTACAGGTCAGTGCTTTACCGCTGGACAAGCGGCTTAGGGAATACAATATGCCGTGGGGTCAGGGGTCACAATGCCGCTTGTGAAGGGAGACTAAGTGAATAAACAGGAAACGGTGGAGGAAAGTGAAAGTAGGACACAAACAAAAAAGGAAACAGACTTCACTAGATGTAATATAGGTCTGGAATGAGGTGGACAGAATGGAAGATGTAATATGAGATATTGTCTATTTCCACTCTTTTTCCAGCCTTTCTTTTCCGCGTCGGTGTGTAACCGACTCTCTCTGGTCCTCCCTAAGCCCCTGTTTGATGAGGCTGAGGCCACCGCTGAGAGCAGAGGACAGTGTGGTGGTGAGGCAGAAGGAAAGGAGAAAGGAGGGAGGAGGCAAGAGGCGAAATAAAGATGTGACGGTGCACAGTGGGAATACCTGGCCAGCCGTGGCCTTGCCGTACATTACGACCCTAGACATTACGGCTACTCTAACAGCGGCCCCAAAGCGACTACGCCACCGGAATAACAAGTTGTGCAGGATGCACTTTGTTGCAGTCTTTTTTTACCGTGTAAGCAGGTCTTGCATCAATCACATATTGTCAATACTCACTTAATGACATCTGCTGTTCTCCTCTTATTTGATTTTTCTACTCTTGCAAACTCTCGCTTTTTCTTTTTCCACGACATGTAATATGCTGTGAGCCCCGTGAGTATGACTGCCAGACAGACACCTACGCTGCCCCGTCCTCTCATGCATGGCAGGGTGTATAACATAACTCATAGAGCAACTGTTGTGTTTGATCTGCTAGAATAACTCTGCCTCTGTTCTCCTTGTCTCAGGTCAGCTCTGCCCAGCTCTAATCAATCACTTTGATTGGCTGCCTAACTGACTGAGGCAAAGATCAATGTCCTCTAGACATAATACGCACATGCTCTCTGCCTCTAAAAAACATGGCCCGTGGGTTTGCGGAAAAATGAAAAACTATAAGATCTCATGCCTGTCTACCCTATGATGGGCAAAACAGAAGCTGGCCAATAGAGCAGCGCTGCTTAAGGAGATAGATGGAGAAAACAGATTGTGAAGAGGGAGAGAGAGCGAGAGGGGAGGGAAGGGGCTGAGTCAGGGGGTCAGAGACAGGAGCAGGAATGTGATGAAAGGAAATTTTAGTTGATAAGTTCATCCATCATGTTGATGATATGTTTAATGCGGGCTGACAGCACACGGGAGGGGGGGGGGAAATGAGGTTCCAGTGAGTGAGGCTGTCGTGTTTGACAACATACAGTGAGTCTGATCTATCAGTCCATAGAGGGAAACTAGCCAACGTAGCGGCTGTCACCGCATGACTGGAGCGCTACACTTCATGGAGGCAGTAGGGTTGCTTTGGGGCCAGTAGTGCTTAAGGTCCAGGAGCGTGAGTCTAAAATTGCTGAATTGATAAGGAGATACAGGTACAAATAAAGCGATGATGTGACTGTGTACAGCTTAAAGGCTAGACCATGGAAACAACACTGCCAAGATGTGTTGTTTGAATCAAAGGTTTAGGCCAGGTTACCTGGATGCCAAGCGGGTTTAGGCACGTGGGCACATAGGATTGTGTCGCAGGCAAATGTTCCTCATTTATATCCAACTTTATTTTGGAGACAAAAGGTATACAGTACCGTACCTGTGGGATTCTGAAGAGACCACCACAACGCGGGCGGGAGCTGAGCGCCGAAGCACCTCCTGAAGGCACTGCACCAGCAGGAAATGGCCGAGGTGACAGATCTGGAAGGTGGACTCCAGGCCGTCCTCTGTCAATCGCCACGGCTGCGTGCACACCGCCGCATTGCACACCAGGATATGCAGGGGTCTGCAGAGAGGGGGGGGGGGGGGGGGGGGTGACATGTTAAAGTGAAGGAGTATGCCCTGTTGATCCAATAGTGAAACACAAACACGAAGCCCACGTAGCACGAGGGGTCTGTTCATGACATTATAGGCCGTGATGGAGGAAGGAGATAGAGGAGGAATAAAAGAAGGGGGAGAGTGGAAGGAGGGCAGAGAGGAAGTGGGGTGTCCTGTTCCAGTGGGTTATCCTTGCAGCAGACCTCAGAGGCCCAGAGAGACACAGCCACGGTAATACTGATATGATACAGAGGTTTCCTCTGCAACCCCCCCAGGGCCTGACAGGTACTGTAGATACTGAAGAGCGCTGGCCAGCAGCCAAGGAAAACAACACTCTGAACAGTGATCTTAAAGCTTTTTTTAGGGATGGGGGGTGGCAGGGTTAAGACGATGGTAGCTCAGTGTGACAGTGACCGCCAAATCCTACACAAGGCGCACCAAGATGGGGGGTGGGGGGTATGAAATAGACTCTGGAAGCTGACTTGATTCATGAGCCCGTGAGAAAGCATAGGCTTTACGAAACAAATGGATACAGGACACATGGTCGCCCTTGCACCAAACAACCAGAGGACTCCCATTTAAAATGTTTCCCTGCTCACGTGCAAGTGAACGGAGATTCCGGGATTGGTCAGTGCGGTGAGAGATCCTTGTCGGTGATAGCGACGCTCCAGAGAGCTCAAAGCCATGGTAGCAGAGCCGAACAATCCAAACACACACCACCAATTTTCAATTTCTTCCATTAGAATTAATTATGAGGCCGAAGGCAATTTGTGTACCCTGTGTTTAAGACTGCCTACTGGATTAATTAAAAACTGGATGCTGGAAAATTAATGTGTGAATTGTTATGCCTCGCTATAATGAGCCATCCCATGCTATTAGAGAGGAGTGTACTGTACGATCACCTTCAGGCCTCCGAACACACAGGGTTCATTAAAGAGCACAAAGCAAGTCACAAGTCAACTTAGAGCAACTACAGAACGCCCACATCAGCACATTATCGACACAACATACTCCAGCAAAGAGGTATTTAAATTTACACCCCAAATACAACTAGGTTAAGCAGACTAGCTCTGAGTCTTTGCAAGAAATAATAAATAATTACTTTGATTTGCAATTTAACTGCACACGACACCAGCCACAAATTAAATGGCATCATTTTGAGAATACCAGCTTCAGTTTTAGGTTGTTGTACAAGGAAGTATTGGTTGTTTTCAGACATGCTTCTCTGACTTATAGAGATGTAAATCTTAACATTTTAATATCAATTGTATTGCATTGGGTATCCAAAATATTGGATACACATTCGGCCATGGACCCTTTTTGATTAGATTTAGTCTCTGGGACACCAAGAGAAGATTTTTATTGTTCAATATGATTTAGTCCAAAACTCCATACTTTTTAATACTATAGCTAGGAAGGTGATAATGAAACAACAATTAATGGACATTCTCTACTGGTGCTAATGTCCTGGGACCTCCCGGGACCTCTTGAAGGACCCCTGTGGAGTCCCCGGAACCCACATTGAGAACCCTTCGATAGCACACCTTTGGGCTAGAAGCTGCATCGTGGCACCCTGAAGACAAATTATGAACACAGCTTTTAATCCTTTAAAGCGACGCCATGTAACTTTTTTTTTTTTACCTTAAAATAACAGCTTCAGATGATTTTGATGGTACACTGACTTGTAATATGGAGAATGGCACCTCTTTCATTTCCCCCACCACCCGTTCTTGCAGTATGGAACTTCTGTTCGAAACCGCGGGAAAAGTGCGTTACACTTTACGGCACTACGTCACTTCCTTGATGTTTGGCTCCGGTAATTACAGTTTTTTTGCCCGGTAAAAATGAACTAAAACAATAATTTGTAAACTTGCCCTTCAAAATGTCCAGTAATAATGCTCATACAAACCGTAGTTGCTCCATCTCCCAGACGGCGTGGATGAGGCCAATAGTGAGCCTGGCACCTGCACCTCGGCCGGCGCACTCCGGCCCTCACTTTCATTGCGCCACAGGGTTTTTGCACCTTCTGCCATGCACGCGAGCTGATTTGCCAGGCCGAGCAAATCTGGTACCTACACCGGTAGCAGGGGGCCCCATCCCTCGCCGCAGCTCCCCTAGGGCCGTGGGGAGTGTTCGCTGGCTACAGGAAGCGGCGAGATCCGTGCAAGGGCCGCTGTAACCTAGGTGTACATTACATTTGCGTTTGTAACATTGACTGTTATCGAAACGTGACCGATAAGGTTCAAACTTTTGTCCGGTAAAACCGGACCAAGTTTAACGACACTTGTGTAAAAGTGCAATTGCACTCAGAAAGTGTTGGTGCGCAAATACCAAATGTCACATACTGTTGCTTTAAGTCTGCCAGTTGTTTAAAGATAATCTTAAAATTGAATCAAAAAATTTAATTGAGTCTTTGCCCTTTATGCCTAAATTGCCAAGACAGAAAGTTGTCCAAAAGCATAAGAGGGGAAAACAAATTCTTCCTCTAATCATTTGTGAGGAAAAACTCAAAGTTGGCTCAAACTGTCTGCGAGCCAACCAGCAGAGAGATTTCCCAACCAGCCCAGACTGGTCTCCGGTGAGTCTGCTTGTAATGTAAAAGGCCTGTTAATTCAACTGCCCACAAGCTAGTCCCTCTCTCATAAGCACAGGTCTAATGAATGTCTTTAATAGGCCTATTGCTGCCCGCCGTGGTCCCACAGTCCACATTAAGACCTCACATGGCGGCCTGAGTGGTGTGCAATCTCAGCGCTGTACAAACCAGGACGTTAACAACCAAACAGGGAGACACAGGTTTGTATATTTACTTTAAATAACACCCCGCGGGCGTGACTCCTGACCTCTGTGATAATGTGGGCCAGCAGGAAGAGATTGCCTGTGAGCTGGGTTCAGACCAATGCTCATTAACACCGCACTTTATTGGCCAAAAAGGTAAATGCTGGGCACCAGCAACCCATGTACATCTGCACACATGCATGTGCACAGTTGTGCGCGCACACACACACACACACACACCCACCCACACACACACAGCCACACACACCCACACCCACACACACACACACACACGCAAAACAAACTGATAAGTATAAAACCTCAAAGACTAGTATGTAATTGCAAAGAAGCATCGATGAACTGGCATCTCAACATCAAGCACACGCCATTATTAGAGAGCAATGGGAACGGTAAGCTCATTCGATCTGACATGCATCTCTTTATGTGGATCACATGAAACACCTCTAACACTTCTAAAATGATAATAGGATAAGTGATCCCACAAACGGAGGGAAAGCCCGGACAAAAGATGAATAGCACGTGTTAATTAGTGGAAAGTACATTAGGAGCAGTGTGTCGGTGCTGTTCTCCATCACTAACACCCCAATGAAATTGCATTGCATTCAACAATATCAATATCCAGGTAATTTCATTTCAAAGGACAGGCAATTAAAGCAGAATCAGGGTCAATGGAACACAAAGCAGCGTGAAAGCCACTGACTAAAGCACTTAAAAGCAGGGGAGTGAGAAACGAGAGCAGGAAAGAAAAAGGCTCTGATTACATTTCACCTGTCAATGACACGCTGTGGGAGCATTACTATGTGTGTGTGTGTGTGTGTGTGTGTACTCAAAGACAGCCCTGCGAGTGAGTCTGTGCACATATTTCTATTATTGTCCGTGTCTGTATGTGCATGTGTATACAAATATACTAATGGGAATAAGAGTGTGTGTGTGTGTGTGTGTGTGTGTGTGTGTGTGTGTGTGTGTGTGTGTGTGTGTGTGTGTGTGTGTGTGTGTGTGTGTGTGTGTGTGTGTGTGTGTGTGTGTGTGTGTGCGTGCGTTCTATGCCTGAAGACATACGTGCAGTAATAGAGTGGTGGTAGACTCAGACAGCTGCCCAGTGCCATTCACAGCTCAGAGCTCCCAGCCTCCACTCTGCTCTGCTCGCCTTCTGATGAGAATTAATGTACTCTGACGTCCCGCGGGACACCCCCTCCCCAGCCCCTCCTGCCCAACTCCCCACTCCCCAAACAGTATAACTAATGAAGAAATACAACCTTGCCAAAATAGTGAGGCAAAAAAAAGGGAAGGGGAAATGAAAGCAAAGAAGATAGAAGTCGTTAGGGCTTGATAGGGGTCCATATCCAAAGAGAGAAACATAATAGATTAAACATTGAAAAAAAAAACGTATGTGCCTGTATGTATTGTTGGGCACACTGGAAGTGTGTTGAAGTGTGGATGGAGACAGGGATGGGATATGGAGGTGAAGGGATAGGGGAGCGAGCTACAGAGCATGCAGTTAGGGAAGCCACCGTGAGGTTTGGCTGTGGCCCAAGACCTATGCCCTGGATGGCCATACCCTGCCCCAGGGCTGCCATTGGCAATGACTGCCCTGCCTCTCCCAAAGGGCTTCCCTTGACACCATCACGCACACGCGCACGCGCACACGCACACACACACACACACACACACGCACACACACACACACACACGGGCACGCCTGTCCAGACCTGCAAGTGGATGAGTGGCGAGGATGACAGGACAGATGACCCCAAAATAGCAAAAGTGTGCCCAGCAAGGGAAAAACAAGACACATGCCATATGAGCTGACCACTGCAAAATAAGGGCGACAACGTCTGTTAAGTCTGTACAACCAATGTCAAACGAGCAGACGCAATTAAATACACACATATTGACTCCTGGAGCGATGACCATATGGTGTCCATCAGTGACTGAAAAGATGTCCTTACAGCAACATGTGTGTGCGAATTAATGTTGATGAGAACCGTGTATGGCAACCTGCCTCCATTAAGACTGAGAAAGAAGAGCCAAACCCACTTCGGTTCTGGTTTACTCTCTGGGACAAATTCACAAAGAATGAATTGCGGCTGCTGACAGCACCGTGAGTTGCACACCACCTGGAACCGCTATCTGCCCCCGTCTCAAGGTCCGATTCACAAAAGATACGGCGCAAACACGCCCTTAAAGTTTCGCAGCTGAGTGCAATTTCCCTATGTTTTGCATTTGACTGCAATTACCCATGTGGCAAAGTATAAATGGCTTGGCTTTGGCTTTGTGCCAAGAACACAGGAGGCAGGACAATGGCAGAGGGAAGAAGAAATAAATGTGCTGTTGGTGTTTCCAAACGCACACCTTCAGACCGTAAAAGAAGATGGCGTCGTTTATCACTCAAAGGGGACGCCCCTTATAAAAGCGCTTCGGGTACCCACAACTCTGTATAGACGCTGATCATTTTAACTCTAAATGCGTGCTGCTATTAGTGCTGGTGTTTGTGAATTAGACATATTTTTTTGCAATGAGGATCATTTGCATAGAAAGGGGCAAATTTTGCGTCATATGTTTGCATATTACCTCATTTAAATAGATGCAAATAGACTCTATATGCTTGGCAGCGCAGTTAGTGGTGCATTTTACCTTTGAGGGCGCTTGGGAATCACACGGTTTCTTTTTGTCTTATTCGTGCAGGTTTAGCGGCTGCAAAAGTCGCGCAATCCTTTTTGTGAGTTCGCCCCGCTGTTAATTTTTGTTTGGGCTGTGAGTCTTTAAGTCTTCCTTCCTTTCATTCAGGCTTCCAGTATTTATTTTCTCCGGTAATGAAATGGGCTACGAGAGGCCCGTGCCAGCTCTGACTGGACTTGCGTGACCAGAGAGTTGGCCTCGGCCTCACAAAGAAAAATAAAAATTTTAGACATGGAGTTGGATCTGCTGCTATGTTATTGATCCAAAAGCTGTTGAAGCTCAAGAGGTCAAAGGTCAGCTCTGCAACTCTCCCTTTGCCAGGAAGACTGTGGGAGAGAAAAGAGTGGTCTCATAAAACATAGCCGTCCACGGCTACAGTTGCCTCCTCTGACAAATCACCTGTGAGGCTCACAATAGACAAACCTCCTCATTCTTTGTTATACCTTTGAGATTAAACATCTTGAGTCGCCTGGGAGAAATAAAAATAAAAATAAAAATGCCACTGGCACTTTGAAGTAGGTTCTGTGTACTCACAATTTCTTGGCCTTGAAAGATTCCGCAAATTCCTTGATACTGCGGAAGGAGGCCAGGTCACACATCATGGCCTCAACTCTGGCTTTGTGCTGGAGAAAAACAAAGAAAAAAACAAAACCCAAAACGTGTCAGAAGTGCTTCTGAGAGGAGCATGATCATCACATAAACGGTTATGGTCATCATCACCGTTGCAAAAATGAGGACGGACCTGGGCCAGTATGTATTCATAATAACTGTAGAAGGTACAGCGTGTGAGCTTGTGTCCAGAACGCAACAGCGATGACAGGGTTCCATCACAGTAACAAGTTGTGACATGCGGTCATATGGTCGTGAAAGACTCAACAACTTCCAATTTCTACCTCTCAGCGTGTGTGCACTTGTGTGTGTGTGCGTGTGCGTGCGTGCGTGCGTGCGTGCGTGTGTGTGCGTGCGTGCGTGCTTCCTCTCCCACCATATGTTGAGAGACAGGGAAACGGTGAGAGAAGAGCGTGGAAAGATAAATGACTTAAGAATTGAATGCATAACTGCATTTACACGCTGAGGGGAGAGAAATATTCATCATCCTATAGCAAGCGGCTGTACGACAGAGGCCCAGGTGGAGATACGCAAAGGCTTAACATATAAGAAACGAGGCTCCTTAAAAGAAACCCACACCTCAGGTCAGGCTCATCCATTTGTCCAGCTGCCGATGCCTCTGCATCCGCTTTGATTGCGCCCTCCATTTTTCAATCAGGCTGGACCCCACCGGCACACATGCTACGTTCTGTTCCAGCATGAAATATGAGCGCGCGTGGGACCTCGGCGCTTGCCCGAGCGTTCGGAGCGTGAACCGAGACGCGCCGCGCTCCGCTGCTCGGACCGCTCCTCTCTTACACTCCATTAGAGCCAGCCCCTCAGAGTGTGTGATATTGTTCCCGTGATTTCCGGGAGGCTGAGATATGGGTCTGGGAACAGCGGTTATTCCCAGCGCTCCCTATCCCGTTTTGTCCCGCCGCCGTCCCCAAAGGAACACTGTCAGCTCACATTACGCCCCGGAAGAGTGTTCAGTGTTCCACTC
>NC_137201.1:17761944-17781944 GCF_960531495.2 Zeus faber | reverse complement strand
AAATACAGGAAGACAAATTTTCAAAGTCTTGATTACTGATGAGTGCCGTGCAACCCTGGATGGTGCAGATGGATGGAGTAGTGGATGGTTGGTGGATGGCCACCATGTCCCAACAAGGCTGCGACGTCAGCAAGGAGGTGGCGGAGTCTTGTTTTAGGCCGGAATCATGGGGAGAGAGCTGGTAGGCCCCTTTAGGGTCCCTGAAGGTGAGAAAATGACCTCGGCAAAGTATATAGAGTTTCTAACTGACCACTTTCCTCCATGGCACAACCAGAAGAACCGTGCCTTCAGTAGCAAAATCATCTTCATGCATGACAATGCACCATCTCATGCTGCAAAGTATACCTCTGTGTCATTGGCTGCTATGGGCATAAAAGGAGAGAAACTCATGGTGCGGCCCCCATCCTCCCCTGACCTCAACCCTATTGAGAACCTTTGGAGCATTCTCAAGCAAAAGATCTATGAGGGTGGGAGGCAGTTCACATCAAAACAGCAGCTCTGGGAGGCTGTTCTGACATCCTGCAAAGAAATTCAAGCAGAAACTCTCCAAAAACTCACAAGTTCAATGGATGCAAGAATTGTGAAGGTGATATCAAAGAAGGGCTCCTATGTAAACATGTAACTTGACCTGTTAAGATGTTTTTGATTGAAATAACATTTGATTTCAGTAAATATGACCTCCTAATGCTGCACATTCAACAAATGACCATTTTCAGTACTTTACAACCTATAAAATGTTTTGAAACTCTGTTGTGCATAATAATTTGGAACAGTGCATTTTGAGTTTATTTTTGAAAGAGATACTGTTATCATTGGGAGGTTTGTTCAATAACATTCAAATTATACCGGTTGATGACTTGAAAATTATACTCACTGTCATTTGCATCGACGATTTAGGAAAATCAGAGAAAAATATCATTTGCATAACAATTTGGAATGCGGTATATAAATATACTGTATATTTATAGTAAAATAAAGTATTTTTGTTTGCTTAAGTAAAAAGTTAATCATCCACATTTGCCCGTACAGTAAGCACACTGTATACTGTACACAATGTTTAGAATGAGCCATTCCAACAAATTAGTAAGAAAAGTCTTTGTACAGCGATTGAAATCAGCAATTAATTTGGGCGGCCCGGAGATAAGATCTTCACAACACTTCAGGAAGAACGACGGAGACACATGAGGGGACAAGAGAGGTAGTGAAGAGAGACAGACAAGAGGAATGGCTGAATGACAGTGGGATGAGTGAGATAAAGACAGACTGGGGGAGGGAGGGAGAGAGAGAGAGAGAGAGAGAGAGAGAGAGAGAGAGAGAGAGAGAGAGAGAGAGACGGAAAATGAAAAGGACAGGGCGGTCATCATAATTGCAGAGTTTGCGTTTCAGTAGCAGACAGAGCAGGGCCACGGGGCCCGAGGCAGATATCAGATTCCACACAAACACACACACACACACACACACACACACACACACACAAACGCGCAAGTGTGCACGTACCAAACACCAAAATGCGCACAAACGCACCTGCCCCCGTGCAATTGTTCTTCCATTAACTTAAAGAATGGCTGCTGAGAAAGTTACATGATCTTCATGCCTATCAGCATCAAGTTGAAGGACTAAATTCATCTGTCAACTCCATTTTATTAATTTTTTTAAGTTACTGTTTGTTCCCCCCATTTTCCCCCGTCCGTCCCTGCGTCCTTGTCCGTCTCAGAGCTTCTTCCTTGCCTGGCGCGGAGGCCGAGTTGTGATTTACATGAAAAAGTGATGGAGATTTAAATAATGTCACTGTGTTCTCAGAAAGACATCGGGCCATTTTCATCTCCCTCCCCTCTGTTTTTTCCTCTCCATTTCCTCACCCTGCTCCTATCTTCCCCCTCATCTCACCCTCTCTCTCTTTCTCCATCTCCGCCGGATTCGCAGACGGTGCACATTTTCCTGCATGTCTTCAGTGTAACTGATACCCCTAACAACCAGGATTTTAATGCAATCCATATTGCGCCCTAATATTTCAGATCTCGGAATAAGCACTCGCAATTACATATTTACACTCAGCTTATTTTGCAATTCCGCACCGGGGCTTTGGTGTCTGGGTGAGCGGCACGCGCGGACTTAGATGCTGATGATGTCTCGGTGAGATAACAATGAAGTCAGAGGGAAAACTCAGGGATCCTGTGAACTTTACGAGACACAACTTTGTTTGGGCGTGTCAGCAATAAAGCCACGAGAAGGGTGTTGTTTTTATGCTTTTTTTTTTCTTTTCCGACTTCAGCAGTAATGCGGTCGCTTTATCTGTACCTGGTTGCGCGGCGTTTAATTCCAACCAGACTGCAAACTTGTATCATCTCAGTGTCCGTAGGGAGGAGATACGCAGTGATGTGATGAACAAGCTTCAAAAACGCCGATATTTATATACAAAAAAAATTAAATAAAAATACTTCCTTCAGCAGTGAACACACACAGCGATACAGTTGGTAAATTGGGTCTCTTTGATTTGGTGAGCCGGCCTCTGTTTTGTTCCGGGCTTATAACAACATAAGCGTAACATAATTGAATAAGAAAAGGATCTGGCAATTAGGAAAACAGAGGTCTTTGATCCGAGTAAGTGTATAATAGGTCTTTTGATGGGGGAGTTTTACACTCCGCAGGGCCTGGTGTTCACTTTGATTAAAGGCCTTTTTTGTTTGGCAGCATTATAAACGGCTTAGCATTTTCCACTGTCACAATAGTCAAGTCCTGGAAATAAGAGATTTCCTGTTATTTCTCTGAGATTAAGCATTTAATGTTCTCGGGCTTAGCATCGTTCAGACCTACCGATGTGAAAAAGCAGGCCCAATATTAAAAAAATAAAAAAAATAAAAATCTGCATTAAGGGAATCTCGCGCAATGTAAAACCGGCATTAAGACGGGGACTGAAGGCCAGATAATGGACAAAGAAAATCACAGTCGTTACAGGTAGCTGTAGCTGTTCGAACCCTATTTGCATGATTTAGCCTCCCCGCTGATAAGGTCACGCGGTGTGGTTTGCATTCCCGTTACGATGTTGCTCAGATTTGAATAATAGCGTGCTCATTATGCATCCTTAGCCCCTTGTCGCCGAATAGTGGTCGCGGCAGAGATGCTCACGCCACAATGTAATAAATGTGTCATGTGACCCGACGCGAGGTCCGGGTCAGCCAGCCGCGGACTCTCGACGGAGTGCGGCTTTGACAGAGAATGAATGATGCCTTGTAAACTAATTGTGTTATTGCTTTAACTCGTGCAGTCTGATTCAATTTGCTGCTGGGAGAGTCCTTCAGCAGGGAATGGGGGGAGCGGGTTGAATGAGTGACAGTGAGGAGGAGGAGAGAAAGGAGAGGATGGGGGGGGGGGGATAGACGGAGGACTAGAAAGGAGACTAGAAGCGCCGGCCGGTAACGGTGCGGTGCAGGCGGACACCTCCCTCCGCCGTTGTAGGACGACCACGTTTAAAAAGAGCTGATCGTCTCGCGGGGGGCATGGCCTCCTCTTCGTATTTGGGGAGTCCCGGCATGGTCTCCCTCGGGTAAATGCATCAAGGCTGAGTGGAAATTGAGTTGGACCGAGTCACTCGACCCAATACCCGCCCCGAGAAGGCATGTCTCAAAATAAACATTCCAAGTGACATAATTGGCGATAAAGGACCGCATGAACTTCATGGGGAGTTGAGACATGTCAACAGAGTCTGTGAGTCAAAAGACTCGCGGCCCACTTGAAACTCTCAAAAACATCGGCGGCCCGCATCCGAGCTCCAGTAACGCGCTAGACGGATGCGTTCTCAGATCACACTTATTTCAACCGTCGATGGAGCAGCACACAATGAACGAGCACGGACAGCGGCAATAAATGTAGTGTTCCCATACGTTCCTATCCAGGGGTTTAACCACAGTGGTGTAGCATTTTCAAGTAAGACAAAAACAAAAAAAAATAATAAAAACATGCTGAAAAATACAATTGAATGAGAATATATTTCCGTTAAAAATGTTTATTAAAATCTTTACGTTTTGCCAATGATTTTGTGGCCCCACTTTCCCTAGCAGCCCACATGAACCTAAAACATCTGCAGTGATTGTTACACGAGGTCTCCCTTTCGATATGTCCCCATAAAGCACATTATTGCCCTCTAACAATACCCTAAACGGGGAGTAAAAACTTAAGTAGTTTGCTTGCCTCAAACTATCAGGAAACAACAGGCCCTTTCCTCCTTAAGTTGTAGATATAAATGCTCCAAAGCATGAAATTACCCCCGAGCCTCCCTCCCCAAATAACCTGGTTTGCAAACAAATGATCCGAGCACAAGCAATAAAAGGCAGATTATTAAAATAATAGGAGGGATTTAAATTTGCATCCACAGAACAATTCAGCACAGGACTGAGCGAACACTGACCCCCCACGCTAGCCGCCGCCCTGGCGCTGGCATCCTGGGAAACCGGCTCTTTACTTGTGTGCACTCTGAGAGAAATAGAGTTTATTCTATTTTATTATATTATAGTTGAATTATTATATTGTAGTTCGCGTGTCTGTGTTTGTTAGAGATGGCACAATGCCACATTTTCCTGTGCATGCCCTGTACAAAATGCTGCTGTGCTTCATTCAACTAAAACACTTTCACACAAAAAGTTGAAATATCACCTCAAGGGGCAAGAGATTGAGATTCTTCAAGTCAAGCAGTTTTTTTTTTTGTTTGTTTTTCTCTTGGGGGGGGGGGGGGGGGTTGTCAGACAGTGTGTAATACAATAACAGGATATAGCAGATAGAAGCTTACAAAATGCACAGGGAGAACATTTCAATGAGGAACTATAAATATATTTCTAAATGTGTAAATCGCCCAGAGTTGTCCCCATTAAGTGCGGTTTCATTCCATACTGTTCCATACGCATTTGTTTCGTTCCATAAGGAGACATAGAATAAAAACACTGCTTTGGCGCGCCGATCGTGGGCACCCCATCGCTGGCTCGCGCATCGTCTTTACCGTCGGAGAGAGAGGCGGGTGCGAATCTGATTGGACCCACAGAATTCCAAGTGGGTGCGGGTTAAAAAAAAGAACACTATTTCGATTTGTTTTGTTCGAAGAAACTGGGAAGAGCTCACAACTCGAGTTACAGCTCCGGAGTTGTGCGGAGGTGCCGGATCCACTCAAATAGGTCCCAATCTGGGAGGTCCCGGAACATGTTCCTGTAGGATCCGGCGCAAACTAAGCCCTACACATATGTTGTCAACTAAAGAGGCATGTTTCGAGTATTAACATGATTTATCTTGAGCAAGACTCCCGCCTCTTTACACCGCACCCCGACACTCCCTCTCACCCTGCTTGGTTCACTCTGTCCTTTCCCCATCCCGAAGTATGACCGATACCTCCCTTTAGCCAGAGACAATAACAGTCCGTCTTCTCAGTGCAGTGGTAAATGGAGAAAGATGGGAGGCTGAGGTGAGTAGTGAATGAGCAAGGCAAAGAAAGCTCAGGTATGCATTAACTCTGAGTTATGGCCTCCATTTGCATCTCATTCAGTCCCTTTGAAGAGCCGACCACCTTGGTAACACCCCCATCCCACAACTCCCACCATTAGCAATCAGGGAGATTTAGTGGGGCTGGCAACCCACCGCCGGCACCCCCGACTGGGGCTCACAGGCTATTCCCAGCCCCAGGCCTCGCTACAGGCCCTCTGGGTCACATCCAAACACAGGAGAATGGCAACACTTAGCCAGACTAAAGAAGACCAACACAGACAAGCAGCGGGAACAGGCCATAAAGCAGAGGGAAAACAAAGCACCGGTGTGATCGTAATGGATGGTGCCAACCCAGACGTCTGCATATTGGTTCGTGTTGCTGTCTCATTATAGCCAGGCAAAAAAAATAGAAAACAAAGGTGAACTTGTGACCCTTAGGAGGATCATTTTGTCTCCGAGTTGATAACAGCACTTACACAATCTCACTGCTCTATGGCCGGCCGCACACACACACAGAGATAGTAAATGCTCCACCAGAGAGTTGCCCACTCTAGTTAGTGTTGTCTCATGGCTGAACCCTGCTAAGGCATTATTACCCACACTCAGCCCTATTGATATTGTGACTTCAACATCTGTTCAGCTCCTTGTTACTGCTCCAACCTCAGCACAGCTTTTATTTTAAGTGTGTGTATGTGTGTGTGTGTGTGTGTGTGTGTGTGTGTGTGTGTGTGCGCGTCCCAGATCTCTAGGGCAGAGTGTAGTCACTGTACACAGGAAAGACAAGATAGGCTGACGCGGCTAATAGAGAAATCACACTAGGGGCCTAATCAACTGCATAGGACAGTTACCTATAGCTCAAAAACTACTCTAACACTAACACTCCATTTTTTTTTTTAATTTACACTCATCTCACAGATACTCCACACTGCCTTCACCAGCGACCTTGCGAGCACATCCTTTCTAAGATTTGGTGTGTAATGGACTGAAATGGACAGATGTTTGTAGAGATACAATGAAAAAAAAATAATACTGTTAAAATTATAGATATAGTGCAAGACTCCCTAAGTTTAGCGACAGTGTGTGAGGAGCATTGTGTGAGCGCTGAAGATGCGAAGAAATTCAGGAAGAAGTGGAGTTTCTGTTATCAGAATCAAATATTACAGGGAAAAAAAACTGGGGTATGGGCAACATTAATCAAAGTGTTCACCTAGTGGGCAGCCATATGGCAGATCAGCACGCCAACAGAGCAAACTTGCTGATCTTCAGTAACGGGGTGCAATTAATTCCAAGGGCTATATCCATCTAAAGGAAGGGAAGTGGAGACAGAGGAAAGTGAACAGAGGAGTGGTTTGTTATGACTCCTTCGTCTTCCTCCACTCGTTCTTCATTTGGATGGGAGGGGATGGGTGGGGTGGGGGGGATCAAACCCTGGTGATGAATGAGGTGGACATCAGGGCCTCAGGTAACTCCTGTGGCGCCAGAGAATAGGGTGGGGTGGGGTGGTGGGTGGATTACGAAGAAGGGAGAAAGGGGAGGGGGCGGTTGCAGCAGAGATGGTGTTTACTTACAGAAGATGGTGTTGCAACAATCCACCAAAACTTTTCCCAGCGTATCATTTAAATCCAACTCTTTTCGATATCATACGGCGGTATAGGCTCCACTCAGCCACCATTTACAGGATACTGATACTTTAAATGTAAAATAAGTGAAGTTTATAACTATTTGTTTATAAGAAATATAAAGACATTCGGCCGTGGCTGTGAATCCAGTATGAGGACATAAAGTCCCACAGCTGGCCCTCTGAATAAACCGGCCTAGTCTCTGGTGAGCTGCGAGATGATCTGACTATGTTAGAAAGACTATGAACCAAGACCATGTCAACGGACCTGTCAGAGAGCCCATGCTTACATGCCAATGGTATTTTGGGATGGCAGTGGCCTCTTTCAGCAGGATAATGCGCCATACCACACTGCAAAAAATGATCAGGAATGATTTGAGCACATGATTTGATGACAAAGGGTTGAAGGTGTTTGCTTGGCCTCCAAATTACCCAGATCTCAATCCGATCAAGCATCTGTGGGATGTGCCTGAACAACAAACCCGATCCATGGGGGCCCCACCTCGCAGCTTTCAGGACTTAAAGGATCTGCTGCTAACGTCTTGGTGCCAGATACCACAGGACACCTTCAGAGGTCTTGTGGAGTCCATGCCTCCACGGGTCAGAGCTGTTTTGTTGGCACAAGGATCTACACAATATAAGGCAGGTGTTTTAATGTTGTGGCTGATCTGCGTTTTTGTCAAGGTATTTGCAAGTCCAAACTGAGCTCATCATGTTATATTCAGGTTCAGGGATTTCATCCAAGTTCTATTGGCCCATTGGCGGTAGGGATCCCTAAGAAGCCCCAAATCTACTGATTGACACTGTTCCTTCATTTCCTCGCTGATTCTACAAAAGTTGGATCCGACATGTCATGTTCACTGTACATATGAAAGGGTGAAGATACACACAATTTTTCTTCACTGCATAAATAATAAACATTAAATATAAATATCGCAATGTGTTGAGTTTAGAATAAGTTTAGAATTACTTGAAATACTGGGATGTAATGAATGTAGCGTAACAACTGCACGGCGGTTTAAGTGTGGAGTTCCATAATTAATAGGATAGAAACATTTGCGGAATACAATTGTCTTAGAGGATTAGATTCCCTAAGATTCTCTCTTAGGGGTATCATTTTGGTACAATGCATTTGGTATTTCACAACTACCTCAATGTGATTTAAAAAACGAGTTCTCCCCAAGGGGGTAATTAGATGCTGGGCATGCAATCAAACAATCAATCAACAGCAGGGCACAGACAACAGCAATAACTGAGACAAGGGCTTCAGCAGCAGCAAAAACAAGGGGCATTATGGAACAATGCACCTTATGGAACAAAACAGAGTTAAAAACCTAACGTAAGTACTTAGCATAAAATAGCAAGATAAAATAGGAGCAATAACTGGGTTGACTCTCGTCAGAATCTTTGTCCGAAACCTCTGCACCAGCCCTCCCCGTCACCTGTGTTTGTAATATTGTGCTTTCACCAGATCTTCTTAATGAACTTCATGAGGTCTGAACTATTGCCAGTGACCAGATTTTGCAGCCCAGGTCCATGAGTTTGATTTGTTCAGACATCGGCCAAAGGATTAAAAAAAAAAAATACAGTGTATATATTTCCAGGTATTTTTTAAGATAATTCACTCATCAGGTTTACTTAACACAGTGTATTAACTGAATGAATTGCTCGAGACTCAAGCGTACTCTGTATAATAACAATCACGCAATAAAATGTATTCGCCGCTCAAGAAGTGGCAATGCAAAACACTGTTTATACTAATTCACAGCAACCGCTTCTCAGGTTTCTTCTGTTTCTCCCTTTTGGAAATGAGCCTCTCCCCCTGGCTCTCGATACAAACTCCTCTCCCTAGTAAACCCGGCCGGAGAAAATGAGTTGTTTATGAGGCATTCCCACAGCCCTTCCCCTTTTAGCCATCTATACTAATATACTGCATCGGCTATCTTAAGTCCATGGCTCTGTAATCCAGCTCCTCCCATAGGCCTAGTCACTATACCACCCATACCAATATCATAAATGACTGTGGGGGAAAGCCTTCATTAGGGCGGCCCTGCCCCTGCGTACCCACCTCCCCACTAATAATGGCATCTTCCCAGTGTGTTTTGAGAAGATGCTTTATGACCCTGATGGGACTCCGTTAATGAGGAAGTCAACATCTCTCCATTTCCTGCCTAGCCTGGTCTGCAGTTCCTCTCTTCTTCCCTCTGATAATCACTGGGCCTTTTTTAATGAGGTATATTTATCTTGACTATGCATCAAACACGAAAGGTTCTGCAAGCGGGCATCGCTGACAGAGAAAGAAAGGGCATATAATTGTCCACACCACACCAAAGACGATTCCCTGACCAGACATACCGAGAATAGGTTCCATCCAGTTTTTACTAGTCCTTTGAAATGTCAGAGGACACGTTGCAAAGCTAAAACCAGTAAACAAACAGTCAAAATACACACACACACACACACACACACACACACACACACACACACACTTGATTCCTCACTGATTTTGTAAGTTTGCCCACTGACAAAGAAATTAACGGTCTATAATTTTAGTGGTAATTTTTGGTAGGTTTATTATAACAGGGAGAGAATATCAAAAAGAAAATCCAGAAAATCACATTAAATAAGATATAAATCATTTTGCATTTCATTGAGTGAAATAAGTATTTAATCCCCTACCAAAACACGACTTAGTACTTGGTGGAGAAACCCTTGTTGGCAAGTACAGACAAGAGACGTTTCTTGTAGTTGATTACCAGGTTTGCACACATCTCAGGAGGAATTTTGGACAGCTCCTCTTTGCAGATCCTCTCCAAATCTTTAAGGTTTCGAGGCTGTCGCTTGGCAACTCGAAGCTTCAGCTCCCTCCACAGATTTTCTATAGGATTAAGGTCCGGAGACTGGCCAGGCCACTCCATGACCTTAATGTATTTCTTCTTGAGCCACTTCGTTCTTGCCTTGGCTGTATGTTTTGGGTCATTGTCGGGCTGGAAGACCCATCCACCACCCATTTTTAGTGTCCTGGCTGAGAGAAGGAGGTTGTCACCCAGGATTTCACGGTACATGGCCCCATCCATCTTTCCCTCGATGCGGTGAAGTCGACCTGTCCCCTTAGCGGAGAAACACCCCCAAAGCATAATGCTTCCACCACCATGCCTGACGGTGGGGATGGTGTTCTTGGGGTCCTAGCCAGAATACCTCTTCCTCCAAACACGGCGAGTCGCAGTGATACCAAAGAGCTCGATCTTGGTCTCATCTGACCACATCACCTTCTCCCAAGCGAATAATTCAGGTGTTCATTGGCAAACTTCAGACGGGTCTGTACATGTCCCTTCTTGAGCAGGGAGACCTTACGGGCGCTGCAGGATTTGAATCCATTACGGCGTAGTGTGTTACCAATGGTTTTCTTGGTGGCTGTGGTCCCAGCTGCCCCGAGATCATTAACAAGCTCCCCCTGTGTAGTTCTGGGCTGATCCCTCACCTTTCTCATGATCACTGATAACCAACGAGGTGAGATCTCGGGTGGAGCCCCAGACCGAGGGAGACTGACGGTCATTTTGTGTTTCTTCCATTTTCGAATAATCACGCCAACAGTTGTCTCCTTCTCACCCAGCTTCTTGCCGATGGTCTTGTAGCCCATTCCGGCCTTGTGCAGGTCTACAATCTTGTCCCTGATGTCCCGAGACAGCTCTTTGGTCTTGCCCATAATGGAGAGGTTGGAGTCTGATTGATTGATTCTGTGGACAGGTGTCTTTTATACAGGTAACAAGTTGAGACAGGTGTCTTTTATACAGGTAATGAGTTGAGATTAGGAGTACTTTCTTAAAGCGAGAGGACTAATCTGTGGGAGCCAGAATTCTTTATGGTTGGTAGGGGATCAAATACTTATTTCACTCATTGAAATGCAAAATATATTTTTTTTTTTTCATGTGATTTTCTTTTTGATATTCTGTGATAATAAACCTACCAAAAATTACCACTAAAATAATAGACCGTTTATTTCTTTGTCAGTGGGCAGACTTACAAAATCAGTGAGGGATCAAATAATTTTCTTCCCCCACTGCATATATCATGACTGATGAATACATTTTACTCCCATGGAAAAATCCCTTAGATTGTCCCAGCAAACCCCGATGGAGAGCTCTCTCTCTCTCTCTCTCTCTCTCTCTCTCTCTCTCTCTCTCTCTCTCTCTCTCTCTCTCTCTCTCTCTCTCTCTCTCTCTCTCTCTCTCTCTCTCTCTCTCTCTCTCTCTCTCTCTCTCTCTCTCTCTCTCTCTCTCTCTCTCTCTCTCTCTCTCTCTCTCTCTCTCTCTCTCTCTCTCTCTCTCTCTCTCTCTCTCTCTCACACACAAAGGCAGGCAGGTTGGGTGTCTCCTCTCCATCATCCCCTCTTCACTCTCCGGCCTCGTTAACATTAACCTGGAGCACTCGCCTTTTCCCATGGTTCTCCATGTTGCTCTCCGCATGTCAGAGCTGGGGGAGCCTTTATGGCCCACATCCATCAGTGTCATGCGCCAGGATTTATGGGAGTTGGAGTCCAGAGCTGATCGCTGCGAATCACTCTTCCTGAAGCCGACCCCCTGGACCACGGTGGGATGTAATGGATGGCTGTCCCTGCGTGCCCCATTTCTCCCTTCTCCCCGCCTTCTGTCAGTTTCTCCTTTTCCTCGTTTTTTTCCTACCTCTCCTCCGCCTCAGACAAAAAGTCCATTCTCTTCCAGGAACCCGTTATTCTTTCCCTTTTCTGCGTAGGCTCCAGCTCGGTTGTTGGCCATTCACTGTTTTCACATGTCATATTGAGGATTAATCACTCACACAGACCCATACATACCAGAATTTTCCTTTTGGACACACACACACACACACACACACACACACACACACACACACACACACACACACACACACACACACACACACACACACACACACACACACACACACACACACACACACACACACACACACGGGTGTGGGGCGTTATTTAGACTAATTTATCATGACACAGTATTAATGGCAGTGGGTGCCCTTCACAGGAAGGATGAGAGGCACCAATTAACTCCATTAACTGTTAACTGCCACACACCGACCTGTAGGACTGACAGAGGTCTGTCAATTACCCGGCCCTATATTAACATCCAGGTAAATGAGGAGGAAGAGCAGGCTTAATGGATGATTAAGTGCAGCTACGAAAATGCAGACTTCATAGAGAACAAATCAATTCTGTACTACCAGAAAGGTTAAGATAGAAGATAACTTCATTTGCAGGACATCATTTGCGTGGTCTACCTTTTTTACTGAAAGTTAGCGACGAATCATGTCTATTGA
Source organism: Zeus faber (assembly GCF_960531495.2). Lineage (NCBI taxonomy): Eukaryota > Metazoa > Chordata > Actinopteri > Zeiformes > Zeidae > Zeus > Zeus faber. The sequence goes on along the minus strand of NC_137201.1, from coordinate 17,769,532 downwards.
AGAAAATAAAGGTACCTGCGGCCAGGGGTGTCATGCAAGCCAAAACTCGAAATCAGTTTTTGAAGCTCAGTAATCTCCCACTTTATATTAGGGTGAATACTGTATCTTTTTAGAGCTTTTCATGTCAATTAATTTGTGATAAATATATAAAGCCGCAGATGCAAGGAACCTGCCAACATAGTGATAGCTGTATTTTCAGACACAATGCATAGGAAGCCACATGAGTACAAATAAGACTGTGCTGACATCACAGTCATAGCAGTGTCTTCTCTATTGCCAATAAAAGCTCAGACTGAGCAGTACTGATCTATTTTCCAAACTGCTCAGCCTCCTTGAAAGATCCATCATCACCACTAGCTTAAGTACATATAACCTGTAACCACAACTGCACACACTGATATAACTAGAGGGGTGGGGCAATAATAACCAAGTGGAGGATTTTCATGCCTACATTAATGTCTGTCTGCAAGACTCCAAACGGAATCCCTAACCCTCTCCAAGTTCACTTCCTGGGTGGGTCCTCCCTGCCTGGTCTGCAATGACCATTAGATCAGCCATCCTTTCCTGCAACATCGCAGTCTGTTCTTGATGAATTTAAGTGAAGAGAAGCATCTTTCATTGCTGCATGATGTGACTGGGAGTGTGATGATCAGCTGGTAGAGCTTGCTGATCTCAGGATATTCTTCAAGATTGGTGCTTTTTTTTTTTTTTTTTTCCCATCTTTTTTTTTTTTTTTTTTTTATAGAAACGGGTTTTGCTCCAATGTTTACTTCCAATTAAAGTCTTGGGGTAGCTTTCTCCTTGTGTTTGAATGAACCCTCTCCTGCTGTAGCTGTCCCTTGCCAGAAGCTCACTTGGAATAATAAAATCAGCATCTTCCTCTGAAAAGTAGAAAATGCTTACTTAGTTCAACAATTCTATGTAGTATAAAATGTTTACATCATGCATCAAACTATGTCACAAAAATCAGTCCAGACTTTCCCCCCTGACACAATTATCTTCTATCTCACTGTTTTGACTCTGATTAACATTTGTGGAGGGACATAGAGAATCCTCAATGACTTGAAGAACTTCTCTTGTCAGTCTGAAAGTATGAGGAAAAGCCTTCATTAAATCATGTGAGATCCCTTACATAATGCCAATTGCTCAAATTTGTTTTTTTCCTTTTTTCAAACCACTCCATTTTGTTCCCTTCCCACAAAATAGGCTAATTGACTGCCTCTTACACAGTGCTTTGACAACATAATTATTATTATTATTATTGTTAGGGGTCCAGGAACAAAGGGGTGGAAGCCCTATTATTTTTCTTAATGAAAAACTGACGTCAGTGGTGTATGGATGTCATGGATCCCATGCACTCACAGATTAATAAAATGATGAATAAAATGTGTATTCGGGGCAGTTCTGACATGTCGTCCTCCAAGTTTGATCCAGATCGGTCCATTATTGTGGAATAACTTAGTAAAAAACAATTTTTCAATCGCCGCAACGTGCGCACACAGGTCACGTGATAGCATTGCAGTCCAGTGATTGGTCAACAACCGGGACCTCTCCAAGATGGCAGCACATACAGATGAAACTGACATCAGAACTTTATGAATCATGGATCCGAAGAACCCCTAGATAAAATAAAGAAGATGTGTACTGGGGCAGTTCCAACATGGCGTTGGCCAACTTTGATCCAGGTCAGCTCATTATTGCGGAAGAAGTTTGTGATCAACAATCGCAACCTCACCAAGATGATGCCACGCACAGGTGTATGTCGCGATGGCAAAGTCCTTGCACACATGAGCAAGTTGATGCAGTACACAGATCACGTGATAGCACTTCAGTCTAATGATTAGTCAACAATCGAAACCTCACTTCGATAACGCCACACACAGATATATTTGTGATTGGACTTCAACTAAAGGAATATAAGATAGAAACTCTTAACCATACGAAGTTACAAAGTGACAGGTATTGTTTTATTACCATTCAACTTTATGTTTGAAATTAAGTTAAAGTACGACCAGAAGACAATTGGATTAAACAAATCGCAGCGTATTAAACGTCACAAATATATACGCTTCTGAGGACAACTGACATGCGCCAGAGTACGTTCTAAAAAATAAAAACCCAATAACTCCACTGCCAGAATTTGACATTCCAGAGCCGTTAGTTGTGGCGTAGGAAACCTACCCACAGCCGCAAACACCATCCGATCATCTCCAACAGAGAGCCAAAGCACACTCGTCCATTGAACTTTAACGAAGGGCCGACTACCCTAGACCCCGTGTGTTGCTGCCTGCAGATATAATTATTATTAGGGGTGTCACGATTCCAATTGGAAATCAAAAATCAATCGCAATGAGCATTCGATTTTGAACTTCGAAATCACAAGCAGGTTCGCGATTCTCCCCATATTTTTGTGGGTAATATTGTCCCACATAGTGACCATATTGGGGCGGTCAAGATCCACCGGTAAACCAATGCAGTGTGCGCAGGGGGGGTGTCGACTGTGGCTCGCCTGTCTCCAAACCGACTTTCATGAGGTTCGGAACGGAGTTGGGACAGCTGCGGTCGGCTTCGCAGAGGGTCCGCTGCACCGCACCCCTCAACACACACTGCACCACCCAATGGCACTCGAGCTGCAGGAACGAAATAGGAATAACGAATAGAATTTGAAAATCACAAAAAAAATAACTATGTTCTTATAAGATCTGAATCTGATCTGTATAAATAGTTGGTGCAAGTGAAAGACCTGTGGAGTTCAAAAGGCACAATAGATTTGGGTGTTTTTTTTTTTATTCAACAGTTTTTTGATATTTTTACAACAGCTGGCCATCCCCTACACCACAGGATATAGAACTGGTTACCAAAAAAGTCTGATAACCTAGCACACATACACCCCTCGAATACACCCACAGACCCATATACACACTCGCTGCCAAAATGAAACACACAGGATTAATATCTGCCTACCACCGCACCAGGTAACGCACCGAATAAAATCTTTACACAAAAAGAAGAAGCACATTGAGACACCACTGGGCCTCCCTAAAGTGACATGCACACACAGACATCTACTGTATAGAGGGACTGGACCCGGTCACCGGTCTGGAGAACCCTGCATCTCACTGAGGTCCGGCAGAGGGGAGCCAGTTTAACCTGTAATATGCTTCACTCTCCCATGGTGCCACTTGTTGGGGTTTTAGTGCCGGCGAAATTACACCTGCTCCCTGGCCTGAGACCAACCCTAACCACAGCCCAGCAAACTGGGGATCTCTCTCTCTCACACACACACACACACACACACACACACACACACACACACACACACACACACACACACACACACACACACACACACACACACACACACACACACACACACACACACACACACTTTCACTCGCTCTCACACAAGACGTATAGAGAACTGTAAAATACACAGTGTATGGAGGTGTGTCAGAGCAGTAGTATCATGAGATGAAAACTTTAACCACTTTTAAAATATGACTCGTCAAACAGCAATAATATTTAACCAGACCTTCTCTAGTCACCTGACCACACAGAAAGCAAGGCGTTCATTTCACTTCAGTGTATGAAGAGTCCTACCTTGCCTTTCCCATCAGCACAACAAAAAGTAACAAAAATATATGGAGTAGCGAGAGTGTAATTTATAAAAATTAGTGTATAATTATATTATGAGTGTATCATATATACATATATAAGTGTATTATTAATGAACTACCAAGTTCTAATAAAAAGATGAAAAGCTGTGTTTTCCAGACAAATCGGATACTGCTACTGCTAAATACTAGACTTGCGTGTAGACATACTGTACACACTACACTTTGGAATAATTGAGCAGTCTACAGAGCTATATACACTGGACTGGGGATCGAGCCAAATGTTAGATGGGCACCCACCCACCCCCCCGCTTTAAAATCTCACTTTTGAAATGAACCCAAGACGGAGCCCGCTCTGCAAGTCAAAGCTGCACTGAGAGATAATCATCGGTGTGGGGCTGGAGAGAATGAAACTAATAAAAAGCCAGTGTATCAAAGCATCGCCGTTAAGCATTAGTCACGTGAGGGCAACTACAGCCCACAACCCCTGGTGCGCTCTAAATGAATCCCCCTCGTCCCGCTCTTGATTTATGGACCTGTAAAAACACACGTTGTTTTTAATCTGCTACCGCCTCAATCTGCCTCTCTAATGAAATGTGGATTTTGCGTGTGAAGGTGTGTGTTATGTTTATGTTTGTCTGTGTGCGTGTGTGTGTGTGAGTGTGTGTGCGTGTGCGTGTACCTTGTGATAGTGATGTATGGGCCTGGGCCTGATTCTCTGAGCATGAATTTACCCTCTGATAAATATGCATTTCTGTTACACAGACTGATTAAGCTGTAAACTAGTGTTAACTCTGTGTCAGAGCTCATGCAAACACACACACATACACACAAGCACATATTTACCGGGATGTAATGATAGCTGTGGCCTGAGGCGGGATTGTTTGGATGCCCTAAAGTGGTTAACTGATATCCATTCCACCAAACCTGACTGCAGGGAACAGAAAAAAAAAAAATGGCTGACGAGTAGAAAACCCAGGAAGAAAGACTGAAGTTAAAACATTTTTATCCGTTTAAAATACCCACTATCCAGTCTGCATTGTTTTATAAAACATTCCATTTTTTATTTTTATTTTGTGGTTATAAAACACAAAAGAAAAATGGTGTACATATATCATTAAATTGTAAAGAGGAGGTTTGGTTCGTTCATTTTTGAGAGCAAAACTCCATGCAAAGAAAACGTCTTTTCTCAGCATGTCCAGGGCGCGTCGTAATCATCATTTCACACAATTCTTCCAGGAGCAGAACTTGATATACCCCAGAGAGCGTTGTGTCTGTTGTCCTTGATTGGGGTGACATTGAATTTGAGACTGGACTGAGTCATGGTATGGTAAGGCATGGTGGCTGTTGACATGTTGTGACCAAGTCGTCTGTTCGTTACACCGCAATCCCCTTCCCTCCTTACCAAACACTAATAGACAACAGGCCAGACACACACACACACACACACACACACACACACACACACACACACACACACACACACACACACACACACACACACACACACACACACACACACACACACACACACACACACACAGTCCTTCACCCTCTTTCTCTCTCTCTCCCACCCTCTTCTATACATGTAATGCAATCGGACATTTCCATGGAGTGCATTCACATGTGTGCACATAATGGCGCACCACACACACACACACACACACACACACACACATGTTCTGGAGAGATGAAGAGCGACAGTTTCAGACAGCGAGGAGACATCAAATGCACAATTAGCTCTAATTAGTCAAATGCATCTCCCATGAACTTTATAACAGAGTTTTCAGAGCCGGAGCTCATTTGGAGCTCCGACAAAAGATGGCGACAGAGAATGAGGGAGTGGATGATAAATGTCAAAGTACGGCGCCAGATGGTTTCTGTGTTTAACAAAACCACGGTACCCTTTGTTTGACAGGCGTCAGCGAGAGCACATTCATTCGGCCACTGTATGAGACTCGTGACTCTTCTTCTGTTTTTATAACATTACGACGGGGCTGGTCTCTCTGTGGTCAGCACTTCTCAGACTTAAAAAAAAAAAAAAAAAAAAAAGAAAAACACTATGTTGGCAGAGGAGAGCGAGAGAGAGAGAGAGAGAGAGAGAGAGAGAGAGAGAGAGAGAGATGCTGGCAACCTCTCACCTCTATCATCATAAGGAACCCTCATCCCAGGGCTGTGCCCGCTGCTTCAGAAGAGGAGGAGAAAGAGTGAAGAATGAGAGTCTGTCAGGTTCAAACAACAAAGAGGTGCTACCTTATACATCCTTCCTCCGCCTGTCCCCTTCAGTGGCAGTGACATCATTTAAATCATTTAGATCCTCCCCAACATGACCCGTGGCAAGTGACCCGTCATTCTAATGCTCACACATCAACGTGAAACCTCTGCTTAAACTGCTTATATTGCAAAAAAAATAAAAGATATCACCCGGCCCACTGTGCAATTTATTCAGAATTATTCCTCTGCAGCCCTCCCTCACACCGAGCGCACGCCGTGGTTCACTGTGGTCCAGGCAATTAGGAGAAGGCCACACCTTTCCAGGAGAAAGAGCACCTGGCCGCAGCAGACAGACAGACGGAGGAGAGCCGTGCAGGACAAGGCTTCTCACTACAGGCTGGAATAACTAGGAAGAGCGCTGGAGAAGTGAGGAATGCAAGGCAGGCACTTTAGGATTCATTTAGGCTCCCCATCTCCCTGGTCACTTTATTAGCAGTCTGGAAAGAGTGATGCATGTCCCAAAGCTATGCAAAATGCATAATCAAGCATTTAAATACAGGCCATGTGGAAGGGTGTATGCAATGTGCATGCCTGCTTACACACACACACACACACACACACACACACACACACACACACACACACACACACACACACACACACACACACACACACACACACACACACACACACACACACACACACACACACACACAGTATTACAAACCTCCAGATTTACACATAAACACACACACACACAGAGACACACAAATCCATAATGCTTACTGCTGAAAAACCCCATAGTTTTCAGCTTCACACCCTTATACTACTTCTATAATTCTATGGTGCACAAAGACCCCTCTAGTATCCCCCTGTGCTGCATTACCACCTCCACCTGCGTAATGTAAACCATCCTCAATCGCATATTACAGTAAATCCTATTCTACTATTCTAGCTCCCCGCACAAGCTCTTAGGAGGAATTAGAGCTCAATGTGTTTCAGGAAATTCAGGGTTTCCTCATTCAATTTACATATCACAATTCCACGCTTGTATTCCCAGTTTCCATATAGAAGGCAGGGAGTAAACAAATAAATAAACAAATGAGGAAGAGATGAGAACATCCCCCGGGAGAGATGGAGACACGCTACTAATATGTAAAGAAAAAGAGCAATTTACGCCCACGCCCACGCCCCCGCCCCCGCCCGAGCTCAAGTGATTCTGTGTGTGACGAGGCTGCTCTAGCCTGGAAAGGGAGCTCGCCGGTGCTTACGTGCGAGCCTCCGTCCCGCAAACAGCAATCTCTGCCGGATAACAACGATGACTTAAGGCCTTTCTTGTGAACGGTGAAACCAGCCGTCGCTGTGTTCTTGTTGGTAAAGATAGTCAAACGATTTCGAAACCAACACATGCCATGGTAAAGGGCCGGGAAAGAATTCAGTATCGTTGGGAAGTTTGTGTCCGTTAGGCAATTAAAGTGTGGATGCCAAAATACAAGAGTGCTTCTGTTCCTGCTCCAGGACTCAGGGCCCCCGTGCTTCTTTTTCTCCAAAATCCTACAAAAGCCGAGTGAAAGAAACGATTGTTCGTTTCTGTAATCAAAATAAAATAGGTTTTCGACTGAATAATTTGTGTACATTTTGAGCATAAAGACAGTCCACCCTGACCATCTATATCACTTTAGTCTATGATAAAAAAATCGGAGAACGATTTATTTTATCAATGAATGTGATATTGTATGAACCCTGAAACCACTGCTAAT
>NC_137201.1:17701944-17759444 GCF_960531495.2 Zeus faber | reverse complement strand
ATCGCGAGGTAACCGTTTATCCCCTCCCTGTCGCCGTGAGCTCCTCTAATGAGCCCGCCGGTTCGGAATGTGTCAGGAAGAGAGCATCTTGAACACCCAGGCGCAATCTCTTTCAATTTTTCTTAATTGTGATGGCATTGCTATTATTTTGTAATCACACTTTATATAATAATCTCCATTAATTTCATGAGCTACACCCCTGGTTTCATTGCTGTGACACCTCCGTGAAAGCAGCCCCTGCAATGAAACGCAATCCAATCTAATCTGTCAAGTGCTAAAAGTGTGTGCGAGATATTTCCCTTCCGCGGGATCCTTGGAATCCGGCCTCCGGCATTTTTTGCTCTGTTTATCCAGCGGGGCCACGTGTGTGGTTCGCTGGGAAGGACGTGCCCTCTGATCCTCTGGTCTTCCGAAACAGCCAGGAGCCGCTCTGACCCGGCCATTATCCGACGCTGACCTCCCTCTTACCCCGCCTCCGCTGTCACAAGACAACATCATGCCGGAGCCCGCCGCCCCGCTCGCCGCACGGTATCGCCCCTCGCCCCCGCCGCGCAAATGGTGAGAGGCCGACAGAGAGAGAGGAGAAATACAGGGGGGGGATGGGGGAGAGCGAGTCGGAGGCAGGTAGTCGGAGGTCAGGGGTGGCGCGCAATCGCGACGACGGCTCTACTCTTGGCAGCCGGGGCGGAACACCGAGCGGGACCTGGAAGTAGATACGGCGACCTTTTGTACGGGGGGGGTGGGGGGGGGCCCCCAAAATATACCCTCTTATCAGAATGACTTTAGCATAGGAGCATGGGAAGACGAGGAGAGTCCATCCATCATCTTAAAGATTAATCCTCCCCTCTATTCTTCTGCTGAATCTATTAATAATGTCACCAGAGGGGAGAATTTGCACCCAAGATTTATTCTGATATTGTGACTTTTATTCATTACCCTGTAATGGCGGGCGGAGGTGGGGGGGTGTTCTTAAGTAAGAAATATAGAGTGAACTTAAAGATTTTCCAGTTTCTAGCGCATACGCTATTCGGCGTCCGAGGTGTAGAATTATATTGCTTTTATTGTGTCACAGCGAAATGCGCGACCGCTTCAAAAACGGGGGGAGCAGAATTCTCCCCCGGAGTGGGAGCCCACGTCCTCCTTCGAAGCGGCTCCAAATAAAACAATTGTTTACAGACCCTAATATCTTAGATCACGATATGGGAGGTGTAAGCCTTAAAAATATTTGACGATTACATACTGTAGTTAAATCCAATTTCTTACTTATTTAGACCCCCCCCCGCCAAAAAAAGAGCCGTGTTAAGGCATCTCATTTGTATACTGGGTTTCACACTTTGGAGATGAAATGACAGCCCCGGGGGCTCGGTTCAATTAGAGACTCGGGTGAGTTTAAACACTTCAGATTCACTCTTGCTCAAAGGTGTTTGTCTCTCTTTCTATCTCCCCCCTCTCTCTCTCTCTATCTCCACATATGCACTAAGCCCCTCACTCTACTTCCTCTGTAATCAACCCTTTGCTAATAGCTTATTCTTTCTGCTCCAGCAAACACATTTCCCTTGTTTATTTTGCCCACCCTCGTAAATCCGTGGGCCGCGTCACCAGCCGCTGCGATATTAGAGCAATAATCTCAGGTAATTATCAGATCTCTCTCTCTCTCTCTCTCTCTCTCTCTCTCTCTCTCTCTCTCTCTCTCTCTCTCTCTCTCTCTCTCTCTCTCTCTCTCTCTCTCTCTCTCTCTCTCTCTCTCTCTCTCTCTCTCTCTCTCTCTCTCTCTCTCTCTCTCTCTCTCTCTCTCTCTCTCTCTCTCTCTCTCTCTCTCTCTCTCTCTCTCTCTCTCTCTCTCTAATGATCATAGCTGCACGGGTCCTGGAGGTTTCCCGCAGCCACTCACCCACTCCTGCTGGATGCTGCCGGCTGCCTTGATGGCCCTGGACAGGTTCCGGCACGCCAGGATCACTCGGGCACCGTGAAGAGCGAAGGACTTGGCCGTTTCAAAGCCTGCAGCGCGGTGAGAGAGAGAGAGAGAGAGAGAGAGAGAGAGAAAGAAAGAAAGAAAAGAAGAGGAGAGGAGGAGAGGCAGACAGATAGACAGACAGATGGAAACGAGAGCAATGCTTTAAAGATTAGTCATTTCTGGAGATAACTCGGAGATTCGCGGGGCAGTTGAGCTTAATGCGGGTGGGGGCCGCGAGTTGCAAAATCCCTATCAATTTTCCATATAATTTCTTTCATTGAGGAGCCCAGTGGACTCGTGAAGGAAGTTAATCATTTCTCTCTGAAGTGATGAAACTGATAGAATTAATGCAGTTGAGGACCACGAGACAGCATTTTGGTATTCAACCGCCGCCCCATCGCGGAAGGTACCGCCGCACATTGACGGGTGCAGGAGGAGGGGGAGCTCGCTCGCTAATTATGTTCGTAATTATACAATCACGGCATTAATTATGCAAACAACACTCATAATTGAGACAGAGAGGCAAGTGTTTGAACAATTGGGCGGACGCGATGTTCGAGCCGAACCTTGGCGCGATTACCACGGAACATCAAAGCGTCTTCCGATAAGGGCGTTCCTCCCATCAAACAAAGTTCTCAGATATGCAGAGGAATTATCAGTCCGACACCACTTCATGGCTTCATCCAAATCATATAGTTATGATAAGACGGGGGAAAAAAAAAAAAAAAAAGATAGAGGGGGAAGAAGTTAATTTCTAAATTGCTAAGTCTAAATGGGTCATTTCAACCCGTAGGTTGAATTGATTTATTTCTATCCACCCCCGCCCCTATATTTTCGATTTCCTATGAAATCTCCTTCAGCGTTTACCGTTTTGAGTGTTCGTCACAGGTTCGACAACATGGAGCGCCGCCAAGTATTTTTTAATATCGCCTTCGAACGCCGAAGTCCCGTCAATCCGATGAACAAAAACACATCACGCACAAAACCGGCGTTCTGAGTGACAGAGCGTCGGGCGGAGCAAGCGACGGCGGCGCTGCGAGCCTGAGAGGCGCGGCAGCGGGCAGTGTATCAGAAGGGGGGGTTTGGGTGGGGGGATTAATATGAACTGTAATTAGATTATATGTCTTAATCTGATTTTCATTAAGGGCAAAACTGGAAGGCCTAATTGTGAGGAGAGTGTTAAGGAGTAATATCTATTAAAACTCAAAATTGGAGAAGGACTGGAAGCCCTTTCTGACAAGTGAAGCATGGAATTAAATTATATGACACCTTATTAGGTATAATGGAGAGGGTGGGGGGTGGGGGGGGACGTGCCGGTCGAGAGCGGAGATGGTTTCAGTCGCATTGGAAGGAAAGTGAAAATAAAAACAAGGCGACAGAGGTATCAGCAGCTCTGCTGAATAAATACGTACCCTTAAAAATATTGCGGGGTTGTGGAAATGGTTGCATTTTTCAAGCAAGTCAAATTATTCCCCCAAAGAAAAGAGTTAAAGACACTGAATTATAACATTGTAATAATATTGAAAGAGTTAAATTACAAACAGCGATAGTTTACAACATGGTATTCCAACCCTGTGATGAGTTAAACAGTGTTTATTTCCTCTTCGGCAAATTGAGCACCACTGGCGGCCTGTAAGCGACGTCACATTACTCTCACTTGTTGTGTGTACAAAGCATGAAAGTGAAATTAATCGACACCAGTGTTTTCCATAATAGGGAACAAATTAGAATATGGCAGCAACAACAACGGCGGCAACAATGCCGCGTATTCCCAATGACAAATAACAAGGGTCTGACATTAATTGTAAAATAACGAGAGTGGCGTCGCCGCACGGGGACACACGGCCGCCCGCCTCGCCTGCGTCGCCGCCGCGTGAGGGGCCGCGCAGAGAAAACGAGGCTTCTCGGTCAGGTGTGCGACACGGCAGCCTGTCCCCCCGCCCCCGCGCCGCACGCCCGCGCCGGAACATGACGAGAGGTCAGGCGTGGGACGTGTGGGTGCGGGGCAGGGGCCGTGGGACGTGTGGGTGCGGGGCGAGGGGCGTGGGAAGTGTGGGTGCGGGGCGGGGGGCGTGGGACGTGTGGGTGCGGGGCGGGGGGCGTGGGACGTGTGGGTGCGGGGCGGGGGGCGTGGGACGTGTGGGTGCGGGGCGGGGGGCGTGGGACGTGTGGGTGCGGGGCGGGGGGCGTGGGACGTGTGGGTGCGGGTGGGGGGCGGGGGCTCCCCTTGCGCCGCCAGATCGACGGCTGCCATCAGCTGCACAGGGGAAGCCTAACACACGTTCAGGCTGGAATTTGGGTGAAATTTGGGCCTCCATCAAAAATATTAGAATTCCGAATACTCATAATGGTAGAAGTGTAGAAGAGTCTAAAGAGAAGAAGTCGTCTGTGCACTGCGAAGTCATTTAAGTGTGGATCCCGAAATTCCTAAATCGAAACAATTGAAACAAACTCCTAAGTGGAGCTTTTGTGCTTGTTTAAGCTAAAAAAAAAAATTTGAATTTTTACACACACACACACACACACACACACACACACACACACACACACACACACACACACACACACACACACACACACACACACACACACACACACACACACACACACACACACACACACACACACACACACACACACACACACAAAAAAATAAAAAAGGAAGCAAAAAGCTTCCTTCGATTTCCTCAGTTGTAAAAATCTGTCGCTTGGGTGACGGGGTAGGACACACACACACACACACACACACACACACACACACACACACACACACACACACACACACACACACACACACACACACACACACACACACACACACACACACACACACACACACACACACACTAAAACTAACTATTGTTAGAAATTTATTTTACAGTATTGTATAAAATGAATTCCGTGAAGCAGCGAATGCTCTTCATGGTACATTAGGATCCAGGCCCGCTGATATCCCCAATAATGAGTGTGATTTAGTGATTTCACGCTTTGTTTGTCCTAATCGGCCCGCCGCCCCTCTCCGGATACCCCTCATACACAGGTGTATTGGCTCAATGTAATGAGATCATTACCAGCCTCGTCAGTAAACGTGTTTATTTGGCACGCCGAGCCGCACGCTCTCTTTCCCTTTCTTGATCTGCATCCAAAGAGGCATTTAACTAAAATAAGCTCCGTACAATTGGGCGGGAAGAAGTCAATTCGGATCATTACAAGACGTGCGAGTAAACATGTTTAATCCCGCCGGTCCCCCCCTCCGCCTTCGCCGGGGGGCTGAGTGCTGCTCTCGGGTGGAACTCCGGAGAGAGCGACGCCCAGGTGGGCAGCGCAAGCTCTTAGGGTGAAATCATAGCCAGAGCTAGATGTGTTGAATCTGTGTGCCAGGGATGAGAATCCTGGAAACCATGAGTGGCAGCTGACCAATGGGAAAATAGCAACCAAATGGCCTTCATCCCACCATATCAGTCTGTATTTTTAAAATTGATACTTTTTTTGTGTTTTGTTTTGTTTTTTTTACATTTGGAGGATCATTTCACATCAAAAATGATTGTTGTTAAAGTGTTAAAGATCTCGATTATCGAAATGGTGAATTACGCCAAAATCCGATACGGCGCCGCCATCACCCTGGCCTGAGATCTACCGCCGTGAGCCGAGACATTTTCTCATTCCACCGCAGCACTAACTCCTGTCTTAATGATGAGTGCACCTGTTCCCTCTGCTGCGGCGGAATTCCAGCCCCAAAAACAAGGGAGGCCGGACCCCCATCCCAATCTGCGGAGGGCCCTTCTGGTTCCCCTCCATTAGTTCGAGAAGAGTTCGATGTCACCCCAAAAGTGGAATGTATGGTTAGTAATTACAGCCCAAGGTTGAGCTGTTCCACTTGAGAGAACGGGAGTGGTTCTATTAGCCCCCTCGGTCCCCAATCCCCAGCCTCACCTCGAGACGGGCTCCTGCCCCTAACCACTGTCTCAACATCCCCGCAGCAAACCCTCTCTTGAGATATTAAAGTCCACGTCCAACAAATTTTCCATCTCCCAGTACGGCCTTACACCAGTGTTTTTCAACCCTGTGTGCCGTGAGGGCTCGGCAGGTGCGGCGCAAATTTTATTTTTAAATCCCACCTACAATAAATAAATAATGGAAAGCGGTTCTTGAGTTGCAGGATCAAAACTGCTCATCGGAATACCAGCTCTGTGTTCATCACTCAGCGAGGAGAAGGCCATAATAATAAGCACAGTTATACATGATACAAATATACATTATATATTTAATTGTAAAAAAAAAAATAAGAATAATAATTTTTTTTTAAAGTGTTCCGGGGCTGCTTAACACCTGCAGACACCCTTTCCTGGGAAGGCACGCCTGTGTAGGACCACACCAAGCTTGTTCCGACACACAGGCAGAACACATATTTCCACAGGACGAGGGCTATTTTCTTCAGTGTCATCAAAATGCCCACTTCAAGTAACTTTGATCCCCCTCATTATCTGCAGACTGTAAACTGGATAGGTCTATAAACTACTTGACTACGCACAATAACCCAGTACCCTTTCATTTTATTTTAGCCACAGCCTTTAAACACATACAGTATATGTATTCAATTCTCTCTCTCTCCCTCCCTTACCAATTCACTTCGATTACATTAGGTCTGTAATTATTGAACCCTTCTGGCCTCCAGCGCAATACTTTTACATGTTACACCAGCTCCGCTCGGCATTGCAAATTTCATCCAAGGTATTAGGGAGCCAATAAACACATTTTTCATAGACGGCGTGAATTGCCGGTTGAAGGAAGAAAAAAAAGAAGAAAAAATAAATAAAAAAGGAAGCAAAAAGCTTCCTTCGATTTCCTCAGTAAAAATCTGTCTCTTGGGTGACGGGGTAGGACAGACACACACACACACACACACACACACACACACACACACACACACACACACACACACACACACACACACACACACACACACACACACACACACACACACACACACACACACACACACACACACACACACACACACACACACAAAACCACTCAGACATACTTGGTCACACACACACACACACACACAGAGGCACCGCATGCCACCCTCACCAGGAACATCTTTTTATCCATCTAATTCCTCCCACTATGAATAATGCATTCCCCTCCTTAACGTGGCTCGGGTTTAACGCATCGCCGCGTGGGTCTTTAAGGGGGTCCTTATTCATAAACAGCGGTGCAGTAAATACCAGGGCTTTGCAGCCAATTTAATGGCAGTTATGCTTAACAAATCTGCCTCAATCTAATGATCAGCCACAAAGCCGGGCCACGGCTTTAATCTGCGCATAGAGGCTCCCCCAGCTCCGCGACTCGCTGCATCTGCTTGGGGATCTTTCCATGCAGAGAGAGGAGGGCACGGGCCTGACTCCTAATCCACCCGACACAACACCGGGATCAACACGAACGCAGAACTGTTTGTCTTCCATGAATAAGAATAACATTCAAAGTCCTGAAAGAAACTGTCGGGACTCATGTTTAGAGATATTGACGGGGGGGGGATAAAAAAAATAAAAATAAATAAATAAAAACACGATAATGCATTCTGTCCCCTAATCCTCGCTACTCCCTGCCCAGTCTGCCGGAGCGTTTTCTCCTCCTTATTCCGACGTTGACCCTCTACCGAGACAGTGAGCGGGATTCAAGGCAGGGGTCTGACTGAGTGGTGCCTTCCCACTAAAGTCCCTCTATCTGCTGGTGAGGATTCTGAGGTGCTGTGTAAAATATAATAACTACCGCAGATAAAGGATAAAACACAACATATATTATCCATCTTGAGATTCTGGTGAAGGCACCTTCTTTTTATTTTCCTTTTTCGAGCTGGAAAGCCGGCGTTGGAAAAGGCCACACCTCAACAAATTCTCCCCAACCCTGCATATGTCAGATATAAATACTTTGTGGGAGATATAGATAGATGTGCTTACGTGCGTGTCCTGCGAGAGTGAGACAGAGGGTCAGCGTGTCAGCCCTGACCACTATTTCGACATATGTTGGACCGGCAAAAATGGCACCTGAACGCCTCTGACACTGACAAGGTGAACACACTGACGTAGACGCATACAGGTCCCGAAGGTGCAGCGTATCGTTTATTTTGCGTGCTTGGGAAGCACTATACAAATATAGCCAGACCTCAATGGAGAGAGAGGAGGGGGGGGGTGGATAAATAAATAAATAAAAACACCTGCTTTTTATAGGGAAAGGTTTTGCTGAAGTCGGTTTTCGTATTTTACAGAAGAGGAAAAAGAATTGAAAAAGCATTGAAAAAGACAACAGCGATATCTACAAAATGGCCCTTTAAGGACAACACTGTCATGGACCCCTGGCCGGTAAATAACCTGGGAGTTAGTTGAATGAAGGGGAATTAGAGCCAGAGCAGGAGTGCGTAATGGGGATGGATGAGAGGCCTGAGTCAGGGTCAAAGCTGCTTAGGGATCAATGCTGGAGTACAGGTGTACAACCACAAGTCTATAGGAGCAAGAAAACCTATAAAGAGAGGGAGAGAAAGAGAGGGAAAGCCAGGGGTAGGAGAACTAAGTTAGCCAGTGCAAGAGAGAGGGGCAGGAACGGGTGAAAACAAACGCATCGCAAAATCATTCATTTCCATTATCGTGATTAAAAAAATTTTAAATTAAAAAAAAAAAAAAAATTTCAGGTCGTAGCAGTGTTTTGTTTTGGGGTTTTTTTTAAACAAAGGAGAACCGAGGGCAGACAAACCGTTGCAGATGGAGCGCGGGGATCGCAGCGGGAGGACAAACCGCGACGCTGCCTCGCCTCCCAGCGCGACTGCAAGGTCGGCCACAAATTTGTGTGCAATTACATTTCATGCATAAATAAAACGCACGCGTGCGTTTCAAATTCATGTGTATTAAGAGAACATTTAAAAAGGATCGCAAAAATGGAAATTTGCTAATGAAATGATGTCTTTCAGTTACTAATAAAAATGTCACATTTTTCCCGTGGAGGAAAAGAGAGTCACAGAAGCGACTGAAAAAGAGACTTGACACTTGGATTATAACGCAATAGAATGTGATTTAAATGGTGAGTGTGTCCAACCAATCGGCATAAGCGCATTTCACTGGTAGGCCACTGGAATGTCAAAGAACCACAGTAGTGGCAATTACTATTGGCATACTGTTAATTAAGGGAACTGCATATTTAATGTCTGGGGCACTTGGAGAATAGAACAGCAAAGGTATGTGAATAATAAATAAATGAATAATTTGTTTTTCGAACATTTTGAAACATATAAATGTACTGCGTATAACAGAAGAAGAAAACCGAGACACATTATGTGTTTCTCTTGACTCGT
The DNA here is from genome assembly GCF_960531495.2 of Zeus faber. Lineage (NCBI taxonomy): Eukaryota > Metazoa > Chordata > Actinopteri > Zeiformes > Zeidae > Zeus > Zeus faber. Next base: position 17,750,142 of record NC_137201.1, on the reverse strand, counting down.
TCTCACAATATGACAAATAAATAAATAAATAAAAATGTAATTAAATTTTAAAAAAAAAAACCTGCACAAGTCGCCAACTCCAACACCAACAGGATCATAGGTCACCTGTGCCCTCTTGTGGCAAAATCCAAAAGTGACTTCCTGTGGCGTCCGTTTTACTCACCATCATCTGCAGAACGATTTCTAAAGATCTCCCTTTTATCTAGATTATTCAAATTTCATGTTTTAAACATGCCATAAAGATGTCACAGTATTTTTGTGGTAACTATTAACAGGGAGATTGCGTTTTATGAAAATAGCCATACATATACATGTTTGTGAAAAAGTATCTCAGAGCACGAGAGGTTGCAACCAATCAGGATCTCAATATTCTGAAGAGCCAACAATCAGCATTTTTTTTTTTTTTGGAGGGGTGGATTTTTGAGAAATCATTTGTGTCTGACGTGAAATCTGAGTGATCAGCAAGTGCCCCATCATCAAGCCAATCTGTCAAAGCGGAAGAAGGGAGGAAGAAGTTGTGGACGTTGTGCGGCGTCGCACCCTCGCCCGCCAGTGAAGTCCGTCTAGGAAAGCCTTACATTTCACTGCATATATGTATGGAAGTATGTATATGTATGTGACAAATAAAAATCTTGAATCTTGAATCTTGAATCTCTTCGAGGTCATTTCGGGTGGTTCGCAAGTTTTTCAACTTGCGAACCACCCTGTTCAGTCGAGCTCCCCTGAACGCCGTCAATTTGACCACGATGGTACTGAAATACAGCCCCCGTGTGAAACACACTGGACACAGAGCAATTACACTGCCCGAAATTCCTTGAAAAAGGGATTTAATTACAAAGACCTTTATAAAAACAAAAAACAAAAAAAGTGTGTGTTTATTTTATTCCCCCCCCTGCTGTCACTTTTTATCCTGAACAATGTATGACATCTAAATAAATTGCTATGACTTCTTCTAATTGAATCCCAAAGAGAGAGGAGATACATTTCTTTCCACGCCATTATGTAGTGAGCCATGCAATTGCTGGACACAAATGGACACCATTCATTACGGTTAACAATGACATCCAATTCAGCTCGGCTAATGAACTTCAATACAATCATGTTCAGTATTAACGAATGATTTGTTGACTCTAACTGTATCATTTTGGGGGCTAATGTTGATGAATGCCTTAGTTTTAGAAGGATAATACCTAAACTCTGCTGACGGGGGACAGTGAAATGAGGCCTGTCGAGCGACCCTCCAAACATACCTTGAGACTGCGTCGCCACCTCGTGGTCACAGCATGAAAATACACTTTAGCCAGTTTGAAATGGTTCCAAGATGTAGACGTATTCAAATAAATCAAACTGGAGAAGAATACAAACATGGGCGTAATAGCGTAAAACCCACCGATGCCAGAGTTTCCTCCGGTGATGAGGACCACCTTGTCAGAAAGGTCCCGACCTTGTAGGATCTCTAGGGCAGCAGTGTTTCCATCATAGCGCTTTGGCTTCAGCACCACATCCTCCACCGTGAACGCCTGACGCGGGTCAAAATAGGTCGTCCGCTTGTTAATGTGACTGAAAAGGGCAAAAGGGTACATTTTTTTAAAAAGTAAGGACATGATTAAGAAATAGCAAATAGTTATGCCTCGGCTTGGGCTGGTCGATATCCAGAATAAAAAAAAATAAAAAAACGAATTGACAATTTGATGATATTTCTGGGATGACTATTGGAACTTTCATAAAATATTTACACACAAGAAAAATTTGGGATACATCATAACTAGTAATGTGGCTATTATGACCAAGCAGGTAGGCGTTGATTAGAACAGTCTGTGAAGTTCAGAAAATTACATTAATGTAATGCACCCTTAAAGACTAGATTTAACTATGTCACAATATTATGATAAGCAGTCTGGTGGAAAGCATACACTGTGAGGTCACTGGACACCCTAACTCAGTGACTCTCAAAGTCATTTGGAAGGAATCTTTCACTCTTTCAAAATATAATATTTTTATGCAATAGCATGCATGTAATTATCTCCTTTTAGACAACAAATCCCACTATGTGCACCTCGTCACCACAGTGCGCGCGCCTGTCATTATAGTACATTTCTCTTGATTTGTGTTGTGTAGCTGCAATGTTACTTGTTTATTGAATTGATGTTAATTGAATACATTGTTTTTAATATTATGTATTCAGAAATGGTGCAATACGAATATTTCTCAATACATTTCCCTTGAATGTTTATCCCACACATAGTAGTGTGAGAAATAGGCCTAATATCAAATCATATTTTGGGACAAACGTCAGGGGGTCCTTGGTTTATTTTTCTCTCATGTAAGGGGTCGTGGTTGAAAAAGGTTTGAGAACCCGAACTGATCTCTGATATGTGAGGTTACACGTCCAGATTGTAACATGTAAAAGTTTCAAAAACGGAACATCTTAAACTTACTCAACATAAAATATCTGTCCTTTATCATCGGTTTCCTGCTCCCAGCCATATGGTAAATCTGTAGAGAAAAGAAAAACGCATGAAACAGAATGCACAAAGATAGAGAAATGACCCTGCAATTACACCTGGTGGCCTAAAAACCTACAGTCGGGTGTTACAAGGTACTGCAGACAGCTTACCTTCGGTCAAAACAGGTAAGCATTTTACATCTAACTCTAGTTTGCTTCAATCAACAAAAAAAAGGAATTCAGTTAAACCAATATCTGGTCAGATCTTTTTTTTTTTTTTTTTTCTTCAAAAAGGTTTGAGAAACTGAAGATGGAAAACACATTAGTGCACAGCAAACCTCCAGCACAGCGTCTTTTCTTTCCGGTCTTCGGGTGTTCCCATTGTGTCTTCATCTCATCATGGCTGGAGTGGGGAAATTAAAAGAAGAAAGGAGATTTGAAAGAAAAAGGTCATAAAAAAGTACTTTCAACAGCATCACAGGCCACAGTACTTTTTCCCCCCCTGTACAAACATCCAGACACACAGACACACACAGACATATCATATATTTGCAAATACATGTGTATAACAATTATGCCTATGCTTTCCACTCTAGTATGCATTTCATTCAAATCACATTTAATTGTTGAATATCTTCATGTTAAATCTTACAATTCATTCTAAAGTCCCGCCAATGCAATTAGCATTATAGATTGGCCTACTGTAGCCATTAGGGAAGTCTCGCTTGCCCCACTCAAGGTTTTGGGGCAGGGCAGGGCAGGTTTTTCCCAATTTGGTTCTGCTCATCGGAGGCGTTTAAATGGTGGCCCAGTGGGCAGCACTGCTTCCCCACAGCAGCCAGGCACTAGGGTTCAAACCCGACCGTGGCGTCGTCCCTGCAGGGAGCAGGTTCTCCGCGTGGGGTTTCCTCCCACCCGCCAAAACACATGCGCGTTGGGATGAGACACACTGTACCGTGGCTGCCCGCCGCTCCTCCAAGGCTGAGATGGGCTCATCCATTGGAATGGATTAAAAAAATATATAAAAATGCAGACACGTTTCAGTCATCAAACTCCATCTTGTTCTCCGGCGGGTTATCTCCCAAATAGGAGCCTTTCTGTGTGGCGTTTGCACGTTCTCCCCGTGCTCACATGGGGTTTCCTCCACCTAACATCAGTAAGGACCCCCACCAAAAACATGCACCCATCACCAGCGTCTGACCAGCGATGGACACCTGGTACCAGGTCCCCGGGCGTGTCGTCGAACGCTGCCCACTGCTACTGGCTGCCCTCCCCGGAGGAAGGACAAGCCAGGATGGGAAAAATGCAGATTTCACTGTCCACCACCTAAAAAGCGTGTGTGTGTGTGTGTGTGTGTGTGTGTGTGACGAATAAAAAGTCTTCTTCTTCTTCTTCTTTATAGGATTGGCCTGGATTGAAATCAGCATACGGAGACACATAAACATCACAGATAGACAAAAATACAACTGCATTGTTGCACAAGAGTGAAATGCCTTTCGTTGCCTCAGCACTTGTGCAGTGACAATTAATCCAAGCTAATCGAAATATTTCCGTTTAAATTGAAAGCTCTTGCGCTCTCCTGTGTGCGACACATAGCAGCACTGTCAATAAGAGCCAGGTCACCGGTGAGCAGCAGACATGGCTGCATAGGAGTACATCGAATTCGGTCACTTCTGAAAGCAGGCTTCTGGCTATCATCTCCAATCAACAACTGTAAGGACGCGGCCTCGCAGCTCGACCCACCGTCCCAATACATCACCGATACCGCCTCGCTGACATGTATTTCGTTATGGTGGTTGACGCGCGGAGTGCCTCTTACTTTGCATAATACACCCATCCATCCTTCGTAGACCTCTCTTCCCACCCGGGAGGGAGCTCGTCCTCGCTGTCCGTGTCGTCCATCCCTGCGTATTGCAGAGCTGCCATGCTTTTTTTTTTTTTTTTTCGGGGGGGGGGGGGATAAAAATAAAAAATAAATAAAAAACCTACAAGACGCACAACTGTGCAGAGTGAATATAGCTGCGAAAGCAAGAATCCACCGAGCACACTAATCTGCGCCGAGTACTTCCGCAATAACACCGGCGTGTTTACCGCAGTGCATTCTGGGAAATGGGGGCAGCCGACAAATATTGTATTCATCGTCGTCGTCATCGTCGTCGTCGTCAGGGAAATTGCTCCAGCACCACGCATAAAAAAAAAAAGTTATAAGTGGCAATAATTGTGAATTACTGAGTATAACTTTTTTTTTTTTAAATATGACAATACGCAATAAACCGACACATTTGATTTAAAAAAAAATAGAACAAATGTATATCAACAATACCCACTGTCAAAATTGGTATTCATATGCGTTTGCCAACACACACACACACACACACACACATATATATATATATTTTTTTTTTATTTTGTTTGTTTATTTGTTTATTTGTTTGTTTATTTATTTATTTATTTATTTATTTATTTGAAATTACTTTTTTATTATTTTTTGTTTGTTTGTTTGTTTCGTTTTTAATTTGCACGTCTTCTGTGTGTACCAGGGTGGAAAACAAAATCATCATGTCGTCAAGGATGACCCAGACCAAGCCAGCCAGAGGAAGAGTTGTCTTACATATTTAGGATGTATTATATAATATATAGTATATCATATGTATTATAATAATATATCGGGTTGTTGTTTTTTTTTCTTAACACAACATTTGTCTTCAACAACAGATCTGCGCGCTGTTCGATCGAGGCGCCCCGGATCTCATCGTGAAAGAACTGTGCGCCCAACGTTCGCAAAAAAACGAGACGAGACGAGACGCGCGTCGGCGCGGGTGCTCGGCCCGACGCTGCATTCGGGTCGCGTGGGAGAGACGCGTGACTACGGTCTCCCGACTCGCCGTTGCTCTCCGCTTTCGAGCGGTGGCCAAGGGGTAACCGGCCGCGAACGGGCGCCGCGTACGAAATGGCTGACTCGCGTAATGGCTTTTTAGCATGTCCGAAACAATGGTGTGCTCAAATGTTATGGAGGAAGTGACAGGAAGAAGTCGCAAATCCGCTGAAATGTGGTATAGTATGTACCGTAGTATGCAGCGCACGTGTGTGATCTATCGGTTCCAATGTAAGTAACGAGAAACGGGTGCGTCCCCTCGATGATACACCCACCATTCCTTTATCCATTCGGCAACAATTATTTGATCGTTGTAACCGGGGATGGAAATCTGTGGCGGGCCGACGGGAAGAAGCCGTTCGCCGAGGCACAAAACGCACGCCCCAGTAATTCCCGCACACCGTTGAACGCAGCACGCGGGGGAGGGGCCAGGCGATCGCCACAACGGCAGCGCCGAGCGTCGCTACCCCTCAAAGGCACCGAGACCTGCGACGCGCCGACAAACGGGTGGTTGTGTGCACGGCGTCGGGTCCCGTCGGGAGGGGGGGGGTTTTCGTCCGCGTTGCATCGTGCGCCGTACGCGTGTTCGGCTGGTCAACGCGCGAGGAAACGATTGCCCGGCCAGCCTGGGCCAGGGGGGGAAACCTCGGGTGTCCGCTTCCCCTGGATGAAGCGCTGCGATGCCCTCTGACTTCATCTCCCTCCTCAGCTCGGACCTGGACCTCAACTCCCCCAAATCCCTCTACGCCAAAGGTGAGAACACGCTCCGCGGCGGGACGCGGCTGCACCACGAATACATTCTGGTTATTTTGGGGGGGTGTGTTGAATTTTTTTCGTGGTTTTTTTTGTAACGGGAATATGACGGTAGCTTACGTTAAGCTGCTAGCTAACGTCACAGTGGCTAACTAACTTAGCTAGCCTCATTGGACTCGGCTAGTGGGTTTAGCTGCACGGGGCTGCGTAGATTAGCTGTTGGAGATGAACTCAAATACATTTTGGGACTCATTTTGCGTTTACACGGGGCGATCCATCCTTTTTAACGGCTCCCTACCCAGTTAACGGTTTACCGACGTCCTCGTGGGATTTGAGGTGTGTGTCTGTTAGTGATGCGAGATTCGAGAGCGATCGGTTCGCGGCGAACGCATCGTTTTAAATGAATCGGGAGCTGTTAGTCACTCCGGGGAAAGAGGCTTTACTTTCGTTTTGCGCCGACTCTGTATCTACAGCCAGCCACACCGGCGTCCGACACCCCGAACAAGGCCCTTCGGTTTCGATTCGGCGAGTGGTCAGAATGGATTATCGCCACTCGCAAACTGAAAGTAATTACCAGTGACCAAATAAACGAGGGGGAAGGGCATGACTCCGCGGACTCTCATTCACTGTTCATGGGAAGTCCTCGCTGACCGTGCGTTATACCGACTGAATCAAATGAGAGAAGAGTCGGAAAATTGAACGGGTTTTTTTTTGTTTTTTGTTTTTTTTTGAGTGACTCATCATTAACCGTATCTGGAAAAAAAGGGGTTGAGCCTTTCATCACTCGTTCGCGTTGCTGGAGGGAAGATGAGTGTAATGTTGTGCCAAACAAGCCCCGTCCAACTTGGCAATGTTCTGTCGGTCAGAGTATTTGTTGAACCTGTCACTCGGGTGCATGCAATTCATCAGACACACACTCTTCCTATTCTATATGTTACCGCTTTATGACCATGCAATATTACATCTGCGTCTTTTCACATATAGCACCCTATTGCGCGTATGTATGTCACTGTACACAAGTATTATTTTGCAAAACAATAAATAAACGAATAAAATGTAATACCCCCATGTGAAATGTACAAGCACTAACTGTAATCTATTGTGCAGTTTTGAGATGGATCTCCCATTTGTTGAGGTGTCCTTAGCAGTTTTTTTTTTTTTTCTTTTGGATCAGACTACCCATGTTAAGGTCCTCTTTGCTTGGAAATGTATACCCAGTCAGTGTAACAGAACATGTCCTTCGTCTCTCCTCTCCTTGCTAAGGTAAATGTGACACTGAAGCCTTTATTGTGATATGTCCATCACCTCTGTGTATTCAGATAAAGCCAGTGACTCTTGTAATCCATGCTGGAAGCAAATCTTGCATTGGCGCAAGTTGGGTTCGGGTTCAGTGCCTAATTGGCCTGGAGTATTTGTTAGTAGGCTTCAGTCATGTACATAAGCGGGCTTACACCGATCAGCCACAACATTAAAACCACCTGCCTAATATTGTGTAGGTCCGCTTGTGCCTCCAAAACAGCTCTGACCCATCGAGGCATGGACCCCACAAGACCTCTGAAGGTGACCTGTGGTATCTTGCACCAAGACGTAAGCAACAGATCTTTTATGTCCTGTAAATTGCGAGGTGGGGCCCCCGTGAATCGGGCTTGTTGTCCCAGCACATACCACAGATGTTCAATCGGATCGAGATCTGGGGAATTTGGATGCTAGGCCAACATTTGGCACTCTTTGTCATGTTGCTCAAACCATTCCTGAACAACTATTACAGTGTGGCAGGGCACATTATTCTGCTGAAAGAGGCCACTGCCATCAGGGAATACCATTGCCTTGAAGGAGTGGTCTTCCAACAATGTTTAGGTAGGTGGTACGTGTCAAAGTAACATCCACATGAAAGCCAGGACCCAAGGTTTCCCAGCAAAACATTTCCGAGAGCATCACACTGCCTCCGCCGGCTTGCCTTTTCCCATAGTGCATCCTGGTTTCATCTCTTCCCAAGGTAAACGATGCACACGCACCTGGCCGTCGACCTGATGTAAAAGAAAACGTGACCTTCTTCCATTAGTCCATGGTCCAGTTCTGACTCTTACATGCCCATTGTAGGCACCTTTGGTAGTGGAGAGGGGTCAGCATGGACACTCTGAATGGTCTGCAGCTACGCAGCCCCATAGACAGCAAGTTGTGATGCACTGTGTGTTCTGACACCTTACTATCATAACCGGCATTAACTTTTCAGCAATTTGTGCAACAGTAGCTCTTCTGTGGGATCGGACCAGACGGGATAGCCTTCGCTTCCCATGTGCGTTAGTGAGCCTTGGGCGCCCATGACCCTGTCACCGGTTCGACCGTTGTCCTTCCATGGACTACTTTTGGTAGGTACTAACCACTGCATACTGGGAACACCCCACAAGACCTGCCGTTTTGTAGATGTTCTGACCTATTCGTCTAGACTTCACAATTCAGCCCTTGTTGAAGTCGTTCAGACCCTTACGTTTGCCCATTTTTCTTTCTTCCAACACATCAACATCAAGAACTGTTCACTAGCTGCCTAGAATATCCAGACCCTCGCCAGATGCCATTGGAACGACATGAACAATGTTAATCACTTGACCTGTGGTTTTAATGTAGTGGCTGATTGGTGTGTGTGTATAGTCGGGAAACCAATGAAAGTTTGTATTTATTCTGTACTATTGTGTTTTGGTTTAAGGGAAATGGAGCTGAGTAAACCAAAATAGCATAAATTGTACCTCTTTGTCTCTTTTATGACTTTTGACATATACACGTCCAACAAGTATGCATGGAAATGTTTAGGTGATGATGGCAGTGGCGTTCCTAACGAGACTGTTTAACACCATCCTGGAGAAGAAGTGTACTGAAGAAGAACAACCTTTATTTGTCACACAGCACATGCGCACATGCTTTGGATGGTGGCCGGTGAAATGAGGCCTCTGCATGAGCATCATACGTGGACGCACCAAGGGACCAGGTGATGAGTGTCCATCGCTGGTCAGACGATGATGTGTGCATGTTTTTTTGGAGGGGGAGGCCTTACTGACGTGAGGTGGAGGAAACCCCATGTGAGCATGGGGAGAACATGCAAACGCCGGAGCACGGTGCCAACAGCGCCCCAGGCGGGAATTGAACCCAGGTACTGTGCCAGGTGGTGGTACCACACACGCTGGTACCCATCTTCTAGAATAAGGGAGAGGTACAGGGCTGTAGTAACTACAGGGGAATAAAGTTGATCAGCCAGAGCATGAAGCTATGGGAAAGGGAAGTGGAGGCTAGGTTAAGAGGAGAGGTGGGGATCAGGAGCAGCAGTATGGTTTCATGCCAAGAAAGAGTACTACAGATGCAATGTTTGCTGTAAGAATGCTTATGGAAAGTACAGGGAAGGCCAGAGTGAGTTGCACTGTGTCTTTGTGTATTTAGAGAAAGCGTATGATAGGGTGCCGAGTGAGGAAGTGTGGTATTGCATGAGGAAGTCGGGGGTGGCAGAGAAGTATGTAAGAGTGGTACAGGATATGTATGAAGGCAGTCAGACAGGAGTAAGGTGTGCGGTAGGCGTGACAAAGGCATTCATAGTGGAGGTGGGATTGCATCAAGGATCAGCTCTGAGCCCTTTCTTGTTTGCAATGGTGATGGACAGGTTAACAGATGAAATCAGGAAGGAGTCTGGACTATGGACTATGATGTTCGTGGATCACATTGTGATCTGTAGGGAGCAGGTTGAGGAGAGCCTGGAGAAGTGGAGGCATGCATTAGAGAGAAGAGGAATGAAAGTCAGCAGGAGTAAGACAGAATACATGTGCCTGAATGGGAGGGAGGGCGGCGAAAAGCTGAGAATGCAAGGAGTGGAGGTGGAGAAGGCAGATGAGTTCAGGTACTTGGGGTCGACCATCCAAAGCGGCAGAGAGTGCGGGAGAGAGGTGAAGAAGAGAGAATAGGCAGGGTGGAGTGGGTGGAGAAGAGTGTCCGGTGTGATCTGTGACAGAAGGGTTTCAGCAAGAGAAGATCTACAGGACAGTAGTGAGAGCAGCTATGTTGTACAGTTTAGAGGCTGTGGCACTGACAAAAAGGCAGGTGGCTGAACTGGAGGTGGCAGAGTTGAGGATGTTGAGATTTTTATTGGGAGTGACAAGGATGGACAGGATTAAGAATGAGTACATTAGAGGTACAGCTCAGGTTGGAGAGTTTAGTGAAAAAGTGAGAGAGGCCAGTTTGAGGTGGTTTGGACACGTGTAGGAGAGATGAGAGTTACATTGGGAGAAGGATGCTGAGGATGGAGCTGCCAGGCAAGAGGAAAAGAGGAAGGCCAAAGAGAAGGTTTATGGATGTGGTGAGGGAGGACATGCAGGCGGTTGGTGTAAGGGAGGAAGATGCGCAGAACAGGTATTGGAGGCAACTGATCCCCTGTGGCGACCCCTAACGGGAGCAGCCGAAAGAAAAAGAAGAAGATACACGTCCAAAAAGTTTAATTAAATAAGCCATGGAACCGGTGGCACTGAGCACAAAGTAACGGTGCCAGTGTGGTTACTCACTGGTATCCCCAATGGTGTTGGTGGCGGTGGTTAAGGGTGGATAGTAACCATTAGTGAGGCCCATACAGAACTGGTGGCACGGAGTATGAAGTAGGGCAGGCCCATATGGTATTGGTAGTAGCCAACGGGCATGTCAATGCTCTGCCAGTGGCGGTAGTTAAGGATTGTGGCTGTGCATGTATGCATGGAATAGTGGTAGACTGGCCTAATTCAATGAAACATCTGTGAAAAAGGGTGCCCAGTTGATATCTCAGGGAGATATTCACACCGGCACTGGTTGCGGCAGCTTGGTGGAAGCCATTCGGAGCTGATTTATGGAGATTTATGATGGCACTGGAACTCTCCTTAAGCATAGAGACAAGTATGTGAAGTTGTTTGGCTAGGCTCGGCTTCAGTGTGTAGCCCCCTAATTATCAACACAAGGGACTTACCACCAGATCCTGTGTATTATTATAATATGGCTGTGCATTCTTTTTCATTTGCAACAAAAACAATGTGTATTGTCTATTCATCTGTCATCCCCATCAAAGTGCCGGCTGCGAAGAATAAAAATGGACCAGTGTGCTTGCCACTCCGCAAAACCTTTCAGCCGTGTGTAATGGGAGCTGGGCATAACTATGTGGTGAGGTAATTGAATTGTTCTAAATGTGGGCTAAAGTCAGTGTTCCTTATTTTGTGAGTAAAAGTCCACTTTTGTGGAAGTGTTCCGACAAGGTTGTAGAGCTTTGGACGGGCTGCCATTTAAAGTGCAATCTGACTTTTATTGTAACTGACGATCAAATCATGCTTTTTCAATAGTTTTTTTTCAAACTCAACCATTAAATGCAATTGCAAGAAAATAACTTAAGACTTTATTATTGTTCATAGAGCCTAAGTGGAGTGTTTTTAGCTGCAGCTTAGGGACCATGTTGCCTTAATGAATACAGGTCTTATGCAGAGTGTGTTGTGAAACTTCAGACAAAATGCTAAAATAAACTTGTACGTAGGCTCCTATCTCCATTTCAGAGAAAGGCGTTGTTATTACTGTCAGTCTCTATGAACGGGTTTCCTTTTATATCCTTGATGCAGCGGGTCACAGCTATTTTTTCTTTCTTTTTTTTTATTATGGATAAAATGCCTCATTGACTTCTTTTGATATCATGCAAATATGAATAATCGACTTTCTATCTAGTCAAATGGCTCAACGCTGAGCAGGAAGTGAGTGTGACCAGAAATTAGATGGGATTCTAATATAGCGTAAAGGTGAGAACTAAACATGTGCACAGCAGGTCCCTTGTGCTCAGCCTTTCTCACTGTCTGACCAGTGCACAGTCAGACTGACTCAGTCAGAGCTGAGGTCATGCTGTGTTCTCAGTCAACCCAAACATATCCATGCACAAAGACTCACTTTCTCCACACCGTGAACAAAGCATAACAGACAGTGGATGGATTCAGAGGGGGGGCACTCACACAAACTTGTGATGTGGGCCAAGTCAGTAATATTTGATAGAGATCTTTGTTTAGCCCTTTTACATTAAAAGTTTACAAAATAGTGGGAAAACAGTGGTCGGCATGGCCGCAGACCGCATGCCTCCAAATATGCGCTGGACCCTAGCGCTGGATTTTCCAATTGCAAAGTTCAGTTTAGTTCTCCTCCTGTACTACACTTTATGTACAGTGTAGATTCTTTGTGTGGACTGTGGTGACTTTGTGGCATCTGTCCTTCACGGCGCTGCTGTTGTCACAGAAGTGAGAGATCATGTGTCTTGTCAGTCTCACCATTCTGCCGCTGTTAAGTCGCAGGGTGTCGGATAACTGCTACGCACTGGATCCCGCCGATGCACAGCTGAAATATCCATGTCAGGGTGTCGATGGGCCCCTGTTTCTTAGCAACCAGACTACCTAATGCTGTGTTTATCTGCCATCAGCGGTGGTCGTTTGTGGTGTAGTGGTGGTGTTTGGTAATAGTCTACTGGGAAACTGACTCCCAATCAAGGATCAAGGCATGTCTCCCTGTGTTTTATTTGACCCAGGTCCATGGGAAGAGATTTTCAAATAGCCGTAGATAGCCAATGTGTTGTTTTTTTTTTCTCTGCTCATTTAACACAACACCCCTTATCTTATGCGGACAACTAGCCAAGGAGGGTTTTTATTTTTCCACTAATAAACCCGATTTTTTGTTTTTTCTTCTAACTGCGGCTCCATTCCAGAGTCAGTGTATGACCTTCTCCCTAAGGAGCTCCAGCTTCAACCCTCGTCCGCCCAGACAGAGACGCCCACCATGAGTCAGAAGAGTGGGGGAGAGGCGGGACCGCCCCCCTCAGCGGCCCCGGCATCAGGTGAGCCTCCTCCTCATCACACTAGCACCATGATCTGGGATCACGTTTGCTTTGCCATTCACTGGTCCATAGCAGCAGGGGAGGACCGGCTAACACGGCCTTGCGTCAGTGTCTAGGGGCAACTTCAACCATCCACCAGAGAAACTGGCTTTCTCAAACTATGAACATTTCCTCCTATAGTTAATACACACCCGCTATGGCCTTAAACAATGGAAGCAAGACCATGTTTGGGTTTCACTGAGGTGGATGCTGTGTAGCCTAGCACTAATCTCAGCTCTACTTTTTGGGGCTATCTGTTTAAAGTCATGTGTGCATGTTCTGTAAATGCTTTAAAAAGTTCTTGGCAAACTTAATTTAGGCGATATAAAATCGATGTTACTGTCACATGTGGCACATGATAAGTTGCATTTCATTTTACGAAGGCACTTTGAACCTTTTCGGCAGACTCGCACGGCTTTGCACCCAAGTAAGTAGTCTCTTTGCATCTTCTAAACAGGCTGACAACAAATTCTGTAATGATGTAGGTTCTTTCTCTCATCCAAACAAAGAAGTTGCCCCTAGCCATTGGTAGATATTTTTCTCAACCTAAATAAAGTTGAAATGGCAATATATTCGGGTCTTTGGTCATGGTTAAGGGCAAACCGCATCAGGCAAGATTGTGACAAATTCATCTATTGAGATCCATTTAGAGTGAAGTAGCTGGCGACAGTCAAGTTGGGGAGAGAGAGCGCTCTTACTAATGCTATTGTTCCACTGTTTTGTCTGACCTAGCAGGCCCTTACACTCTGCTGATCTAGATCTAGATTTAGATCATCATTAACAAAATACAACTGCTTCAAAGTACCGGTAAATGGTCAACTTCAAAAGGTCTTTCTCTGGTATTTTAACTTACTGATTGACAGAAGTTGAGTCTTGAATGATCAGCTCTCTTGTTGCTCATTGGCTGTCTCGTTTTTATTGCAGGAAGTTCCCTCTGAGGCAGGGAGTGTCTGCATATAAAATGGTCTGCAGTTCACTGCTCCATAGGTCAGAGGCTTGTTTATTCTGTCTCCATGGCTACGCTCAGTCCCAACCAAATCCTCCAATTGGCATGCACAAACTATTGTGTACTACTGAATGCACATTGCACAAACTACTGTAACCCCAGCAGATTTAATTTGGCTCCACATTACCAGCTTGCAAATTGGGCTGTACAAGAAAGTTTGACCAGATTGTTTTTTTTGTTTTTTGTTTTTTTTTTCCTTTCTGGCGATGTGTATGTAACAATTTTAGCTTGCTTTTGTTTTTTGTAAACAAAGCATGTCCATTTTGTCACACAGATTTTTAATTAAGAAAGTTTGTGTAGGAATCAAAACAATACGGGGCAGATAGTACCCTTCTCAACTTTAACTTCAGAATGCTCGAAAAGCGCTCGCATGCACAGTGAGAGCGTAAAACCGATTTGAAGCCCATTGAAATTAGAGTCGGGAAGAGGGGAAATCTGGACAAATCATGCACAAATTCAGCTGCTTGAATGGGACTGCTAGCCTGCTCAGTGAAGAACTTCTGTCCTAACGCTGTTGTTTATACACACTACAGATGCCACTTCTTCCACATCCAGTCCATCCGTCTCCTCCCTGGCCATGGGTGTCCCCAGCACGGGCCCCTCCCCGGCGCCCCCTACCTCAGCTCCAGAGCACCTCAAGGCTCCCCAGCAAATCCATCCCAGTGGAGTAGATGGAGCTGGAGCCTCAGAGATGCAAGGAATGGAGAGCGCCCAGTTGGTCCCAGGCAGAGGCAGTGGCGGAGCCAAGCCCACGGCCGCAGACCTGGCAACAGTGGTGGTGGCAGGACTAGGGGTGCAGCCGCAACTTCAGAACACCCCGTCGAAGCGGAGGCCTGTGCTGAGTATCTCGCCGCCCCCAGAGGACCTGTTTGATGACAGCCACATGTCTTGTCAAGATGAGCCCACTCCCTCCGGCCCAGCGGGCCCAGACTCCGAGCACAGCAGCAGCATGTGGGCCGACGACTCCGCCTCCAACTTCAGCCTGATCAGTTCCAGTTCCTACAACGATAACACTGAGGTGCCGCGGAAGTCTCGAAAACGTACACCTCGCCAAAGACCCGGTCCAAAGCCCACTCCTCCAGAGGACAGCATGGATGTGTTTGATGCAGACAGTGCAAAGGCCCCACACTTTGTCCTTTCCCAGCTGGGCCCAGACAAGGCCAGCCCCAAGGCCAGGTGGGGTGACGCCTAGCTAATGGATCCGTTATATGAGCCTTCCACTCACAACTGCTGGAATATGTACACTTAATCTAATTAACTTTATTTTGGATATTTGAATCAAAAAAAGTTGTTTAATACTATAATGTGATTTTTATTGTGCAGCTCTCTGGAGAAGGGGACATTGTTAAAAGGTGGGATCCTGTCTGGTCAGTACCCTCAGAAGAGTGATGGTAAGGAGCTGAAGATCCTGGTCCAGCCTGAGACCCAGCACAGAGCACGCTATCTGACCGAGGGAAGCAGAGGCTCTGTGAAAGACCGCACACAGCAAAGCTTCCCAACTGTCAAGGTTTATAAATAAATCCACAGTCTTCTTTGGTGACAAGAGGAAAACAAATTGTCAAATAATCCTCCCTCGTAATCTGTAACCATGAATGGAGGACTATTTATCGTTTTACATGAGGTGAACAGTGTTTTTGTTTTTTTTCTTTTTTTGTCTCCAGTTGGAAGGTGTGAGTGAGCCAGTGGTGCTGCAGGTTTTTGTTGCCAACGATGCTGGAAGAGTTAAGCCCCATGGTTTCTACCAGGCCTGCAGGGTGACAGGACGCAACACCACGGCCTGCAAGGAGGTGGACATAGAGGGCACCACGGTGATAGAGATACCGCTGGAGCCCAGCAGTGACATGACACTCCCGTAAGCGGTCAACGTTTTTAACCAATTGCCATTTTAGTATTTGTTCTCCAATATGCAATAAGGGCACAGTGCTACTTTTGAATGTCCATCCTCATTTTCCACAGGGTGGACTGTGTGGGAATCCTAAAGCTGCGTAATGCTGACGTGGAAGCTCGAATTGGTGTACCTGGGTCCAAGAAGAAGAGCACTCGTGCCAGACTGGCCTTTAAAGTGAACATCCCGCAGCCTGATGGATCAGTCCTTATCCTACAGACGCCCTCCTCGCCCATCCTCTGCAGTGAGTGGCAGGCACTACATTTAAAATGCCAAAAATGTAGTTTTCCCCCGGATTACATTACAAGTTTGACATTAATGTGCATGTGTTTTGTGCATTTTTGTTTACTTTATTTTGTTTGAAATATATGGGTGGCAATTTGGCGTAGACCGATTCTCGTTTAAATTGATTATAAAACACTTTGGAGGATGTGCTTGCCGATTTGAAAAGAAAAGAAAGTCCCTTTTATTTTGATACATGCACTACTTGTATGCACTGGACTACGGTTTTATAGACCGACTCAATGCCCACAGAATTATCAGGTCGGCTGAAACACGGATAATGATCAGTAAATACATTAGAATCTCTCCCACACTGTGATTGTGGGAGAGATTGGGAAAGTCACTGGCAAGTATTTTCCTTCAACAAGCAGCCTGAAGGCTGTTTTTCCAAGGTGGGAAGAACATCATCGGTTGCATAACTCGGTAGTTGGCAAAAAAAGAGCATACTGAAGTTATAAAACTGGCTCTGAAATGTCATTTTGTTCACATGCTCCCTTGCTCGCACTCTTGTCTCTCTCTCAAACATAAACACACTGTGAAATGTTGGTATATTTTATACTTTTAGAGCGATGCAATGACATTATAAAATACTGGCAATACAAAAATGGTCTGAGACCGTTTGCTCTTGATGGTGCAACCCACTCTTGATTTCTCTCTCCAGCCCAACCAGCAGGGGTTCCAGAGATTCTGAAGAAAAGCCTGCATACCTGCTCCGTGAGGGGGGGGGAGGAAGTCTTCATCATTGGGAAGAACTTCCTGAAGGGAACCAAAGTCATTTTTCAGGAAAATGTTGCAGGTACTTCAACAATCCTGGCAATTTGACTTATTTTTCCCCATTTGCATTGTATTAGCTTAATTACATTAATGTTCTCCTTGATTGATTGCTAATAATATTCCTTAATGCCAGATGAATCTTCCTGGCAAGCCGAAGCAAAGATTGACATGGACCTATTCCATCAGGTAAATACAACTCATTGACATACAGCAAAAGTCCTTGGTTCGTCCGTATATTGTACATGTGGAAGACTAAACATATTTGTTTTCCCTCCGCCTTGAAGGAGTATTTAACTTAAAGGAGGGGATTATCTTTGACCTTTCCTAACTTGCTATCTATGCTTCACAGAATCATTTGATAGTGACAGTTCCTCCATACCACAACCTATCCATCTCCTCTCCTGTCTCCGTTGGGATTTTTGTGATGACCTATGCCGGGAAATCACACGAAGCCCAGTCCTTCACTTACAGTCCAGAGCCAGGTATAACCATAACAACCGGTGACATCTATTTAAGCATTTGATATAATGGTTAACCCCGCAGCCCCTGTTGGACTGTTTCTGCATCATCTCAACGGTGACATTTTGTTTTGTTTTTTTCTTTCCGGTCTAAGCTTCAGAGGAGTTGAAACGTTGCCTCGTAATAAAAACAGAGGGACCATCAATAGCCCAGACATGTCTATTTGATCGGCCAATTAAATCTATGACTGCCGACGCAGCTGAGACATCTAATCAACCACTCAAACATGAAGAGGTCACTCCAATGGAAGTGTCAAGCAATCTGCCACTGACAGATGTATTCAAGGTAGAGAGCTTTATTTTCCACACCAAAAAAAAACAACCACCCATTTTATTACTGGGATTGGTGCAATGTTCTTCTTCTTCTTCCTGTTTTTCCTCAGCCGCCTCCAGACACTCTGGTCTCAGTGCAGCAGACATTGAAGCGGAGTTCCAGTCCTCATCCTGGTGGAGAGCCATTTCCAAGCCCCTTGCCCCTACAATCTGAGGATGTGGACCTTACCCAGGCCCCCCCAGTATTCCCCAGCCTAGAGCCTCTCACCACTATACAGAAGCAAGAGATTGGCCCAACGGCCCCCTTTCCCGTATCAGGGGACACCACCCTCCCCCCCGTGCCCCCAGAAGTCCCTCAGCAGTTCCTCAGAGACCCCCAGGAGAGCCTAACTCCAGAAGGTGCAAATACCAGTCACAGGGTTGTTGTGGTTTCCATGCCGCAAATACCAACCGCCTCTCAGCCGCAGACACAGCAGGCCCAAGTCTCTCTCATCCCTCAGGAGAGCGTGGCTCAGCTGGAGAGGGCAGTGAGGGAGCTGCATGCTGGCAGTCCCACCACCCTGCAGAAGGTCTTGGAGGCAGCCGTGGTTCAGCAGCAGCTAACCTCTGTGCTGTACAGCCCCACACCCTCCGCTGAGTCCCTGCAGCAGCATGTTCAGGAAAACATGAACAGCCTGCGTCTCGGTAACGCGGACAACCCATTGGCAACACAACAGCAGATGCAGCAGCAGCACCACCAACAAATACAGCAGCAGTTTCAGCAACATCAACAGCTGCAACAACAGCAAATTCTTGGCAATTTACAACAACAGCAGCAGCAGCAGCAGCAGCAGCAGGTCCTTGGCAACATGCAGATCCAGCAACAACTTCTGCTGCAACCACAAGACCAGCAGCAGTTGCAGCAACAGCAAATCATGGAAAACATACAGCAGCAGCAGCAGTTACGACAAAATCAGCAAGTCCTTGGAAACATGCAGCTCCAGGATCAGCAACAACAAAGTCAAATACTGAACAATTTACAACAACATCAACTACAGCAGCAGCAGAACCAGTCGTTGAGCACCCTACAAAAACAACAGGTGTTTGAGAACCTGCAGCTTCAGGCCGAGCTGCTTCAGCCTCAGCCACAGCAACCTGTCTCCATGCTGCAGCAAGCCGGCGATCTGCTCACCATCCAGACTACTTTCCCACAACAGCCTCCATCTCACACATCTCCCCCGCAGCAGCTCTTCCAATCTCCTCGGCCACTCGCCGAGACCCAGAGCTCTCAGCAGCAGGTGCAGGCCACCCTACTTCAGAACACACTCAGCATCCTGTCAAGCACGAGTCTTAACCCAGAGCAGCAGTCCACGGGCTCCACCCTGTTCCTGACCCCAAACCCTCAGCCGCAGCAGCAGCAGCAGCAGCAGCAGCAGCAACAGCAGCAGCCACAGCTGGCGTTCCTGTCCTCCATGGGGACGTCTTCTACCGAGAATCAGTCCGTTTCTCTGTTCCAGAACCAGCCCCAAACCCAACTTTCAACGATGCAGCAGCAGAGCACCCCCATGGATCAGCAGCAGTCTCCACAGCAGAACTCACAACAGCCACAGCAGCTTCCGGTGGGCCAGCAGGGCTCCCTGTTCCAAAGCATCTCTAGCCATTCACAAGCTAACCTTCTCCCCCAGACTCAGCTCACTCAGCCCCAACAGACTAGTCTGCTGCTCTGCACCACAGACATGAATCCCCAGGCCATTCCCCCAGCTCTTCTCTTCAGCACCCAGAGCCAAAACTCACCCGCTATGGGCAGTATTCAGGTTGGGGTTGGGTTGGCACAGCCTGATGCAGCAGAACCGATGTTCTTCCAGGATCAGAGCACAGCAAGCGTCAGCTCTACGTCCCTGGAGTCCAGGCAGCAGAATCTATTCCAGGAACAACAGCCAATGCAGGTGGGCCCGAGCTCTAGCAGAGTCCCAGGCAGCCAACCAGTGGAGCTGTTCTTGCCACAAACATCTCTGTCTGGCCTGCAGAACTCCATGGATATGCAGGAGCTGGGCGCCCAGGCCACACCTTCTGGCACAACCATTTTTGTGGTGCAAGGCGGTGTGGGTGTTGTGGCCAACCCAGGCCAGCAGCCCCCCGAGCAGCTTTTCCAGACAGTGAGTGGGAGTGTTGCATCGCAAGGACAACCCAACCTTTTTGTCTTTGGCATCCAGAATGGTAAGACACTTTGGGATTATTCACCTCGGTAATTGGTACAGTCAATACAAAACAATGTCAGCTTTATCTCCCCTTCATCCAAAGTGCCTTACATTTCCACGATTGCATACAAATTTAGAAAGTGGGCAGCCAGGAGGTAAAGCGCACAGTGCTTTTTCAATGAAGCAACGTACGACCCTTGTATCTTAATGTTACCGGAGATGTTTGAAAGCGGTAAAATAAAACTTTGGAGCATATTTGCTCAAGAGGATGCAACCATACTATGAATAAACAATAACTGTTTAGAAGTATTTAATATGACCTATGCAAATTTGACAGGAGCTAACCAGAAACCACATAATTTGTAATGGACATAATCTTCTTACTGAGGAGAAGATGCTATCACGACGCTACACTACTGCAGGTTAAATGGACCTCTCACAGTCTAATAGTCGTAGTCCAGCAATTTAAATGGTCAACTCCCCATTTCTGGCATCTTACCGTTGACCCTTTTTGAAATTAATTCACCTTACATTTTGAAACATAAAAAAATAATTATAAATAAAAAGTCCCATCATATCTCTTTTACACATGCAAAAGGCTTGTTCACACCTTTTGATAATCGGCATCAACTGTGTATTAGGACCTGCACAAACTGATGGGCACGCCCCTTCTGTGGCTTACGTGGCAGGATTTATTTATATTAATTTAATCTTCTCTCCAATCGCAGACTCTCCGCAGCTGCTCACTTCCTCTGGACCCCCGCTGTCGGCCCAGAGCCAGCCCCAGAACCCCGCTCACATGCAGCCTCTCCTGGACCAGCCCATGGCCCAGACGGCGTCGGCGCTGCAGAGCAGCCTGCAGGCGAACCTCCAGGCCCAGATGCAGTCGGACCTGGAGAGCGCCATGCAGACGAACACGCAGACAGCCCTGCAGTCCAGTCTGCAGGCCGCCCTAGAAAGCAACATGCAGAGCGACCTGGAGAGCAGCTTACAGAGCACGCTGCGGTCCTCCCTGTCGGCCTCCGCCGACGTGGACAAGATAGACGACCTGCTGGAGAGTCTGCAGAAGCAGTGATGATCACTGAGCGACCTGTGCACCCCGGCGTTCCACTTCCTGAGACCTCCAGCAGCAAGGAGTTTGAGCGGAATCCTCCGGCGACAATGCATCCTCTAAAATCTTCAAAACATTTGGAGAAAAAAATAAATAAAATTCAATGCCCCCTTTCCCCCCCCCAAAAAAACAAACAAACAAAAAGAAACCCCTCCCGACAAGCTTGTGTAACTCCTCTTTTGGTGGATATATTTGCCGTTGACTATAGCCTCCCCTTGAAGCAGTCTTTCGTCCACTTGATGAATCCTGCGGTGAGTTATTACCCCTCTTGCAGGATCAGAGAGGCCTGTGATAACTGTGTCGTCCATATGTCTCAGATGTGCAGTGTGGTTTTTGTTTTTTGTTTTTTTTATGTTTGTTTTTTCAGTGTTTTATCATTTGAGCCAACAGGTTGATGTGACAGGACGGAAGGAGGTAAAACTTGAAAGTCATGAAGAATGTCAGCGTAAGGGGGAGAAATGGCGACGGGATGGGTGAGATTGCAAAGGCGAACGAGCAGTTGTCAAAACAAGATTGTCCAGCTGTAGATGGGGCTGGGTGTCGTGGAACTATTTAAAAAATATCTTCACTTTAATCACGTTTGTTTTTTGTTTTTTCTCAGTGTGTTGAGGAATGTAATATCCTGCTTTGAAGTCAAATTCCTTTTACCAAAAAGAAAATTACATGACGTATTTACTGTACAAACTTTTAGTTCGGGCTCTGTATAGGTTCATTTTTTTATTTTAATTTATGGTACCAATACTTTGACTTGGATAACTGTTCCTAAACGATCATTCATGAACTACTGAGTGAAAGGCAATCTAGTGCTTTAAATTGTACTGCTAGTTTAACGAAATCCCTTTTTAACACAAATAAAATCCCCGACCATGATGAGATTAACTAATGTAGTGACGGAATTCACCAGAATCTCCCATCAAATTTGATACTCTGGTAATGATTTTTTTTGCTCACTAACACTTAAAGAGATTAATTTCTTTGATATCGAAATGTGGCATCAAATTTCCCAATGATCTCCGATGCTCTTTTATTGACGTGGTGCCGTGGATGCAGCACGTTTTCGACACCCAGACCCGGCTAGAGATGGTCTTTAAGATTGTGGTTTGTGAGAATGGGCTGTGTGTTTCAGCACCTCCCAGTGTGTTATTGTCTTGCTCAACACTGGCTTAACAAAAGGGGTTTATTTTATTGTTTATTTTGTTACATAACCGCACAGTTATGTATTGTGAATCATTTTATTAGTTTGGCAACTTTTACCAATTCGTCACGGACTGAAAGAAACTTTACATTAGTGAAACTGAATATTTGTGTGGTTTTATAAACATTTTATCTCAAGCACTTTATAACCTCTTTTGTCTGACCGGCTAATCCTTATATCCATCCATCCACAGCTATCTATTGACCTAGATGTTTTGTACTTGGAAATGTCAATTTAAAATAGAAAAGGAGAGAGAGAGGAAAAAAAAAAAAAAAAAAACGTGGAAAGCGTTTGTCTTTGAACAGGTAAATATTTTAACCGTCTTGACTGAGCATTTTTACTTTTATTTTTTATTTTTTTCCTTATTTTTTGGTCATGTCACTATTCGTTTAGGGTCGGGTAACTTTGTACAGAATGTTCGCCGTTTAAAATGTAATCCTTTGTGTCCAGTCTCAGTGGTCCAGTCACGAGTCGCTCGGAAAGAAAAAAAAAAGTAACAAAAAGAGAAGCATTCCCACAGAAGAGCTCGTCCCCCTTTTTTTTTATTTTTTTGTTGTTGGTTTTTTTTTTTTTTCAGTGTGCCAGAGCCGCCGAAACATTGCCGGGCCGGGTCGTGCGGTTTAACGGAGGGTGTCGTCCCATTGCTTTTCCGTAGCGTTTACTGTACAATGTCCCTTGAGACAGTTCTACCTTGTGTTTTGGTATTTATGTTGTATTATTAGGTTGTTCTTACCGTCTCCGGTGGTACAGTGTGCGGGCCGGCGCCAAGTTGAGTTGCCCCCCTGCCCCCCGCGTGCAGGGGGCTCGCCCGGGCTCACGTCAAATCTGTTACATAGAGGCGGCCATCTTGATCGGTGCTGTGTAAAAGGAGTGACGGGCGCCTTCTGATGTGGCGCTAACGCCTGCGGTTTCCACTCATATCGGTCGCACTTGGCCTTCGTCTTAGGTCACGAGGAGACGTGTCTCTAGTGTCGGCGCACCCAAGCGAACCAAAGCTCCTGTGTCGTCTCGTCTTAACACCTTGTTGTTCATTTGTTTTCAAATACTATCATGACGTTTACTCATTTTTACTTATTTACCATTTTAAGTTATGCAGCTCTTTCATGAATAGTAATTCAGTGTTGTTGGTTTGGTTTTTTTTTTTTTCACATTTCAGTAGAGGAGAAAACAAACAAAGAGGTACTTAACGTCTTAGTTCGGTGATATTTCAATCTTCACATTTCCACCAATTTGAGACTCATTTGCATTTCTAATTTGCTGACGCACTCTGTTTTTGATGCAAAGTAACGCCGCTTTACTTCCGCTATATCGACAGCAGTGACGCGTCATCGCATGCCAAGCCTCTTAGAGCTAATCAGACGTTGGGACAAAATTTATCATGTGTGCACTTGTTTACATTTTCCTATTCATACCATGGTGTCCTGCAAATGTCAAAGTGATCCATTTTGAAGTAACTTATCTTTTTTATAGAATTTCGTACCCATGAATCAAATTTTAGAGTATTTTTGTACGGCTAAAGTTTTAAGTTTATGCTTATAGCATAGAATATCAATTACGTCAAGCGTAATTCATTGTTGAAAAATGCAACTCTTGTTAAGAATTGTAATCGAATAGACATCGAGCAAATATTTTAGAATATGATTCTGTCGCTGTTAATGAATTTGACAAGCCTTTTATGGCGCGATCATAAAAGGATGTTTTTTCTTTATTTGCAAAAAAAAAAAAAAAAAAACACTGACATATTGGGAAAACGTCGTCATGCATCTCAAACGGCACTTTGACTCGTGCGTCCACTGTAGATCAGGTCGGAGCTTAATACCGATGCTTCCAAGCATTCCATCCTTCTCGGAGAGGTCTAATAGCACACCATGTGGGGCAGGAGGAGCAGTGAAGCCTCTGGAAGCCATACCAACACAAAGCCAACCTGGAACTTCAGTTTCGTGAATGTAAATCTTTACCTCATGGTGTGGGCGGGGGGGGGGGGAGGAAGAAAAAAAAAAAGCTGACTCAGCAAGTAAAACATCGGACCAATTACAGTTGTTTTGTGTGTGTGTGTGTGTGTGTGTGTGTGTGTGTGTGTGTGTGTGTGTGTGTGTGTGTGTGTGTGTGTGTGTGTGTGTGTGTGTGTGTGTGTGTGTGTGTGTGTGTGTGTGTGTGTGTGTGTGTGTGTCAGTCACAGGGGAAGCAACCCTAATGTAATTAGTGTACCGTTCATTTGTGGGTTTGTCTGGTGTTGTGGTCTGATTTCATGTTCCATCATCAAGCCCTTTTCCGTTGGAGCGATGCAGATTGCTCAGTTTCAAACTCTTAAAAAAAAAAGTTAAAAAAAAAAAAAAAGCCACTCGTACCTGAAAAGACGGCGAGGTTGTCGAACGGTGGCGATGATAGCACACAGTACAAAAACAGGTAGTGTCCTTTTAAATGAATATCTATGTAGTTATATTTAAATGTGAATTATACTGCAAGGGCATCTTGGGTTCAAATTGTGATGCTTTAAACAGAACTTTGTGTGCCTTGATAACTAAACAACTACTATCTGGCTTTGTATTTTTCATCACAATGACTTTTCCGTTATCGCTCTTCAGTTACTGAAACCCCCCCCGCCCCCTCCAGAGGGGGGAAAAGGAAAAACTAAGCTTCGACATTCGCCCATTGAGGTGCATTTTTAAGTTTTTAACAGTTTTATCGTTGGAAATCTGTTGCAAACTATCTGTGATAACATTAGCATAAAACTGCTGTGCAGCTTATCCATTTGAGTTTTGTTTTTAAACTGAATATTTCTTGCCTCTTGAGATTCAAAATACGAGGCGAAAGGGACTGAGACCGTGGAGAGTGTCGGAGGTTTTCTTGTTTTGATTTGCGCGTCAAGTTCGCCGCTCGACCCGAAATCGAATGGAGCGCCGCTAGACAAAATAAAACTTATTTGCCAATAGTGTGCGCTCTTATCTTGCGTGTAATCAGTTTGCTCACGTTTCCTAGTTTGCTCTATTTCACATTCTTCTACTTGACAGTTCTGTTGTACCTGTTCGGCGTAGCTTCAGCTGTAGTATCTAGCCTTAAAACCCTGCAGTAGGGATAAAGGTTAAACCCTAGTGTGTTATCATACATCTGAACTATTAACATGTACTTTGCCTTTGTCTGGACGTTTGTATACTCTTCTGTTTATCTGTAATCCTGCTGCTACATTAAATGAATTAATAAAAATTTAAATGGCCTTTGTTTCAGTCTTTTTCCTCGTGCAAAGCAAATAGTTCACAGTAAAACAGTTGTTTTACAGGATCTGGGACCAGATCCAGATAGGATATATTATTTTAATGGAGTATAGAATAGAGTAAAACATTTTCAAAAGTGCAAAATTGCTCTATTCATAGTTTGCTGATTCTTCTGTTCAGTCTCTGTTGGAAGAAACTCGATGGATCTCTGAAGTCAAAGCCGATGTCGAACTCTGGGTTTTTCTCGAGGGCGAGGACAGTGACCAGCACCGCCACGGTGGCAGTGAGACCCCATATCTGAAAGCGGCGGCCCGATTCGGGGTCGCGGTAGTGGAAATGGTGGTGCGGCCCAGGGAATCCCGTGTGGTGCTTCCTCCGAGCAAAGAAGTCGAGAGGAACGGTGAAAACGGCGCTCACCTCTGACGGGTTGGGAGACGGGCGGAACGACTCGTCGATGAACCCCACGACCGGGGTCACCAGGAGGCCGCCCTGTTGAGGGGGGTTGACGGTTGACAGGTGACACACACACACACACACACACGTGAACGAAATATGG
The DNA here is from genome assembly GCF_960531495.2 of Zeus faber. Taxonomy (NCBI): domain Eukaryota; kingdom Metazoa; phylum Chordata; class Actinopteri; order Zeiformes; family Zeidae; genus Zeus; species Zeus faber. The sequence continues at coordinate 17,724,184 of NC_137201.1, read as the reverse complement.
AAGAGAAAAAAAAAGGGCATGTCTCCTGAAACCACACTCAATCGCGGGAGAGGTGCAGCCTTCCTCGAGCGTCAAATACTACTAATCCAACGCAAACATAAACAAATTCAGGAGCCGGGGGCGTTGCCACGAATGCAAATAAGGAGACGGAGCTGTTGTGTACATTCTGGCGTCCAGGGAACATGCATTTGAGGGACGAAGGCGCCGTAGCTACATAAACTAGCGCAGGCTGTAGTCACCACCGCTGGCGCCGGCGCGCTCTGTTCTCACACAAGTTCTCCTCACTGAACCACCGTTCCGACCAGCTCTCTGACCAGTCTGTATTGTACAATACTGCGGCGTCTCAGCGTCCGGCATCTCATCACTCAACACCCTTTATATACGATATACACTATATATACTATATACACTGTATACATCTCACCGCTCTCAGTCTCGTTCCCGCAGTCTGTCTGTTCACTACACTAGCACTCTCAATGACCACGCCCCCTTACCAGGAAATAACACTTTATATACTATATACACTATATAAACCTAGCCACGCCCCTTTACCATGAAAAAACACTAAATATACTATATACACTATATAAACCCAGCCACGCCCCCTGACCATGAAATAACACTATATATACACTTTATACACTATTTATACCAGCCTTACGACTGCATCTACCGACTGCTCCAAGATACGACCGTGGAAATTTGCAGTTTGGCGCGTCGGCGGCCAGTCAGCGGGGGACCTACATCGTGTGCGCACATAGGTCGTGGGTTATCGATATTTTTTTTCATATTTACTGTGTTTGTGCTGTGTTTGTGTATTTTGTTTATTTTCACCCTTCATGATTTCATCATTTATACGGGAAAAATTGCTCGGACATACGACTGTTTTAACATACGACCGTTCTTATAGAACGAATTACAGTCGTAAGTCGAGGCGACCACTGTATTTGAATTGACTTCAACAGGGGCTTTAATAGTGTACGCCACCTTGCTTATGATGGGATAGAGCCTGCAGACCACCTCCACCTGCTCAGCGGGGAGACCTATCTCCTCCTCCGCCTCCCTCAGGGCTGTAGCCACCTCATCCTCGTCGCCGGGGTCACTCTTCCCACCGGGGAAACACACGTCTCCGGCGTTGGTCCTCAGCTGCAGCCACAGCAAGGGGGGTGGGCACATTAAAAACAAAAACTCCAAAACAACAACAACAACAACAACAAAACCATAAACACCAAAACAACAAATAAAAAAATGAAAATGATGGGTGGCCCCGTGTACCTGCTGGGAGCGCAGCGTCATCAGGACGCGCAGCTCCCCGTCCCGCAGCAGCAGCGGGACCAGCACGGAGGCGCGGGGCAGAGCGGCTACGTCGCGGGAGAACTCGCTTCCGGTTTGGTGACGCTTCAGCGCGGCGGTCGCCTCGCTTTTCGCCGCCATGGCCGCTCCGCTCCCACGCGCGTTCGGCGGATTTTTAAGGCAGGTTTTTGGGTTTTTTTGTTTTGTTTTTTTGTTTTTTTTTGTGTACTGGGAATGAACCCCACGCGAGGCAGCTTTATCGCTCCCGGTATCGTGCTCGTTTTTCCGCGACACCCGGAAGTGAAACCCGGGGGGGGGGGGGGGCACGCCCCCTAGTGGCCATATATAAACAGTGCACAGGAGGCGCTGGATGTGATTCGAATCTCCGCGTCGCTGGGAACGGGTCATTGAACGAAAGCATCACGCTTTTAAATTAAATATTTAATAGTTGTACAGTACATTCCATTTCAGTCGTCGCGTGGTACAACGGAACTTATCAAAAACAAGATAAATACTATACTGAAGTGTTTGCACTGGACTGCCTGTAGTAATTCAACATAAAAGGTCAATAGCCTGAGACTCGTACATCAAAACAACACAGTCCCGACAATAAAACTACTGCGAAGTCGGAGCAGAAGGAATAAGAAAAATAAAATACGTCATAAACAAGACCTACAAATCAGGAAAAATACCAGAAAGTGAGAAATGTGTGAGGGAAGACAAAAAAAAAAAAAAAGTGTTTGAAGAGCACAGGCTGGTAAGTATTATAAGTGCTATGTGTGATCGGATGATCAATCCAAGTGGAGGAAAAAAAAAAAAAACGGATATGTATCGCATAACTTAATTTGCCCCATTAATTCAACGGGGAACATTCGTTTTCTCTTTGAAGAAATGAACAACCCACAAGTTCGCACTCGATGGATTCTTAAGTAAGGTTCACGTCACAGTGGTCAAAGTCTTCGTTCGCTCGGTGCCCGTGCGGATGTGCTCAGACCTTGTACTTCTCCTTTGCTTGATCGTTCAGTTTACAGATGTGCTGTGACAAGGAAAAAAATTGGACAGGAAATAACATTTATAGACATTAACCTGTCTGGAACAAGGAAATAGCATTTTTCGACATAAACTTGTCTGGATTGAGGACAACTGTCAAACACATTTTCTATTGGAGATCTACATTCAAGGAATACATTTTTTGATATGGGTTTCTTTTGATTTGACATGTACCATACACACATGTTGACATCACTCCGGTGAAAGGCGATTGCAAATATACACCGATCAGCCACAACATTAAAACCACTGACAAGTGAAGTGAATAACACTGCTCATCTCGTTCCCAGGGCACCTGTCAAGAGGTGGGATATATGAAGCAGCAAGTGAACAGTCAGTTCTTGAAGTTGATGTGTTGGAAGCAGGTTAAATGGTCAAGCGTAAGGATCTGAGTGACTTTGACAAGGGCCACATTGTGATGGATGGACGACTGGGTCAGAGCATCTGCAAAACGACAGGTCTTGTGGGGTGTTCCCGGCGTGCAGTGGTTAGTACCTATCAAAAGTTGTCCATGGAAGGACAACCGGTGAACCGGCGACAGGGTGTTGAGCGACTACGGGATCATTGATGCACATGGAGAGCAAAGCGTAGCCCGTCTGGTCCGATCCCACAGACGAGCTACTGGAGCACAAATTGCTGAAAAGGTTGACGCTGGTTATAATAGAAAGGTGTCAGAACACACAGTGCATCACAGCTTTCTGTGTATGGAGCTGTGTAGCCGCAGACCGGGCAGAGTGCACATGCTGACCCCTGTCCATCGCCCAAAGCGCCTACAATGGGCACGTGATCATCAGAACTGGACCATGGAGCAATGGAAGAAGGTGGCCTGGTCTGATGAATCCCCTTTTCTTTTACATCAAGTGGATGGTGAGTGTGCGTTGTTTACCTGGGGAAGAGATGAAACCAGGATGCGCTATGGGAAAAGGCAAGCCGGTGGAGGCAGTGTGATGCTCTGGGAAATGTTCTGCTGGGAAACCTTGGGTCCTGGCTTTCATGTGGATGTTACTTTGACACGTACCACCTACCTAAACATTGTTGGAAGACCACTCCTTCAAGGCAATGGTATTCCCTGATGGCAGTGGCCTCTTTCAGCAGAATAATGCGCCCTGCCACACTGCGAAAATTGTTGGTTTGAGGAAAATGATAAATGGACTGCGTTTATATAGCACTTTTCTAGTCTTGCTCAAGGACACTTCGACGTGCTGCAAGGAGGAGCCGGGGATTGAACCAGCTGATTACTGGACGACCTGCTCCACCTCAAGGTGTTGACTTGACCGCAACATTCCCCCGATCTCAATCCGATCGAGCATCTGTGGGATGTGCTGGAACAACAAGCCCGATCCATGGGGGCCCCCATCTCGGAACCTCCAGGACTTAAAGGATCTGCTGCTAACGTCTTGGTGCCAGATACCACAGGACACCTTCAGAGGTCTTGTGGAGTCCATGCCTCCACGGGTCAGAGCTGTTTTGGAGGCACGAGGGGGAGCTACACAGTATTAGGCAGGTGTTTTAATGTTGTGGCTGATCGGTGTATGTACGATGTCATTATCCTTATGTTATGTGTATTAAGGATTATTTTCTTGGCACTCACACTGAGATCTCTGAAGTACTCGTTGTAGTCCAGAGCATAACCCACTAGGAAGGTATCCGGCACCTCAAAGCCAATGTCTGCAATAAAATACACAGACAGGGGGAGTCAGAAGAATGCTAAAAGCTAATGCACTGACATTAAAGCCTTCAGTCCACCAGTGCATTTCCAATGCGGAGGTGAATTTAATCCTGTATGATCTCCAGCAGAACAGTTACTGTGTCAGTGCTGCAGTAAGAGGACGACCGGTGTCTGCAGCCATCGCAGCTCTGTTCTTGTTCTTGTTCTGTTCTGTTCTGTTCTCCGTTCTTCCCGCGAGTTATTTTGATTTTCCCCGCCAGTGCACGGTCGAGGACATCAATACGCAAAACCCAAAAGGATTTCACTGTCGGGTGCAATATTGATGGTTTCATTTGAGGCTTGGAAAGGACAATTCTAATACTAATGAGCTATTAAAAGTTAATATACGACTACAATCAAATGATAAAATGTGGCTTTAAATCCAAGTTGATGGTCGTTAAATGTTAAATGTTTAATGACGCTTAGTAAAATCCCAGACATTGCTCTTTCGGGTTCAAAGGATCCGCGTCGCGGGGAAATGCTTCCAGAGCAACAGCTGCCCTGCCCTTGGGCGCCGATCTTAGAGAGATTATCCGCTTCCAGCCTAAAAGCATTACATAACTGCAGACGGTGCGAGCGGAGGCATGACGAGCGGCAATTTCAGCTGCGCTCTCAGGTAGAACTTTCGCTGATGCGCGTCAACACTGAATGTAACGGTCTCAAATACAACCCCGGATAAACGGCTTGTTTTTGCCACCGCCGACGCCCCCGCGAGCTGAAGACATGACACGAGAAGCACAACGTACTAATGCGGTACAAAGACAGTCACTTCTGGATTCGTCAATTAAATGAACGGGGGGGATACTCACAGTCTGGTCTGTACCCTGAGCTCCTTGGGGTTCTCTTAACCAGGAGGCTAAATGAGCAATAAAGCAGAGGAAGAAATGCACATCACGGAATTCATCGACGCCCATTCAATTTTTAATCAGCATCAAAGAGAAGAGGGGATGTTACCACCATGACCCTGTGTAGCGGAGGAGGAGGACCACACACACAGATGGACGGCGATGCTTTTTTGCCGATGGCCCCCGTGAGCTGAACGAAACGGCACGCGTGGGAATATTGAAATAATTGCGAATCGCTTCAAGGAGCCCGGCCGTTAGGATTAGTCAACTTATATTTAGCTGGGTCGGTCACTTAAGACGAAGAGTGAAATCCTTTTCACAAAGACATTCGGGATCGAGGGAGGATAGAGGAGTGTGTGTGTGTGTGTGTGTGTGGTGTGGTGTGTCGTCATCTGGAATGGCGGCAATATGTATCAAATAAACAGGTAAGGGAAAGACACAAAAATACAAAGTAGTTCAACCTCAAAACATTAAAACCAGACAGGCTGCGAGACAAGAGGACGGGAATTAACAGGAATGCATACGATACATTGTGAAGCGTTCTGACATGCGCGCACACGCACACACACACACACACACACGGAATCCCTTTCATACATCAGAGGAACGGACTCTACCTCCACACAGTAGTTAATAGTACAGCAGATTAACTCTTAAGCTTCATCCTCCCCCCTCCTCCTCCTCTTGCTCCCCCCTCCCTCCCTCCCCAACATAACATCTCTAATACAGAGCTTAAGTGGAGAGCCTCCATTAGCGAAGAGCGTGGCCGTCTGCATCGACGCAGCGTTCCCTAAATCGGTTCGAATGGGTCTGCGAATCCAACTCCGGGAATTCCCCCGCGACTCCAGCGGCTCTCACCTCACCACTTTGACCAATTTCGGATCACATTCACTCAGCAGGGAGAGCAGCGTCTGCATCGTCTTGCCCGTCTCCACGATGTCCTGCCCGACGGTGCGCAAAGAAGGAAGGGGGAATAAAAGGATTGGAAATTGAAAAATGGTCCTTTGCACAGATGAAGCAGGAGAACACAAAGAAATAAACAATAAGTGATAATATCTCCAACACCCTACTAGGCTTGGAAGTACCTACCGGAGAAAATGCATTTTAAAAGCTGGCTTGGATTTTTATAATATATGTATGTAATCATTCATTTAGAAATACACAAGCACAAATCTGAAGAAGTCTTACCTCGACGATCAGAACATTCTGGGGAGGCAATGTTGACAAAGTTCAGAACAAAAGAAACACACACAGTCAGACACCGTACGGGATGAATTCACCTATTGTTGCTCAACGGGCAAAACGAGAACTAACCTTGCCCTTTAAATGAGACAGCTCATCCCCGCCGATGACTTTCACACTGTTCGTGGACTTATCGTTCTGAGGAGGAAGAGGAAGGTGGACAGGTCATGGTTCATTTAAATGGCAGGCAGCTATGGTTTATTTCAGAATTAACTCGTGTGAACCATCTGAATCTTAATAAACACTCCGCTAATCGCTCTGCAACAAGCAAATACAACGCACAAACTAGTGTGCAGTTTATTGCTAAATTGCGAAATATACTGTATATAGGATGGTTTAGGCCTGCGGTACATTTCCTTCTATCCGCTGAATCTAGATTAAAGTGGGGACTGGCGAGGCTGCTCACGCAGTAGCTCTTTAGCCTAATGAAATCCACAGTGAGCGGGACTGATTTATCGCTGTTCTGGTTCAGCGTCTTGATGTAGTCCAGCAAGTCGGCAAAGAACTTGTAGCCTCCTTTCAGGACACACAGGGCGACGATGTGGTGCCCCCCCATGTCGTGGATTATGTCGCGGGCCAGACGCTCCGTCCTGCAAGGCGGAGGGGGGAAGAAATGTTAGAATTGCTTTTTAACACCGGTTGTGAAACAGGTTGTTGTGAAACATGTAGGTGCAGTGGAATGTACAAACATAGGCCCCGGCACCACGCAAGTATGCAAATCCCACATCCTGACCAGGCCACCACGGCAAGCGGGACGCAGTGACGGGTTCGGCAAAATGGTCGTCAAGCTCTTTAACGGACAGAATTTTGGAATCCTTGGACAAAACGCCGACGGGAGGACGACCGGCTTGGGTTGCGTCTTACCTGTCCATGATGAGGCCGTGGGGGATGATCACCCTGTCCAAATCATTCTCGTAGTGTTTGGGGACACAGAAGAGGTCCAGCTCGTGGCCCTGCTCATCATCAGCAATCTGGAGGGATTTGGTGACAAAAAAATCCCGCACAGCACAAACATACAGTGTGTATTGACATATTGAAAAATAGAACGTAATATGTATTTAAAAAAAATAAACAAGTCTCTGGAAGGATTCCACAGACAGTACTGTGTGTGTGTGTGTATATATATATATATATATATATATATATATATATATATATATATATATATATAAAATCAATCAATCGACATTTTTCCTCAAGAATATGACAAAATATGATAGTAAAAAAAAGACCATACATATGTTCATTACCTGATATTTTCAACATATCACTGAATGATAAATTTTCTAGGGAATCACATGATTCCCATAACAATATATAACAATAATTTGAATATTATGCAATGCACTGCAATGGATATTACTCATATCGTTTTAAGAAGAAGCGTTTCGAGTCACCTCTAGCCGAAAACACCGCGACAGCACGTGTTTTATGAACACAATGTCGATATATTTGATCTGCGCATGGAAGATCTGTTGTTTTTTTCCGTCGGGGACGTTAAAGCGCATCCAGACTGACGACGTCCAGCCTCTCAACCACCTGTTTACCTGCTCCGCGCCGCGCCGCGCGGCTGCGGTCAGACGTTCGGACGGAAATATGACATCGATCACGCCCCGACACGCGCGGTGCGACGTGCCACACCCTGACCACAGCAACAACAACAACCACAACAACAACCATAACAACAACAAGTTGAGGCTGACAACCAGACAAACCCAACGCCCTGCAGCAGCATCCTCACCTGCAGACAAGAAGCCATGGTCACTGCTCGTCCGCGCTCTCACATCCCCAGTCCCCGCCGCAACGCAGAACAGCGTGTGTGTGTGTGTGTGTGTGTGTGTGTGTGTTTGTTTACTGGACGCAGCGACGTCTCACCGTTTGCGCTCGCTTCACTTCCCCCTTTGATCGAGCGGCACGTGTGACGTTAACCGTGACGTAACAATCCGTTTTTACCTTCCCAATTCCCGCTAATCGGGCTTAGCCGCGAACGCGAGACTAGACACACACACACACACACACACACACACATATAACGTCCCGGGCAGGGAATGTACACATTCATCTTTCCGCACCCGTATTTTGAGTGTATTCATTTGAATTGTTTTACTGCGACTCGTACTCGGTGCGAATATTCCGTCATTTTCTTTTTAGGATGCGTGTTGCCAGGGGGTTGTCAGGACCAGTCCTCAAAATGCATGCTGGTATTTTCAATCTGTAATTCACTATAAATCGTCACTGCCGTGGTGTTCATATTAAACATGGTCGGTAACTTTAATCCCATTATATTTCGGGCTCTGGGTAACCCACATGTATCAGTGTAATCTGGATAGAGGAGCAAACATGTCTGCAGCCTACGCCACCGCTGTCCTGTATATTATATATAAGATCAGGTGGAATCAATCCAGAGACAATTGATCGCATGAATAAATAAACAGTGCAAAAATGGAAACAAAAATCTTTTAATATCATTTGAATGAGTGGTACAGAAAAAAACTAAAACAAAGGAAAAAAAACAAAACCCCTCTCCGTCTTTCGCGATACAAACGCCGTGTTTTACACCAGCATCCGACCGGAACAACAGTTGTACGGTTGGTGTTCTCACAGCGTGAGAGCACCAACGATGGAAGAGTCGCCCCGTCGTCTTTGCACACAATAACAGTCTCATGAGTGCCAGCCGTGACCCCAAATCTCAAATGACACCGTTCCCCATATAGAGCTCTACTTTTAGCTGGAGACCCACATGCAGAGCCCCGGGTAAAAGTAGAGCACTGTTCACAGGAGGTATGATTTGGACGAGAGCCCCGAGAGAAAAGCACTCATTTCTTCTTCTTCTCATCTTTCTTTGCGGCGTCCCCCTTTTCCTTCTCCCTGTCTTTCTCGTCCTTCTTCTCCTTGTCGTCCTTCTTCTCCTTCTTGCCCTCCTCCTTCTCCTGTCCCTCCTTTCGCTCCGCGTCGCGGTTGGAAATCTTGTTGTTGATCAGGTTGTGCAGGGCCACGACGGAGCGGATGAGGGACGCCAGGTAGACCACCAGCATCTGGTCATTGGTCTTCAGGTAGAAGGCTTTGGTGAACTCCTAAAAAGGAGAGCATTTAAAGGGTGTCAGGGAAGCACACTTGATGGAAAAGTGCAAACTAAGTACAGAAAGAGGCAAACGTTTCCTTGCTTTGAGGCAGTATAGAGGCCCACGAGATATATATATATCTATGCATACACACACATATATAGACACATACACACATATATGCGCATATATATATACACATACACACATACATATATACACACACACACACACATTAACCAAAACCACTGCTTCATTCTTCTATTACTTCATCTAAGGCCTTGTCCACACGTATATGGATATTTCTGAAAAAACGTCCCCACCCAATTAAAAAAAAAAAAAAAATTAAAAAAAAAAAACCTCCATCCACACAAGGACACAAAAATGAATCTAAAACGCTCACATAAGCATGCCAGGCCAATAGGGGGCGATAATGTCATAAAACTTAATGTCAAAACACCACAGAACATTAGGAGCATGCGTACTGAGCTGTTGACCATAATATTCATACACAACACTGTATGGGCGCGATTCCTAAAGTTGCAGAGAAACTTTTAAACTTTTAAACGTTTAATGGAGACAGGGCAAAACATCATGGTCGTCGGCCATCGCTTGTGGGTTCCTGAGGCCTGCGCGAACGCGATGGTTGAGGTCCTTCAAGAAGCCCAGTTTAACTTGTCCACACAAACACAAGGAAAACTGGGTTGTGTAAACCTCCACCCTGGAAGGCGTTTTCCAAAAGCTTTGTTTCGCGTGACCTTTAGGTGAACTTATCGTGTGGACTGGAGGCCAAAACGTAGAGAAAATACACCAACTGAAAATGCCATTTTAGATCAATATCCTGTGCTACAAAAGGCAGAGATTGTGTCTGGCGGGTTGTGATTAAGAGCAGCACAGAAGGGGCTTTCGGAATCTGCGCTGTTTTTTGACAAAACATGTCAATACGGTAATTTCTACACAATGAGTCCAAAATGGAGTTGATTCCCCAAGAAATCTGACAAATCAATTCACTCTATGTCTGCATAGAAACTGATACATGAGTTCATTCATTGCTTCAGTTTGCAAGTTGTTCTTCTCCCACTCTTTTATCAAACACTATACAGGCGGTAAGGGAGTTGCAAGTGCTACGGCTTCTGTCCACAGCGGCCATAAATGTCTCCAAAACTATGCGCAGTGCCTTTAAGTTTTTGGGCTGCCAAAGCAAATCTTAAAATGTATAGATGTCAAAAAGTGCTTGTTTGTCAACCTAGAAACAACGTATTTCGCAACACACAAACAGCCTACCAGGAGATTAACATCTGGAAGCAGATTGAAAACATCTTGCAACTGGTAGATGATCTGGTGGTTAATGGGCAGTTTTCCTGCCGTCACTCGTTCCAGATAAGACCGAATGTCGAGCAGCTTGGAGTTGAGCCCCTTCAGACCGTGCACCTGGTTGGTGATGCGCTGAGACAGAGTGCCCACTGTGGTGTCCTTGATATCTCTGAGAAGGGAATTACCCAAAAGTTGGGATAGAAATCATGTAGAATTTTATACATTGATATTTTGCTAGACATAGCACAGAAGAGTATTCCATGACTGAATGGAAGAATCATTTCCAACATTCAAATAATAACATATTAGTGGAGCGAGGGGCTGTTGTATACCTGAGCAGGTGTTCCACGCCCACTTCCTCTGCTTCCTCAGCTCCAATCTCACTGGTGACATGTTCAAAGGTCTTGGATGTTGGAGTCCCATCCTAGATAAGTGAAACATTGCTGTGATCAATTTCTGCAATGCCTAATTTAATTTTTTTTATTTTTTTTTTAGGAATCATAGAACCGCATCCCATTTGGGCAATCCTGATAAGTATAGATTAAAGAATATCAATTTCGGTGTATGGTTAAAAAAATAAATATCAGACAACTTCCACTTATTTCAAATCTAAAACAAAATGACACTTTCTAGAACACATTGGGGGGGGGGGGGGGTTCGATTACAAACTACAATTGAAATTGAATACAGATATGAACCGTCAAATAGTTCTGGTATCCATAAATGACCGTACCCAACCATGAATAAAATAATTATGCTGTAGTTATCAAACAAAAATAAACACAAAATTGAAGCTTGGACGAGAGAAAAAAAAAAAAAAAAAACATCCACAAATGCTCTAAAATATTTGAAATTCATTGTATGCCAAACAAATCTTTGCACATTCCATGAGTAACCTACATCATGAATTTCCTCCACAGAGATATAGGCTTCTGTCGGCAGGCCCAGGTCTTTGGGCTTCACATCGATGATGACCAATACCTGACAGAGAAATGCACACACGTATTCGCCTAGATTTAGTCAAGTAGAGTAAGAGTTATTCAAGGTAACTTATTCAAATTGTAAACAACTTAACAAGTTGTAGGAGAAAAGACCCACTGAGTTTGTGCAGTACTGCTTGATGAGCTCATTGATGGCGATGTCATTCTTATGTAGTTTGGGCCCTGTGTGGTACCAGCCAACTATTCTTTCCCTGGCTGTAAAGAGGAGAGATTACCGTGAATAAAGACACGGGGTAAACACAGCATAGAAAAACGCAACAGGATTTCAGGAACAGATGTTGATCACAGCAGTCTTACCATTAACCTTTTTAAACATGCCGTACATGTTCTCCAGGTAGTCGTGGTCCAAGAACCAGACAGAGTCGTCCTTGTCATCTTCATCGAATGGCACTGGGGAGAAAACACAAGACACTTTGAGCACAAGTTGGGGAAACCTAAACCAGTGACTTTACAAACCAATTTTGGGCATAAATTACAGCTTCGTCCTTATAGTGAATCAAACCGTTGACAGGTTGACACCTACCTGCAAAACTGTTTGACACATCGAGGATTTTCTTCTGCCAGGAGCCCAAAAGGACCCCAACCACGCGTTTCTGGTTCCCAACCTTTCCGATCCTGTTTGATTCAGCAGCCGAACCCAGGACAAATAAACACAAAATGACGTGATTTTGATTGTCCATGCAGAATTATATAATTATGGATACTTTATTTGTCACTGGAGGGAAATTGCGGTTCTACAGTAGCTCACATCAAAACAATAGGCAAATCATGTTAAAGTTATAAGACTAAAAGGGGAAATATATTGGCAAATGTATTATGAATCGAAATTAACTTAATTTAAGAGAGGCAACACACAACAAACATCGGTCAAAAATTCCCACTATCTCAAATAGGTAATTGTGTGTGTACATACATACACATATATATATATATATATATATATATATATAATAAAGTCTGTACATATACTGTGTGTCGCCACCATAATTGTCGCCCCCACACATTCAATTCACAAGATCAGATGTTGTCTTTATATGTTAGCCATCCATTTTAACTCCAGTTTTACTCGCATTCTTCCATCAGTTAGCTCCGCCAATAACAATTTGTCCTGTTTGACAACAAAGCTACAGCGGCTAGCACTTGCAACGCTTAGCATGCATCTGACTCAGCACAGCTAGCCTTAGCTTAGCGGCTAGCGGGGCGCTTCGAGGCTGTTTCAACGCGACGGCTCCGCTAAACAAATTCATTTCGGGGTGGTGGCGGGGGGGGGGGGGAAACAAAAATAAAAAGAACAAAAACACAGCGATAGAGACCGGTAGAGGCTGGAAGCCGTACCTGTTGAAATGGTCCACCACGCTGAGCAACACTAGGGGGTGAACCACTACGTTCTCTACCGCTAGCTCCGGCATTTTGCGGTCCGCACCACACAGCGCAGCTCCTCACAATGGTCGGGGGAGACGGGCCCGAGCCCCGACGCAACTTCCGCTCGCGAGCGCCCCGCTTCCGGCTCCCGTGGCAACGGCGGCGCGCGCGGCGCGGACGCTCGCCAGCTGCTCGCGAGCCCCGCGGAGATGGTAAGAAGCCGAGAAGGACGATTTAATAACCTTTATTATTATTATTATTATTATTACTGAGCGAATGTTACCCCCCTGCTATTATCCCGCTTGTTTTGTTTTGGGTTTTTTTTAAATCGTTGTGTCGTTTTAATCTGTATTCTATTAAAAACAAAAATCCTTATTGTTGTTTCGTCAAAGTTTCTGCTTCGAGCCCAACTTTTAACCCTTTAAAGTCTTTCTCTTCAACTACTTTGCGTGATTTTGGGTTTATTCTTTGTGTGTACGTATGTTTATGCGTTCTTTAACCCCCCCCCCCCCCCCCCCCGCTTGTTATTCACGCCCTTTCTTTCAGTCTGAAGTGGATGAAACCCTGAAGAGGATTGAGACACACAAGGGGGTGATTGGCACCATAGTTGTGAATGCAGATGGTGAGCCTCCAAAAAGTGAACAGGGATCATACACAAAGGGGAAAACATACGAGCGTGCGTGTGCGTGTGCGTGTGTCGCGATGCAGCGTGATGTGCATGGAGACATCCCGTGTGTGTGTGTGTGTGTGTGTGTGTGTGTGTGTGCATGTGTCGCGATGCAGCATGATGTGCATGGAGACATCCCGTCTGTGTGTGTGTGTGTGTGTGTGTGTGTGTGTGTTTGTGTGTGTGTGTGTGTGTGTGTGTGTGCGTGTGCGTGTCGCGATGCAGCGTGATGTGCATGGAGACATCCCGTGTGTGTGTGTGTGTGTGTGTGTGTGCATGTGTCGTGATGCAGCATGATGTGCATGGAGACATCCCATATTGCCCTGTGTGTGTGTGTGTGTGTGTGTGTGTGTGTGTGTGTGTGTGTGCGTGTGTGTGTGTGCGTGTGTGTGTGTGTATGTGTCCCCAGGAATCCCCATCAGAAGCTCCCTGGACAACTCCACCACGGTCCAGTACGCGGGCCTGCTGCGCCAGCTCACCATGAAGGCCAGGAGCACGGTCCGGGACATCGACCCCCAGAACGACCTCAAATTCCTCCGCATCCGCTCCAGGAAGCACGAGATCATGGTGGCGCCGGGTGAATAACGACATTGACGCCGTCGCTCACCCCGGTGGCACTCCGTCGCGCTCCCTTTTTGACTTTTCTCTCCCTCTGCACAGAGAACGAGTTCCTGCTGATCGTCATCCAGAGCAACAGTGAATAGACGCGCGGGACCGCTTTTGGCTGTCCCCCGTGATGAGAGTCATGCTCCGCGTGGTCACACGGCGCTCCTGCTCCATCAAAGAAAGCCCCTTCTCACTGCTCCTTCTGTCTGGTTTAACCTCGTTTCTTCACACACTCGTGACAGAATGAACGCTCTGAATGTTTATACTCGTTCTGTATTCATGTCTCTTCATGATAAATGTCCAGTTGCAGCAGTGACATGAACGCCTGCAATGCTGCAAATAGCTTTTACAATTTACCGACACATATCATTTCTTTCTTCTTATATATATATATATATATATATATATATATATATATATATATATATAATATATATTTTTTTTGTTTTTCATTTCTGAAAATTCTATTTCTAAGCGAGCATGCCTCTAAAATAACTCTGATCTGAAGATGCATTTTTTTTTCCCGACACAAGCTATTTAATCCCCCGCGCTCAAGAACATAAATGGTGACGTTTAAACAACATAAGAAAATAAGAAAGGCAACACTGGTGCTGCTGGGCAGGCCTAAGAGTGATGCTGTCAATTAATGTCTGAATGTATTGGGTTGCGGCTTAACTTTTATTATCACCTATTATAATTTGTATTATTATTATTGTTATTGTTATTATTACTATTCTTGTTGTTATTGTTATTATTATTATTATTATTATTATTATTATTATTATTACCTATACGCTCACAATGAATATAAATACTTGGCAAAATATTTTGCTGTCACTTTGAATAAAAACCCTTTCCCTGTGCAGTGTCCTTCTCACACCTTTTGTTCCTGAATCGACATTTCCATATTGAAAAATGTAACCTACCGTTTAAATAATACTGTTCAATTCATGGAAGGATTGAAATATTTTGCACTACTCTTTAAGGTGTGCATGGCCGTACATCACCCACACTAAATTCAAACACATGCTCGTGTCGTCTCTTGATATCAGTGTTTTTATGTACTTTCATGCTGTTAATTATGTGGCAGCGTTAGAACACAGTGTACTTCTAATCCCAAATATAACCTGCCCCAAAGGAGGTTAGGCGTTCTGCATAAATAACCAAAGAACCCAGTGTAAAGTCAAGCTAAATTTAAAGTTGCCGTTCATCCGCTCTCTTGTTCCATTCTCACAGTATGACTGAATCTCTAACTCCGTATTTAAATATTTGCACCTTTTAATTTGGTATACGTCATGCCCGAGTATTACATAGTATGGCTTGATTTATTGTTGTTGACTATAATCTTTTTTTTATCCAGGCTAAGGTTTATCTAAATGTAGGTGTTTAATGGTACGTGGCAGGCCAGCCTGTGTCATTTCTAGACAGGTGGATGTAATATGAAACGGATTTACCTCAACTATAAAGGAGCTTTCTTTAGACTATCAAGGTTCAACTAATACCGAATGAAGGTATGAATGATGATCGAAGAGACGCAAAATTCTGTCGTATGACAAATGTTATTGCCCTAAAATGTGGCAGTCATTTAGTCATCCCTTCAATGCCATGCATTATGCACACACAATCAGTATCTGTTTCAGTCAAGCCTGGGTTTGTAGCCTGGTGTTTGCAGCCTCTAAACATGATGAATAAACACATTTATTTGCAGCATGTTGGCATATGTTAGAGACCATACTATATATATATATATATATATATATATATATATATATATATATATATATATATATATATATATATATATATATGCATGCATGCCAGAGGATAATGATTTTCAGTTTCAGAACACAGCAGTGCTTGTATGAAAGAAGCTTTTGAAGCAAGTATCTTATACCGGAAGCAAAAGGTAAAAGTAAATACTTTGGAAAAATAGGTCATTGGTCATTGATCAATATACTCTTCATCTTCAAGTAATACATTGACTCAGGAATACAAGTGAACTTCATCCAACGCAAGCTCCCCCTGCCCTTCATATAATACACAACAATAACCATTCTATGTATTTTACCATCAATTTAATGCAAAGTACCATCAGAATGTACAGCAGTATATGTTAATAAATAGTTCATTATAATCTTACAACCCAAATATTATATCACAAAACAGTTGATTGAAACAAATGATGATTTCACAGCATCTCGTTTGGGCGGACATTAGAGCTTGGTGGAGGTTGAGGGAGCGCTGGGTGATTTCTGCCGTGTATTAACTGTTCTAACTTGTGCTTTTCCAAAAAGACCTCAGATAACATGGGATAGAAATGCAGGGCCAAGGCAAGTTTAAAATTGTGTGTGTGTGTGTGTGTGTGTGTGGTGTGTGTGTGTGTGTGTGTGTGTGTGTGTGTGTGTGTGTGTGTGTGTGTGTGTGTGTGTGTGTGTGTGTGTGTGTGTGTTCGACATTTGAGACGATGTCCTGATCGGCCGTCGAGAGCAAAGGACCCGCGAGTTGACATGACACGACGATGGAGGAATTGATATCAAATCATTAATTCATTCTGCGACATATTTGGCTGACAAAACGGTTTAAAAGTTGTATCTTTATTTATTTTTTTTATCCCTGGTAAATGTATCTCCCATCAGAAGCTGTTGGCTGGCACCGCGCACTGCGGAAAACAGGTCAATGTGGAAACGTCAGCTCCTTTCATCCTGCTTCTAGCTCGTGATGGAATAATGAAGTCGCGTAAAAAATCCAACAAATATCACAACTGATATTCTTTTCAAGTTTCTCCAAAGTTTATAGGCTTGACCGGATCGACTGGGAGTTTAGGGGTTTTGACCTTTGAAAATAAAAATGTTAACTTGTACCTCAACGTTTATAAATCCTGAAAGTTGTTTTTTTTGTGTGTGTGTTTTTTTTTTTTTAATACAATTTTCCTAATATCCTTCGCAATATTTACTTCTGACCAGCAGCGTTTCAAACAAGACCTATGGCTTCCCCAAAGTGAATGGTCGGAACAATAATACACGGAAACGTTCTTTGTCTTCAACAACATACATCACACATGGAAAAGTTAATTAAACTTTAAGTCGAGAGTGAAGCCGTTGATACCGTTTGACTCTTTTTTTTTTTATAGATATTTGTTTCCATTCTCTGTTGAACCTGCGTCACACAGTACTTGGTATGTGCTAAAACAAGCTTCGTATTTCCAGTGCATCACATTTAAGGCCTGAGGTGTGCTTTGATTCCGAGACTCGTTCCTTATTCTTTGTGTATTTACCAAGTGGCTAGCGCGGACTAACACAAACCCATGTTAATTATGTTCTGCATGGGCCGACAGATGTCTCCGGTCGCTTCTGCGTACCTAATAGACGGCGGATGGAGCCTGTCGGTTGCAGCCTAAGCAAAATAAATACGTGACATGAGCCTCGCTGCGACGAGTCCTTAAAGCCGACAAGGATACCGAAGAGAGGGTGACGGTTATTATAAATAAAAACAACGGATTACCTACACAGTGTCGCTGACAATTTAAGAGTGATGAGGAATGCGCGGAAATGGTTTTCGCTCCTGTGTAGATAACCGCAAGCAGGTAGCAGCACTATTTGGCCATTCGAATGTCCCGAAACTAGACTCGCTTTAAGTGCTTCAAGTACATTTCATGGTCCGACTTCAGTCCTCCTTCGATCTGACACTGCTCCTTCGACGTCAGCGTCGTATCCGCTGGAGATTCGGCGTGTGGGAGGGGGCGAGGGCGAGGGCGTGGACAGCCAGTGCAGGGGTCACCTCAGCGGGTGCCCGTTGACCTGCCCCCTGCCCCAGTGGATGCTGGGAAGTGTCAGACACCTCCTGAAGTGCTCGAGCTGGGCCTGCAGTCTCTCTCTCTCCTCTCGCACCTTCTGCCTCTGACTCACCAGCTCCTGAGTGACGAAAGAGAGATTTGTTTCATTTGGGGACGATTCGTGCAAACGAGAAAGCCCGGACTCCCCAGGGACTCGGGAGAACGGGAGACGAGGATAAAACCGGGACATTTTAGGACAGGGGAGTCAGGACGGAAAGCATTGCGATGGTGGCTGCAACACAGCCGGTCCTCCCGCGTCAGCTGCTAATGCTGAGTCATGAGGTACGTACCCCCATGCTGAGGGAGAGCTGCTCCGCTGTCCTCGTCAGCGTTTGGTTCTGTGCTTCAAGCTTCTTGCACTGACTGTGAAGAACCTGTCGTTCTATACTCCGCTCTGGCAGGAAAGAAAATAGAGAAAAGTATTATGAAAGTAAAATGTGCACACTCCAGCTTTATTTGTATTCACATCTATATCTCTGTATCTAACATTTCCAACTCCCGCTCAGACCACATTCACACGTGGATTTGGAATACGATTCATATCCGATATGTGGCTCAGAAATCTGATTGGAATTATCGTACTTTGCTGTCCCTCTCCACAGCACAAACTATGCAAATTCTATGTATAACGGGACATTTCCTCGAGCGTGCCAACTGATGAATAAATAATAACAATTTCCATAGAGAAGCCAAGACGAGAGAGGCAATGCTACCTTCCGTGTACTCCTGGTAAGCTTCGAAGATAGCTTCAATTCCAGACCACTTCCTGGGTTCCTCCTCCACCTCCTCCTCTTCATCCTCCTCCTCGTCCTCCTCCTCCTGTCCGGACTCCTCCTCTTCCTCCTCCGTGAGGTGGTCCTGCGGCCCTGGGGGGTTACGATTGGATGCCGGGTGATGGGAATGATGGCCGTTGATGTAGGCGTGGTGAGGGGACGGGTGGAGGTTATGTCTTTTCATTGAAGACATGTTGTGAGGAAGGGCGTGGTCTGCCTTGATGAAGGCCTCAGAGTTCAATGCTCCTACGGAGAAAACAGAGCGACTCTCAGTCAGTCTTCCAAATCCTCATCGTAAAGAAACGATAGTTTATGATTTTTTTGGGGTTGTTTTTTTTTGCAATACAGTTCCACAGGGCATCCACTAGGTGGCAGCATACCACTCTGCTGGTAGCGCACCTCTAGATGTACCCTCTGGGGAGGCTTACCTTTGCTCTGCAGTGTGTTGTGTGTGGACTGCAGCACAGCGTGGTGGAACTGCTGAGCAAAGGACTCGGGTGTGAACCTCTCCCAGGGCCGACTCCTCCCGTTCTGCCCGGCACCGGGCTCCTTCCTCTGGGCGGGAGCCACGCTGCCGTTCTGCAGGCCCTGAAGCCTCCTGGCTGACTGGCCTTTCAGCAATCCCACCCTGTCGCCGTGGGGGGCCAGGGGCGGAGGATGGCGGAGCGGTGCGGTTTCGACGGGGTGCTTGAAGGGATCCGTGTGGAGCTTGTTGGAGGTGTGGGAGTAGGGAGGGGAAGGGCTCGGAGAGTCCGGGTAGTGCTGTCCATTTGACTGACTTTGCAGAGGGGCGGTTGAGGAGTCACCTGAAGGAAAATACGCACAACAAATTTGAGAGCGTCACATTTAACACTTTTGCAAGCGTGTGTGCGTGAACATGTTGCTCGCCTTTCTTACCACTAGAGGGAGCAGGAGGGCTACTACATGGAGGTAATGGGTTATATCTGAGTGTGTCTAAAGTGACAGTCTTCTTCTGTATGGCCTTCAGTAACTCCTCTGTCCTCTCTTTATCTTAAGGGAAAAGACAGAATGGAAACATCTGTCATTCACTTCAGTACAAATAGAATGAGGTAAAATGTGACGCTAAGAGAATGCTGATCTGGGAGGAGAGTATACGGTATGCTCTACTGTATATTTAATCATCTTCAGATATCTGTAAATGAAGCATTCTTTCAACATATTTCAACAAATTTGCAGCATATATTCATAAATTACTTAATAAATATGAAAACAAATTGAAATTTGCTATTTGTACAATATTATTTGGAATTGTTTATATAATATTATTATTTTCTATATTATTTTGTGGAATATGCTGCACAGAAGTTGCAATATATTTTCCACACGGATCATAAATGGATGGCCTGTTGACCAAGGTTATTATCTGAAGATACTAGGAACCAATTAAAGAAGCAGAAAAAGTTCGCCTGATGGATTTACACACAGGGATGCCAGAGACGGCAGGGTATAGGGAAAAGAGTACGACTTTGTTGTGAAAAAGACGGGAGACTGGCGTTACCTCTCTTCTGCTGCGGCGTGATGTGGGAGAGGCTGAACATGTGCAGGAAGTCTTTCTTCTCCTGCAGTTGCGGGGCGCTGTCCATCTGCTCCGCTGTGAAGGGCGTGCTGAGGGGAGGCTGCGGAGAGGACGCCTTCCTCTTGCATCTCACGGCCGGCGGGGAGACGCTGCGCTCCCTCAGCATCCTCCTCCTCTTCTGCCTCTTCCTCTCAAGGACCTCGTCCCGACGGGCCAGCGTGGTCAGGCCGACCAGACGCAGGAAGTCCACTTTCTGTAGGGGACAGTGTTGAGAGGCGGAATCATCATTGTCCAAATAAAAAAGGGATCGTTACCACACATACCCAGCGGCCACGTGCGATTATGTGTGAATGTCAATTTGAGCGTGTATAAATGTGTGTTTTCGCGTACCTCTGAGGATTTGTCCAGTTTGAGTGGGGCCTGCTCTGTCACTCTCCTGAGATGCTCCTTCACCTCCTCCTCATCGCTTTCATCATATGACTCGTCCAGATCATAGTAATAACCTGGAGACGGCGGAGGAGACAGAATTCTTTCAGTGCTGGTGAACGTTGTTGAGAGGGCATTGTGCTTACCTTGGAAAAAAGTAATTATAATAGGTAAAGCAACATTTTAAAATGTATATGTATGTGACAAATAATCTCTTGAACTTGAACTTGAAATAATAATGCAAACCTCCTGCAGTTCCTTTGAGGACCCCTAGGGGGCATGTGGCAACACCCACTGAAATGACCTCGGAGCAGCAGGACTCTGCATTTTAATTACCTATTTATTTTATATTTCTTTCTTTAACATGTTAAGTGGGCTTTATAGAATGACATAAAACTGCTGAAATCAGAAAGATGTGGAAAGAATAATTTAACCAGTTCCTGTCGTCACTACATCTTGGAGCTATGAAGCTCCATCTCTCTCTCTCTCTCACTTCCACCCCTCCTTCCCCCCACTCCCGTTCCCCAGTCGTTCTTTGCGGCTGTGTTTTGTTTCAGCAATGTTCACCTCCTTCCCGTGCCTCCTTCCTCCTCTTCTCCTCCAGGTCCAGCTTGCTGAGGAGCTGCCGGTGCTGCTGCAGCACCTCGTCGTACACCAGCGTGCTGCTGGGCGTGGGGGGCCCCTGGCGCTCCCTGGCTGGTGAGGGCGACGCCGACTGCTGCTGGCCCAGGTCGCTGCAGGTGCTGGGGAGGGACAGCGGAGCAGGGGGCCTGTGGTGGAGGTTGGCGGGGTGATGGGGCTGGTAGAGGTTATGAAGCGCTCTGTGCTGCTCGGGCTTGTTCCAGTGGCCGCTCTCCAGCGCTCCGGCCCCCACCCTCACAGCAGAGAACCTCTCCGGGGCCTCTCCCCTCCACCGGCCTCCGTCTTCCAGCTTCTCTCCCCAGCACAGCGCCCGCTCAGTTCTGGTCAGGCCCGGAGGCGGCCGGTTTGGGGGTGTGGCGGGGTTGAATTTGCGCAGGGAGTCCGTAGGGGTGTTGACGAGGGAGGCCGGGTTCCAGAGAGTGGTGGGGGGCGCGGGCGGGTGAGGGGAAGCTTTCGGGGAGATGAGAGGAGGCGGGCCGCCAACACGCAGGTTTATGTCTCTGTTGGTGGGGTTGTGCTGGACCGAGTTTGCTCTGTGTTGTGAGAAAATGTTTGTAATTTTTGAACAGTTTTGATACATTTGATCCGAAATCTCTCTTTTTTTTGAGACTTGGGGTGTGGCCTCAAACTAAGACCACACCCCAGAGACAGTTTAATGCGTTCGTTAATCTCTCACTGTAATTTGTAATTGCCAATTTAACATTTTTCGAATAAAATAGAATATAACAAAGATGTTTTATGACCATGTGTCTATTTTTAACAGACTTGGAATTCACTACAAAATAAAAATAGTATTTTGTTCCTTGATGTTCAACCCGACCCCACTAGGAGAAGAAACCCTGTGCCAGTGGCCCCCCAGGTCATTTTAGTTTGAGACCCC